>NC_071583.1:20276857-20576857 GCF_024509145.1 Vidua macroura
GCTGCATCCCCTTAAGCATCCTTTTTCACCCATATGTGCATTCTGGCAAGTGCTGCATCCTCTCCACCATTATTTTACGTACAGACCTCAGCCAGGGCTCATTATTTTGGGAGTTAGGCAGCCCCTCCTCAAAGTGCCACTGAGGATGCACCCAAAGCCAGATGCTGAGCCCATATTCTGAGGCTGATGGACTGGATCAGAGCATTCACCCAGGAGTGTGGTGATGGGAGCAGCCTTGTTGGTTCTTAATCTTCAAGATTTGTGGGTTTGTTGTTGTTTTGGTTTGGTGTTTTTAAGAATAGTTCCATGAGGAATAGAAGGAAGTGGTGAAAGGAAAGATTTACTAAACTCTTCACAAAATAGGCTTGTATTCTTGGTCTGAATTAATGTTCTGACATGGTTTTTTTTTCTAAACCTTTTTACTTAGTTGTGCAGAAAATGCAGCATGAGCTTGTCACAGATGAAGACTGGGGCCTTTTTTGAAGCCACAGCACTGCTGCAGTTGCAGTTGACCGCAGTTTATTTTAAAAAGAGCAGTTGGACAAGGTGAGGTCAAGGAAGTTGTGTTAATGTGAGTCAAAAAATAAGAGGGAAGTCTGCTAAATGAAGAATTTCAAGGTTTGCATACTTCCTGAAAAATTAACTTCTTGATGCCGTTTCCTTGCATTCCTACCTGAGCTCTGCTAGCTTTCATTATGTGAGGATCAATCCAGAACAAACCATGGCCTGGGATTGCAGAGGAATGTGAGAGGTGATGGGCAGGCTGAGAGAGTAGGGGAAGCCAGACCTTGCCTGTGGATGAAAATGTGTCACTCCATGCAAAGTGGCTGCTGTGGGTCAGCTCTGACTTCTGCTTGGACAAAAGGAGGCTGCAGCTCACAGGGGTGGGAAGGATCTGTTTGTAGACCTCAGGGAGTAGAGGATTATCCTCATTAATTTGATGTGTGAACATAAAATTAAATAAGGCTCATGAATCACATAAGACAAACTATTTTTAAAAGCTCAGGCAACTTGAACTGGTTGAATTTCTATTGAATGTTGTATCAAGGGATGTAGTGTCACTCAGGAAGGTGTGTGTATGTACCAGGTTATCACACATGCTCAAACGAGCTCCCTTCCCAGTAATGCCACTCCAGGGGGGCAGGTAATAAACAAAGAGTGCAGGCAGGCCCAGAATAGATGTTCCTAATTAGCTTTTTTCTTTTTTTCTGTCTGAGCTGTGAAAATTGGCTGCAACACTCCCTGTGATTATACCTTTGCCTACTACAAATTTTGCTGATGTTTGGTTGAGGGAGAAATCGCAATTACGCAACCCGCAGGTGCCGTGGTAGCGCTCCAAGGTGTGCTGATGAAGTAAACAGCCCTGCAGGATCAATTTCCCCATGTTTCAAAGCAGAGCGTGTCTTCTGTAAATCTGCTGATGCTGAAAGATGTGGCTCTTCACATGTCCAAATCTCAGAGCCAAACAGCCACAGAGAACTCCAGTAAGGGAGTGACTTCGTTATATTTCTTGAAGGTTGGGTTCTAATGTATCATGCAAAAGTAAACAAACATCATGTCCTGATATAAAAAGGGTTCAGTGTTCCTCATCAGTGCAAGGATTCAGGCTGTTGATAAGGGGAACGTGAAGAATTCTCATTAATGCTTTATCTGTTACAGAAGAGAATGAAGCATGGGGATGGGGAAGGCAATGACGTTCTCTGCTGCTTCTGCCTTGCCTTCTGATAAGGCAGAGAATGCAGAGGCATTTCAGGTCCACAGGTGCATTTTAAGTCTTACACTGACTCCATGTACTCATGTGAAATACTTGCACAGTGAAATATCCCCTCCCACAGAAATTCACCTCTGCTTTATCAAATGTGACCCAAAGAGAACACAAGGCTGACTTCTCATAGGATTCCAGAATGGTTTGGGTGGGAAGGGACCTAAAGATCACCTAGTTCCAACCCCCTGCTCTGGGCAGGGACACCTTCCACTTGTTCTTCTTGTGTCCCCTCAATAACTCCTGATCTCCTCCTTTCTAGTGCAGGCTCTGCTGGTTTATCTCTCCCATCTCAGACATGTTGCTGTCACACACCTCTCCAGATCTTCAGGAATCTCCAGTACTCTGTGCCTTTAAGAATTTCCCCTTCTTGATTGTACTATTTTGTATCTTCTCTCTGGTGTCTAAAACACTTCAGTTTTCTGTGCAATGCTGGTTAATGAGTTTAAACTGAATTTAAAATAGCTGAATGTAGCTTCAAGACAACTAGATATATTTTGTAGGGGAAAAACTAATTGGAGAGAGAATGAGAAAATCCCTTCTAACATTTTCACACTGAACATTGAAGGGTAATTCTGTAACTCAGTTGTAACTCAGCCTTGGTTTTTGTCTCTGTTAAATGTAGGTCTCTAAAGAGACTCTAAAGAGTCTCCAGAACATATTTGCTCCCAAAATTTCACTGGTAGTTGCAGGAAAATTGTACCACAAGGACACTATCAACTGCAGAATGGCAGATTTCCTGGGGCTGGGGACGATGCAGAGAGAAATCTGCAGCTGAAGGGATGTGACACAGACAAAGCCCAAACACACAGAAACCCCAAACACACAGCAGGAGACCCACCCCAAATAAACCCAAGCAAACTCTCCTCTTCAGATGGCAAGGGAGCTCTTCAGGAGCCTTTTTGTAGGAAACACAGAGTAAAAAGTGTTGTGCAAGCCCAGGGTCTGGCACACAGCTGGCTTTTACCTAAATTGAATGGGAGAGCTGGGGAAGGTGGGGCAAGGCAAGCCTGGGGCAGGCAGGCGTGACAAGGAGCCTTCCTACAAAGGGAGAGGAGGACTTTCGACTGGAATGGCTTTGAGAGGATAATGCGAGTGCATTTGGAAAGAAGTGGTGACTGTATTTACTCACCATCCCAAGCTGGCACTTGTTTGTGGGGAGGGTGGAAGGTATTCCCCTTTCTGCTGGCACTGTTAACATGAAAAAAACTGAGCTTGTGGGTGAGCTCCACTTGTGGGTGTGGAAGGAAAATGGTGAGTTACTCCTTGGTTAACTTGGTTAACTGTGGAAAGCTAAGGAAAATGAGTGGGTGTTTGTTCACTGGACAAACAGAATGTCTCTGGAGGGGAACTGCCATGGGCAGCACAGTCTGAGAGCTGCTTTTGGGTGAGGATTCCTTTTATTTGCATGCTGGATGCAGCACACCTGTGTGAAAGTCTCACTCGAGTGAATCCTTGCAAATTGGGCTTTGTGGAAAGGAAAGACTGGTTTGGCAAATACAGCACAGCTTTCGTGAGATACTTCTGAGTAATGTGGATTGGCCATCTCTGACCCACCATCTGCTACCCAAGAATAGAAAATTTGGGCTTCCAGTTAGGATTCAGGCTTTAATGGAATAATTACATCACAAAGCAGTGATATCTTGCTCTCAAGCTGTTAATGATCATTCCAAAGATGAAATTTGTAATTTGCTAGTTTACCTTCCCTTCTTTTGTGCCTTTGCCTCACAGGAGGTGGTCAGCCCAGCTGGGCTCAAGCCGTGCTCCAGGGGCTGTGCTAGGCTGGCCATGGCTGGTGTGTGGCCAGCTCCCAGCCAGGCAGGATGGCAGCCCTGGGCCTCTGCCTGTCAGAATAACCTGTCTGAAAACAGACTGCAACAAAAATGCCCAGGTTTGAAAAGCAGCTCTCCTATGGCTGCTGGGGGTGTGAGAGAAGAATGGGATCTGGAGTCATCATGGCTCAAGGGAGCCAGGATGAGATGGTGATGATGATGAGGATGATGATGATGGTGATGTCACCTCTAGTGCAAATCTAATGCAGAAAATAGTTTGGTTTGGTTTTTTCGTTTAAAAGTAAACCACTAAGATCCCATCAAGAGAATTGATTCTGTGCTTTTGTCTCTTCCTCCCCCTCCCCCAGTGTGAACTCCTAATGCTTATGAAAATTTTAGAGTCACTTTGTGTTTTGTTTTGATTTTTCTTAAATGGGGATGTTCCATCTACTCTCTTCTCAAGCCTGATCAAGCCTTCTATTTGATCCCAAATAGCCCAGGTTTTCAGTTTATAGAATTATGAATAAAGGCTTCATGTGCCATTTAAGATACACGTTCCTTCTCATTCAGAAGTGTTTGGCATTTACCCTTCTTATTTAAACATGTTTAAGCGATTCCACTACTAAATACTGCTGGAGGGAACCAGAGAGGGAGAAGAAATTTGGCATCAATCCCAGTGCAATTTGGAGGCAAAGGTCTGAGGATGCTCACTATCCTAGAGAATGACAGTAATTAAAATTAATGAAAAATCACTGCATAACACCCACCACTTGACATATTTCCTCAGGTGGTTTTTGCAAAAATCTCCAAGAGAGACCTGTGGCTTGGGGCTTTGAAGTTCCCCTGCCCCTCCTCAGTCTCACCTCAGCTTTCATAAATACAGATAGATAGCTGAATAAATATTCCAAAAGAAGTTCATTACTTAAGACTCTTCTGTCCTAAGTAGCTTAATTTCTGTCTCAAGATGCCTTTGTAAAACTGCATTTGGGCACAGGTAGAAGGATTAGAATTTGCTCAGCCCAGTGGCAGGGATACAACTCCTTGGAGAATCAGCAGGAGGAACAGCAGGGCTGGGGGAGGGATGGAGTGTGAAGGGGAAAAAAGCCCAAAGAAAACCCAGCAAAGAGCCCCAAAACAAGTAAAAAAAAAAAAACCAAAAAATCCAAACCCCACCCTAAAAAAACAAGCCTCACAAAATATTCTGTGTGAAGATAAATCTGGTTGGTTAGTGAAGAAAAACAGGCTCTTCATACTTCAAAACTTTCTGATTGTTTGTAACCAGCAGCAGCACAAGTCTGGTAAGACATGGAACAGGGGGCACACAGAAACAGTTATTTCTTATTGCACTTAAAATCTTTGGGTTGATTCCCTGGTTTCTCTTAGGTGGAAGGATCTCATACCGGGATGCCAAAAGGCAAACTCGTGATTTGACAAACTTTGAGGAAGAAGCCCATATTTTATGGGTTTTTTCCCAGGTGAAACAGTGCTGAAAGGACCATATTAAATTGTCTCTTCCTGTTGCTACCACACAGTGCCACCTACTCAGGTCTGTGGATTCTCTTCTGTTTCACATGAAGGAAACTCCCTGACCTTTTTTTTTCCTTTTAAATTTTTTTTCCCTGAAAACAATTAAGACTTAAGACAAACACTTAAGATCTATTTGTGAAAATCTTTTTTTTTTTTTTCTTGCTGAGAAAAAAGATCAACATCAGCATATCAGGCAGAAGAGTTTCCAGTGTCATTTGGAAGTGACATTAAAAGACTTTTCTGAATTAGCAAAGCACCTAACACATAAAATCCTTGTGCTCTGGAGCTTCAGTGTTTGGTGAACAGTCAAGATACTTTATTACCCTAAGGAAAGAGACAGAGTTGTTTTTGTCTTGGTACTTTTTATTCTGAGTTACTCTTTGTTTTTTGTCATGTTGCAAATCAGCAGTGAAGAAAACTCACTCAGCAAGCAGTAAAAGCAGCAACAAATGTTTACCCCTTGGGATATGTACTCTGAAATCCCCACCCAAACCGAGCAGACAGCTCAAGGTCTGCGTGTGCAAGTTCGGCTTGACTTGGAGTACAGGCACTGAGCCAAGCAAGGAATCACACACTCCAGGGCTGTATTTGAGGTTAAAACATTCTCTGTCTAACAGGTTAATAAGTTATCCACAAAGCACCAGAAGCATCAGAACTGCAGTTTGAAAAATCTGATATTAAATCTCTAAAATAAACATTGAGAACTAGAGAAAAGAAATTGCTCTGTGAAAGAATTGAGTAATATTATGATTTCCCTCTTCCTCACTCCTTGAATATATTGCTTAATCTGTCCTAAGACTGTAATCACCATCCTTAAGAGGGATGTGCATGTGGATGCCTTTGGGTTCCACAGCCTATTTTCCTCACAGCAGCAAAGAGGGGCCTTTCTGACTTTATTACTTGTCAGTGTTTATTAATAACCTGGATTTTGGGCAAGATTCTTATGCCACATTCGTGAGGATGAATCTTGGTTGGAGAGCAGTCAGTAGGATCCTTGACACTGATTTAATGAAACTTTTAGCTTGGCAAAGTGTCTTTTCTGTGATATGCAATGCAAAAATTGAGTATACCCCATTCAGCACTTCTCCCCAAATGGCTGAGTTCCAGGTTGGTTCCTCTGTACTTTTTCTGTGATGGTTTCACACTCTGAATTAGAAAAGGTTGGATTGGAAATTCTTCCAGGAGTTGCACATCTTTGCAAATATGGAGCGTGTGTTATAATTTCTGAGGCTGTGCTATAATGTCTTGGGCTGTGTTAGCCTCATCTCGAGAATGGTTATTTATGCAGATGTTTACTAATGAAATCCTCTTTGTTCTGAAATTGTCACACCTACGGCAGCAGTGTGATCACACCCTCAGACTGTAAAATCTTCAGGGCAACAACTCCTAGTTTGCACGAAAGTGCAAAAACCATAAAATACATGAATCTGCCTTGCTCAGAGCATATGTATCACTGGCAAGTGCTTCCAGGAAAAATGGTGAATTCCTTTCTTTCCCAGAATTGTACAATTCTGCACTTTTTCTTTAGTGAGTTCTGGAATTGAATTTTCAGCCTCTATTCTTGTTCGTTAGATTTTGTTTCTTCCTGTCTTGTCCTCTAGGTTTTATGACTACTTATTTATAGGTTTGTTTCTTCCAGGCGGTTAAATTGATCTTTAATTTTATTTCATGACCACAGAGGAAAGCAGCACAAGCTGCAGCAGGTTGGGAGGCAGGCAGGTATTGTGTGCACTTTCCTGAGGCTAAACAGACCTGTGCTCCAGTGTCTTGGCTGCTGCAGTGTGCCCTTCTAAGGAAGAGGATGTTGAAGGAGATCTGGGGAATTTGTTCTTTTATTAGATTAAATGGAATAAAGATGTGTGGTCACTGTGGCGTGGGGCTGGAGTGGAGTTCAGGGGTGGGCTCAGTCACCGAGTCAGCCTGAGAGCGCAGGTGTGGGTAGAGCAGAAAAACCCAAATCTCCTGGAAGCAGAACAAATCCTCACTGTGAGCCAGGGCTGGGGCCTCTGGAGCTGCTTTGGGACTGGAAATCAAGGGAGTTGTGAAGAGGTTTCATATCAGGAGCTGAGGTCTACCTGTGACCTGAGACGTGCCTGGTGTTCCCAGAGCAGCAGTCGGAGCAGGGGATCTGTGCTCCTCAGCTGAGGGGAGCAGAGCTGACAGCCCCTGAGCAGGGCTGGCTGCAGAGCAAACAGGAGCTGTCTCCACTTGCCAGGCAGCTGTTTCGGAGCTGCAGAGATGCATCATGACTTTGCTCCTGATCCCAGTACATTGGGGAATAGGATTTGCCACTTTGTTCCTGTGCCTTGAGCAATTGTCATGTTTTCAAAAGAAAATTGCTTTGCTACAGTTCTGATTTCCACCTTTTGAACGCTGTTTTTCATCTTCACTTTCTCTTTGCTTTCATGGGACAGAGGAAATCACTACCTTGACACGATGCAGCAGTTTTCCCACAGACAAGGGTGTCAGGGCATTTGGCAGGTGACAATCCCTCTGTCACACTGCTTGGCACTTGGGAAAATGCCAGGCTGAGTGGCTGAGAGACACAGCCGTGCATTGTAGGTCTCTGGGAAAATCCTGGTGCTTGGCTCCAGAATTTGGCTGTGATGGGAGGCACGTGTACTTCACACACAAAAAATTAACCCCGTGTTCTGCAGAGCAGAGCTCAGGCTGGGCCTGAGGCTGCTGTACCAGGTTTTATTTAGTTAATACCAGAATGTATAAAACCACAGGTTGAGTACTTCTGTTGGAACCAGAGGTCTTGGTGTTCAGTGAATTCTCCTCAACAACACTGGTTTTTGGGAGCTGATCTCTTGGCCAGGGATCAGTAGATTGTGATCAGAGCTTCCACTGCACAATACCACACACAGGAAAGCTGAAATGTGTGTGTTTCCTGTGATGGGACATCCTACAGGAGTAATACTGTGTGTGGCTGGGGCAAGGAGTGGAGAAGCTCCTGTCACTTCATGTTCTGCTGCCCTTCTGCGGGTTCTGCTGCCCTTCTGAGGGTTCTTTTGCGAGGGATTTGCCATCCCAGAAGGACAACCTGAGCTGTGGTGGATGAACCAAGTGTGGAATTGTGCATCAAACCTTACAACAGTAGTGTTAGCAAACACCTGAAGGAAATGCTGTAATACTGGCCTAAAACAACTGAAAAAAGGGAAATTCTTCTCTGCACAGCAGGCAGCTACCTTGGGGAAGGGGCTGGGACTCTCTGGAACTGGCTGCCCCAAGCAGTGGTGGAGACAAAGAGCATCAGCTGTGTGAGAGGCAGGGATGGCTCCTTGGCAGCCTCTGTGCCACCCTGGGGATCCCAGGGATGTACAGGGACGGTCTGCAGGGAGTGCCTGGGCTTCAGTTTTTGTCTCAGTAATGCTTCCTTGTGCCACAGCTGGAGAGACAGCACCGAGCTAAAGGGAGCACTGGCCAGACCCGCTGGGCAGGGCACTTCACACCTCCTGGCAGGGACTCTGAGAGTGAATGCCTGTGGTTTCCCCCACAGAGAGGGAAACTCTGGAGTTAAGGGGAACTGCAGTGCTTTGGGATCTGCCCAGCACGTGCAGGACCTGCCTACCTGCCTAAAGCAGGTGTTAGCAGTGCCAAACTGGGGATTCACACTGAACTGCAGACGCTACAGCAGCAGCTCAGCAGGTGGAGGGAGCCCTGCTACCCCAGCAGGACAGCGTGAATCTGACCCACTGTAAACTGGTTTGCTCAGAGACCCTTCAGTGTAACTCCTCACCTTTGGCAGAAAAAGAATTCACAGTTTTTTCTAGCAAAACAAGTTGTTGATGCTTTAACTCGTTGTTAAAGAGCTCTTGTTTACTTCAGTTTTGGAAGCAGTTTTTGAAGAGGATCTCAGTGGGATTAAAATTTATGCCAGAGGTAGCTAATAAGCACCCCCTTTCCCTTGTTGTAGCAGCAGGAAATTATCAAGGGCTGCTTCTACATATAAACCATTTGCCTTCAATAAAATAACTGGATGCACAAATTTGAGATTTAATATCAGTCTTATTCGGTGTTTTTTTCAGGTTGTGCAGAGGTCTGGCATAAATGGTATAAAATACTCTGATAATTTTTTAATTAATGTTGCCCAAGTTAGAGAACTAGCACTTAAATAGTATTGACTTTTTCTTTGTTTCTTTCTTTCTTTCTTTCTTATCAAGTTTCAACATTTTTGAGGGTTTGGCAGGCATCCATCATCCCTGAAGCTCTGGATGATTTATCACCTCCCTGTACAGGGCTGAGGTAGCCGTGTGCCAGCTGCCCTGCCTGCTCTCCTGTGGCATTCCCAGCCCTCACTCCAGGGCTGCCTGTGCACAGGCAGAGCAGCACCATGCCTCCGCAGCCAGGACACTTCTCTCTGGGAATTTTATTGATCTAAAACCTGTATTTTTAATGAGAGTTGTTCAGGAAATGTGTTTGTAAACAGATTTATCACTGTTTTGCTGCCTCCAGAGGAGATAACTGTGGAGTGCTTCCTCCCAGTTCTGTCTGGACCTCCTGATCCCTTACTTAACCACTTGTAGCTCTCAGCCTGTTCTGTATCATCACCCCATTTTAACACTGTGGCAACTTAGGCCTTTTTTTTCTTTCATTAAGCCATAAATTATGGTTTCCTGGATTTGACTTATGTTTTTAAATTAATATTTCTCCCATCCCTTTCCCCTTTCCAGAAAGTCTTTATCTGGCAGTTCTCCAGTAGAGGTTCTGCCCCAAGTCAAAATCCTGCCTCAGGATTTCCTGGTCTTGCCTCAGTTTATTGCATGTCCATGGAGTCATTCTGCAAACAAATTAATTTCTCCCTGTCTAGAAATTATAGAGCTCTTTTATGCTGTCCTTCTGCAAAGGCCGTTAGAACAAATCTGGCTGAGGGGTTTTCAGGGCACTGTGCACTGTGTTATCTATGGGTAACAGCCAGGTGCATCTGCAAACAGAACAGGAGCAAGAGAGGCTTGTAAAATTGAGACAGGAAAAGCAAACTCTTATGGTTAAAATAGTTGTTTTTTCTTGTGTTCATGGATTAAACTAAACAGTTGCCATCACCCACACAGACAGAAATAATCTGCCTCCCCCTGCACCTTGTTTTGGAGAATGCTTTAGAAACTGCTCCCTTTTCTGCCCCCTTCTTTGTGTAGAAATGTTGAAAAGTTACAGCAAGTTCTTCTTCGTGCCTCTTCTGCAGGCTTCAGCCAAATATCTCAGGGTTCTGTTGCCTACCAGCTTTGGAGCTTTGGCTTCTTGCCCTACAGATCTTCCACTGCAGATATGAGAAGAACTGTGGTTTTGTTTGGCTGGAAATTGAGCTCTTCACAGGGGATTGGGGTGGCTGTGAAGCCAAGTGGCATTGCAGAGTTCTGAGCATCTCTGTTCTCCTTCGTCAGCAGATGACAATCTGTCACCAGCTAAAACTCTCAGGCACCCAGGAAAAAAGCAGCAGATGGAGTCAGATGCCAAGCAAACTGATCACTGGCTTTGTGTGAGGTTTTAGAACCACAGAATCACAGATTAAGGTAGGAAAAGACCTTTAAGATCATCAAGTCCAGCTGTCAACCCAGCACTGCCATGTTCACCTCTCAACCATTTTGTGAGTTTCTGACTGAAGAACACATTGTGGGTTTGCTGTGGTTTGGGAAATTTCTTGGGTTTGTTTTTGTCCCGGTCCTACCCACTCTAAAACCGGAGCATGGCAACAAAATCTGGTTTTCTTCCTTGTTCTACAATTCCTATGCTCTGTGTAGGGATTTGATCTCTCTGTGGTGAGTGAAATCTTCTCTAACTCATCTCCCCATGCCAGGGAAATGGAGCACATGAACAATGTCCACAGGTCCTGCTTGTGGGAGGTGCTGGACATCAGCTCTGGGACAGGAACTAGCTCTTGCTTTGTCCTACACTGTGCTGAGGGAGTTTTGTACTTCATGCATTTTTAACAAGAAAAAAAATGCACTAGGTGGGCATGATATGCTGCTAATGCTGCACTTTGTCTATTTTTAGGAAGCTGTTGGCCTGCTCATTTGCAGTTGTTGCAATTGAGAACAAATATTCTCAGTAAATGCTGAAATAAAAAATGTGAATGTGCTGGTTGTGCTGTCACCCAGGCAGGTGCTGCTCTGAAATAGCTCCATTGAAGTTCAGGAGCACATTTGATCAAAGAGGACATCAAAAGCAGCACAATCTATAAAGCAATAGTGCCTGCATGGAGAGCACACTGGTTTGCAATAAAGCAGGAGAGCTTTATTGAATTACATCAAATTGTTCTCGGTGTATTGGTAGCACAAGCAAACCTCACCTCTGGATTTTTGAAAGTGAGGATGGGAGGGAATGGGGGGAAGTGGATTAAGTTCTAAAGAAGAGTTGGCTTTGGCATTTATGATGGAGATTCTGCTGGAGTAGGGTCCGAATACACACTGAGATTCCTGCATTGCCCAGGCTCAGGACTTGGCTGATGTTGTGGCTGACAATTCTGCTTGGTTAGCTCGCTCTGCAGCTGGCACATGAACACAGCTTTACCTGTTTGGAGTGCAAGGAGATGAAAATACTGATATAAAGGGGTAAGAGAGGAGTGCTTTGGCATTACTGAGGTGTGCACAATGCTTCTCCCAAACCAAACTGGCAGATGCAATCCCAGTCCCCCAGAATGGCACCCTGGGCGCTGCAGCAACCGAGGGGCTCTGGGGAAGGAGAAGTGTTAGAAAAGTTAGAAAAGTGAAGCTACTCAGAGAAGCAATGTGTGATGAGTGTGAGTATGGAACCTTTACCTGGTGGGTTTTCTTGCTCTGTCCCTACACCCACTCCTGCATGATTGCCTACTTAAAATGTTCATCTTTCTCACCTTTTGGCTATTTGCAGAGAGTTGAGTGAATCTTTTGAGGTGAAGCAGAACTGCAGATCTGGAACATGATGGGATCAGGCCACCAGGATGCTTTGGGCAATGTTTTTAGCTGTGAAAAGCACACAGTTAAAGAAGAGTTTTTCTGTTTCATCTAAAAGATCAATATTCATTTGACAGTGAGCAGAAGGGGGAGCCAGAAAGGCACAGTGTCAGTGCTCACACTGCATTTGCCATGTGATGGAACTGGTTCTGTGTCACTGTGCCTGGTCCAAAAGTCTGATCTGACCCCACTTCCATAATGTTGCTTTCTTTTTTTTACTTTCTCCATCATCTTCCTGTAATATTAATTCACTTCAGTTCTAATAAAAACATTTGTAAGATAATGGAGGAATCTTGGCTGAGCATTTGTTGTTTTAATTTCCAGCATATTATATTGATTCTCTGAAGATTGCTTGTCTCTGTGAGATGATATGTGGGTTTGTGAGGTTTTGTTCCTGTGGGGACTGGGAATCAGGAACATGCAGCAGTACCTGCATTAGTATCCTTATCAGCTTGGAGTAAGAAAGTTGGAATACTCTGAGTTTGGTTTTTTTCCCCTCACAGAGGTAGAAAACTGATTTCCTCCACTGGAAGATACACTGGATGAACAGGGCTATGTTTGGATGAGGGTTTCAAGGTTTTTTCTTTGAGTTTTGGGGGTTCTGCGTTATTTGGTTTTACTTTCTGTTTTACTTTTTTTTTCTATCCCCTAAAAACCAGCTCCAAACAGGAGTTGGGAAAATCCTGCAGATTTCAAATGAAGATGGATGCTCAGCTGGGACTTATTTGGAACAGTTTTCAGTAGCAGTTCGGCAGAACTTTTCCACTCCTGAAGTTTGAACCTTTGTCTCCTATGTTCTAGTGGAAGGTGTCTTTGGAAAGGGGGTAGGACACAGGGATGTCCTTGGGGATGGGGTAGGACACAGGGATGTCCTTGGAAAGGTGGTAGGACACATGGATGTCCTTGGAGATGGAGATAGGACACAGGGATGTCCTCGGGAATGGGGATAGGAGACATGGATGTCCTTGGGGATAAGACACAGGGATGTCCTTGGGGATGGGGATAGGACACATGGATGTCCTTGGGAATGGGGTAGGACACAGGGATGCCCTTGGAGAGGAAAGGATTCTGCTAAGAAGCCCTTTGAGTTTTGGAAGTCAGCAAAGTCATGGTAGAGGTGTGTTGGGTACTTTCTCAGTGGTGTGCCTTAGGTACTCTTCCAGAAGACTATTTCTGTTTTAGATCAAAGAAAAGTGCAGTAGCTCACCAGAAATCCTTTCTCAGGCTTTTTCTGTGGTTTGATGTGTTTTTTTCTTTCTCCCCTTCAGTTATTGTGTGGTCAGCCTTGACGGGCTTTTAATGCTCTGCCAAGTTCTCTGGGAGCTTCAGAGACCATCCCTCTAATGGATATATGATGTAATTATATTTCAGCATCCTCTAAATGTGTCTCTTCTACTACCAGGGTGCTCACATGTCCATGCAGTTGGAAGTTTTGTTTTGTGCATCTGTTTTTAATGAGGATGTGACCCTAAACTATCACAGAGGGCCAGGAGAGCCAGCTGCCAAGAGCTTCTGGTACCCAGCTTCTGGCTGTGATGACTACAAATGTTTTTCATTTGTCTGATTAAATAACTTCTCCAACACAGTAATAACCAAAACTGCTTGTTTTCACTATTCAGCTATACTACTAAGTGACCAGAAATGTGAAGAAAAACCAGGGTGGAAGCAAAAAAAACCCTTCAGGACTTAAAAAGTTCACCTTTTAACACATCTTTTCAACACCTGCCTTGAGCAGGGCTTTGGTGAAACAAAGGCTGTGGAGCGATCCCTGTGCTGTCGCACTGCATGGTGCTGATCCCACCTTCCCTGCAGCAAACTGCTGCTTCCAGAAAAGCCAAAAAGCCCTGGAGACCTGGCTGCTTTTGGAGCTGGGATCACACTCCTGGGGCTCTGCGTTCACCAGCGGGTGTGTGGAACACTTGACACCACAAATTGCAAGTAGGGACAGGGAGCTGTGTTTCTATTGGAAGCAGGGCTGCATTTTCCTCACCTAACCTCATGGTGGTTTTGAGGCAGAGACTGGCTGGAGAGCTGAGTTGGGGTGTGGACTTGCCTGGCTTTGGGTGCTTTCTAGGAGTGCTTTGTGTTGCTGCACGTGCTTGAGCTGCATTGTTTGGATTTTCAGAACCCAGGGAATATGTTTTGGGCCTGCACTTGGTCTGCTTGCCTGGTTTCCAAGCCAATTTACAGCTCAGAACTTGTCTGTGTTTGGAAGTGGATTTTAGAACAGACACACAGCCAGTGGACCCACGTGCCAAAATACAAATACCAGAATCCCAGAATGGTTTGGGTTGGAAGGGACCTTAAATCCATCCCATTCCAACCCCCTGCCACGGCAGGGACACCTTCCACTGTCCCAGGCTGCTCCAAGCCCTGTCCAGCCTGGCCTTGGGCACTGCCAGGGATCCAGGGGCAGCCACAGCTTGTCCACCCTCACAGGGAAGGATTTCTCCCCAATATCCCATCCATCCCTGCCCTCTGGCAATGGAAGCCATTCCCTGTGTCCTGTCCCTCCATCCCTTGTCCCCAGTCCCTGTCCAGCTCTCCTGGAGCCCCTTTAGGCCCTGCAAGGGGCTCTGAGCTCTCCCTGGAGCCTTCTCCTCTCCAGATGAGCACCCCCAGCTCTCCCAGCCTGTCCATGTGTTATTATGAGCAAACAAGATGTGCACTTTGAGGATGTGTTATCTCCTCTCAGGTGTGACATCACTGGAGGACAGAGAGAGCAGCTGAGTGCTGAGAAGCCCCTCTGGCTGTCCGTGCTCACCTGCAGCAGCCTGGGTTCTGTGTGCTGTAAAATCTCCTGCTCACTCCCTGCTCTGCTGTGTGTGCCCAAAGAAATCTCATTAAGGTCACTGGTGAGTTTTCTTGGAGAAAGATCACAGAAACCCCATGTCTTAAATGGTAGCTTTGAAAACTATTTAAATGGTAGATAATGATGCTCTTTTTTTTACTCTATGGTTTGTTCTCCAGCAGAGTGCTCAGAATAGCTTGGAGTGGATTTGGCCAGTTTGGATTTTCTACAGTCAATATCTTCAAGAAAGAACTGAAAAGCAAAATAGGTGTGGAATAAAAAAGAGAGAGAGAAGAATTTTACATTAAAGGAAGAAGAGATGTCTAACAGCTTTAAAAATAAAAACAATAAATTTCCAGCAGATTATGAAATAGACCACTCGAACATTATTCTGGGGAGAGACAGTGGATAAAGGAGCCTACTTTGTTGCTTGCCCAGTCCCTGAGCAGGTTATGAGAAGCCTCTGGGAGAACCAAGCTGGGTTCAGGGATGCTGGGGGCTCCTTGGTCCCATGGCTTTGAATTAAAAATCAAGTTGCAAACACCACGTGTTAAACTCAGAACACTGTCACCTCCAAAGGACTCAGAACAACATTTTTACCTGCAAAGAACTCAGTTCCTCCTGCTCTGGGCAAACCCCAGGGGCAGCTGAGCACCCACACCCGACTGGCTGAGTCACCACAATGACTCACACTTGTGCCTAGGATTTTGTTTTCTTTTCAAAGCAGTTTCCTGTATTTTGGTCATATAGGATTACAATTTAAAGCCCTGGTTGAGCTGTTTGGGTATGCATCAGTTCAAAGAAATACAGACTTCCAAATGCTAACCAAACATGTATCACTTCTAGATGCTGTTTCCATGTCACTTTTCAAATTTTGTGATAACTTAGTAAAAAAAGACTCTCAATGACGTGAATTTGCAGTGATTTTTAAAAAAATTCCTGAGAATTGTCCCTTGTGATTAAAGAGGCTGTAAATCAAGGGTGTAGGTAACTTTCTAAGCCTTGCTTTGCTTGCTAAGCTTTTTGATCTTTAGCTGCAGATGTTCAGCCTGGTGCCATGGCAGTCAGGCACTCCAGGCCCCGTGTCACCTCTGTGCCATCAGCTCAGTGCCCTTGCCCTGTGCCCCGGGCGCTGGAGGCTGCTCCCACCTTCTGTGGCCCCTTCACACAGAATTCTCTTTATGGGTCAGGTTCTGTGGGACTGCTCTGGCCGCCTGCTCTCCTTGAGCTGGGTTTGCCTCCTGAGGTGTAACACTCCTCTGCTCTCAGGAAAGCTCTAAGACCACCAGTTGTTAAATTTCAGTGGCCTCCATAGCTGAAAAATGTCTGAGGCGTTTTAATCAAATAAATCAAACTGGCCCAAGTGCCTATTGTGGCTCATAACAAAATCAGAGGAGCAGAGTAGTGCTGAGCACACACATTGTGTTTTGTGCTGCAGCAAAGTGAGACAAATGTCCCGTTCTATGTCAGCAGGTAATGACATCTCCCACAGAGCAGAGTTCCTGTGTTAATCATATTTGACTTCTCTATAACTGCCTTGCTTCCTTCTCCCAACCCAGCAAGCAGCTTGCTGAAATTGTGACAAATGCTCACACACTTCACAGAATAAAAACCATATTCAATCTTTTCCCCAGTCCATGGTGCCCAGAAGGCTCCCAGTGAATCGTTTGGCTGTGTTTGCAGGCTCCCTCCATCCAAACTTTTTACTGGAATTCCACTTGAAGCTGTCTCTGTCCTGTGCACAGGCTTTCCTTTGCACAGTATAATGGATTCTTTAAGCTTTGAAAGTGAGTTGTTGTGGCCTAAAGTAACAAATCAGTTTTGGAATGCATGCTGTCTGTTGTAAATGATTTGGGGGTAATAAATTTTCTGGTACAAAGCAATAGGCAGAGTTTTCATAATGTTGAACAGTTTGGACTTGTCTTGAAGGGAACAATGTCGCGAAAGCAATGTGCTGGTTCCAACTATTTGTTATTATAAAAGACAATTTTTTTTTCCTTAAGGTAGAATCCTCATCAGATTTCATGCTTTGCTGTAACTTGTTTTATTCCTTATGTTAGACAAATAAAAATATTTGAGCAGAGTTGTGTATCTGTTACATCTTTTAATGTATACTTTTTTTTTTAGGCTGCTTAGGAAAGCTTATACATGTTACCCTTTTTATTAAAGACCCATGGAAGTGGATTTGATTGCTCCTAGAGCTTTTGATAAGCTACATTTGAACCTGGCTGATTGAAAACTAAGGCCACAGTGCAGAAGCTGTATGTATTACCTTAAATTTAACATGACGGTTTTCAGCACTCATTCGTTCCCTCCTGGAAATGTTCACAGGTGGCAATTTCTAGAGCTCTCCCACAGACAAGTCTGATTAAATAATTGCTCCAGACAGCCCCCAAGTCGGAACTGAGTTTTGGTGAGACTGGATGTGCAGTAACTATCCAGAGACAAGACTCTTCCACTTTTCCATGGCAGCATCTCTCTCGGTTCTGTGCTGTACAAACCACGAGAAGGTCGGGGTCTTTATCCAGGTACCCAGCTTTAGGGACTGCAGTGCAGGGAAAATGAACCTTCTTCATTTCCAGCAGCCACGAGACTGAGTAGCTTCACTTTTCTAACTTTTCTAACACTTCTCCTTCCCCAGAGCCCCTTGGTTGCTGCAGTGCCCAGGGTGCCATTCTGGGGGGACTGGGATTGCATCTGCCAGTTTGGTTTGGGCTGGGTGTGCCTAGGTTAAATTGGAACAGTGAAAGAAACTTGTGCATTCAAAATAGATTAAAATCTGCTCAAATGAGACCTTTGACTATAAACTGGGGAGTAATCATTTAGTAGATGAGTTTCCACAGCAATCTGAGCTGGGCTACTTTGGGGTTTGTCATTAATCTGGCTCCAGTTTGTCACCTAAGGGCTGCATCAGCGGGCTCTTGGCTGAGGAGGGAGCAGAGGAGCTGTTTTTGCAGGGATGAGAAAGCTCAGGATTCTCTTCATCAGAAGGAACTGACAATCTTCCCCTTTCCTATCCCTGTGTGCACCTGTTTATGTCTGGAGCAGGGCAGATGAGTGACTGCCCACACAGGGACCTGTCCCCTCTCTGGGATCAGCTCTGTTTGCTCCCTGGCCTGTTATTCCCAGGAGAAAATCAGTAGCAGGCAGTGAACAGGAGGGCTGAGGCTGCTGGCTGTGGTGGGCAGGGAGGTTGTGGTGCCCCTGTGCCAAAGGCAGGATGGGGCAAAGCCCTCCCAGATCCTTCCTCCCTCCCTGCCCCTCTCCCTCCTTCCCTCCATCCCTGCCCTGGGTCCCCAGGGTGGCTGTCCCAGGAATGGGATACCTTCTCCTTATTTCTGAGAGCTGTGGCTGTGTCTGGATGCAGAGGGAGGAGAGAGCAAAGCACAAACATCACGGGTGTCTGAGCCTGCAGGGAGCCAGGATTGCTGCTGGAGCTCTCTCTGGGCCCACCTTTCTGTGTCCTTTAGTCCTTTTTCCTCTCACAAACCAGGAGCTCTATGGCCACTCAGGAAATTAACTTACTTATTGATCTTCCTGAGGGCCCAGGAATGTAATTCTGTCTTTATTACATCAGATTTTAGAAGATATTTTTGAACAGTGGCAAAAGCATAAAAAGCACAGGGGGAAAAAAAAGCTCACCAAAAAAAAAAAAAAAAAAAAAAAGAGAGAGACAAGCAGCAGCAACCTTATATCTCAGGTTTGTGGGGCTGATGAAATCAGTTTGTGTGCATGAGGAAGAGAGGGAAGATTTTAGCAACTTGTGTACTTTAGGAAATTTATATCAGAAAGCCTAATATTAGATTTATTTATAGTCTTCAAATTTTCCTTATTTTAGGTCACATTAGGTCACAGAGAGAAGTTCAGGGTTTATTGTGTAGCTTTTTATTTCCACTACATATTTTCAGAGCTACTTATCTTCCTCATTCCCCTTTGTAGCCTAAAACTTGGCTTGGCAGCTCCTGAGGTTTTCCATGGAATTGCTTAAGGTGTTCCCATAACGGCCTGCACTGATTTCCACACAGCAAATGTTCTCCTCTTTCCCAAAGAACATCCTGGAATCTGTGACTTCCACAAGCAGTCTCAGCACAAATGTGCCCTGGATCTACAGTGATCAAATCTCAAACAGCTCAGGCAGATCAATTCTGTTCTACCATGAGAACATGAGTAATGCTGATTTCTTCATTCCATTTTATGCTTTGGACTTGCCCCTCAGCTTTCCAGTATCTCCTGGTGAGAGTTTCTAATATATAGGACAAATGTTAATCTATACACAGGCACATGACTTTTCTGGGTCAGCTTTGCTAGCATGCTCTTAGAAGTAACTATTTATCATTTAAACTCGATTTGATGAGTTAGAAATGAGAGAAGCAGTTCATAAAAAAATTATTTCTTTCTGACTTCCACAAAAACTCAGGCAATTGTTTAATCACATAAAAAAATCAAGGCAGTTAAAACTAAATTTTCTTGAGGATTTTGCTTTCAAGACTTATTCCAGGTTCCTTTCAGATCATTCTTCTATGTACAGGAACTGAAGTCAGACCTGGCTCCAAAAAAGGGTGGCAGCAAAAATCAATTAATCCTGCAGCAATTAAAATTCACTTTGACAGGACAGAAAATGTTGATGAGGCTCTCAGGAAATGAGAGAACAAGACAGTGCTGGTGATGAGTTGAGTTTCTATTGTTTCTGTATTAAAACACAAGCAAACACGAGTCCTACATTCCCAACAGGTAAAGGATTCCAGCCTTATTATTATGTGGCTTCAATGTGAAGCTGTCAGATCTGCAGAGTGAGAAAAAGCAGAAGATAGTCTGTCACCCTGGCATTTCTGTTTCCACATTTTCCTTATCACCAAGCAAAGAATGCATTTTTTCATTTACACCTACCTGTACCTTTATGCAGCACTAGCAGCCTTTCATGCATTTCAGAGGAGTGAGATGTCATGCTAATGATATGTTCCTTTTTCTGCCTTTTGAAGGGCAATTTAAATTGTCTCCCTGACGCTGGATTTGCATTAGTGATGCTGAAAGTGTGCACGTGAGTACTGTAAATGGATACAGTGGAGGAGTGGAGGTATTTCTTTCCTCAAGACTGATTTTTTTTTCCCTTATTGAAATACAAATTGCCATGTCTGTTTAAAGCTGAAGTGTGGGGTGTTCTTATTAGCACCTCTAGCCTGAAGCCTTTTCATGTTCAAATGAATGTTAAGTGCTACCAGGATTACACATTAGGCACTTTAAAAGAATGGGCTGAGGAGCTCATTTCAGCTGTTTATTGTTCATTCCAGGGTGTATTAACTATGCTCATTTAAAAATCATATTTCCTCATCTTCTGATATTTTGGAAGAGAAATGAGAAAAGGCAGATAAAATTTAGGCCTTCTGTCAGCTTACATCGATTATCCTGCATTTTGATCTTGCCTTTCTCCTAAATTGGCTAAATACTTAAAGAATAAGGGAGCAGGAATGACTACTGCATTGAAGGGTTTCTGTTTTTTCTTTTTATTGATACCATCCCCTGGCTGTAGAAAAGAGACTGTCTGCAAAGAGACATTTGATGTTGACTGGCAGCTTTATAGATCTTTTAAGCCTGTGTTCAAGTACCAAAAATGTTTTTCTCTTCTCAGAATACACAGAGTGCAGCTTTAGAAGAGAATATTCTGAAACTGTAT
The DNA here is from genome assembly GCF_024509145.1 of Vidua macroura. Classification (NCBI taxonomy): domain Eukaryota; kingdom Metazoa; phylum Chordata; class Aves; order Passeriformes; family Viduidae; genus Vidua; species Vidua macroura. The sequence continues at coordinate 20,297,313 of NC_071583.1, forward strand.
TCAGCATGTGATTTTGGTGGCCAGCAGCAGTGCCTGGACTGACTATTTGATGAAATGCTTCCAATAAAGCTTTCACATGTGTGCATTGTGTGGATGTGTCACCTCCATACAGGGCAGAGGATGCTGAGGCTGCAGGAGCCTCTAAAAATGTCAGGTTACTTAAAATTTTGGAATGCAGTATATCATCACGATCCTGTGATTGAAACAATCTTTGACTAGCAGGGCTCCTTCAGGGGTCTCGGGATTTAGAGCATTGGGAGGTGCTGCTGCTGCCCCAGCTGCATGAGGGGCAGTGAGAGGCTGTGACACAGGAGAGTCTTCCACACTCCCTTTTTTCCCAAATCTGGGAAATCATCTCACTGGAAAGGAGCTACAAGGTGTACAGGACTGTAAATTGAGGAAAAAGGTTCTCTGGGATGCAAGATCCTAAAACATCTGATTTCACCCAGAACAGAAGAGATCTTGGACAAGGGGAAGCAAGGAAAAAAGGAAAACTGCCTCCTAATACTTGATTTTAAGAGCAGCCTTGGGTTCAAACCTTGGGCAGAGGTTCAAGTCAGTTCTTTATCTGGACCAGTTCACCTAATCCTGGTTATCAGCTTTCTCCTCTTCTCTAGGCATGAGTTGCTGTATAGCCAAAGGGAAGAAACTTCCCAGTGAAGAAATACCAGGGAACTTGCCTCAGCTAGCTGCAGGAGTTGAAAGAATTTTTCCCTCTATTTCAGATTTCAGACACTTCTCACTGAAGTTTTTTTTTTTTTTTATTAATATGCCTCTCTCACTTTTGATGGGACTCTTTAGTCTTTCAGTTGTGTACTCTCCAGGCTTTAAACTTTCCCAGTTCCTTCTCTGCAAGCAGGACTGCCCCAGCCTGTGCTGAGCACTCTGTGAATTCTGCGCAAAGACAAGTGCCTTCAAGGTTTTAGTGACCCTGCAATTTACTCCTGGACTGTGGTAAACTCTGATTTGTATAATTAATGGAAACTACTAAATGAAAAGGGTGCTATAGAATATTGTTTTCAGTACAGCACCTGGCCCTGAATAAAACAATGGAAGTAAAATGAAGCATTTCTAGAAGAACTGGCCATCTGTCCAAACACTGCTCAGCTCCTTGTCCGAAGGCTATTTTATGGAATTTGGTGGTGAAGTGCTTGTCTGTGCACCTGTGGTTGCACACAAGGACACTTTTTCTCCCTTAGATAAATATTTATACAGGAGATACTTGCACTTAATACTGCTTGTTTTCCTTTTGCTCTAGTGAAAATATTACTGTTAAAATAGAGCAGGACAGGAATATCTGCAGCTCCTCTGCATAGAGCAGCTCCTTCTGCTTCTGGAGGCTGAACATGTTTCACTGATTATTCACTGTGGAGCTCCTGTGACAGCAGCAGTGGAGAAGAGCCTGTGGCAGAAGGCTGCTGGCACAGTCACCCTGGAGGGGCCTTGGGGACCTAGGGAGCTCCAGGATTTTGCCTCTTTCCTTCCTGGGGAGGTCAAGAACAGCAGACCTGGACCCTCATCCAGTACTTAAACCACTTGGTGGATCTGAATGAGCTGGAATTCTTGTATGTCAAACATATTTCAGTCCTGAAAATTAAGGCAAGCCTTCTGCTTGCCTGGGGGGTGAAAAATGGGAGCTGCAGTGGCAGGGCTTGGATCAGGCTCCTGGATCCTTGACCCTCTCACTTCACTGAGAACCTGATGTTAGCAGTTTTACAGAGCTCTGGCCAGGGTCTGCCCCACACTGGTTCTTCCTTCAGTGCTGCCACAGTGGGGAAAATTAGAAGTGAAAAATAAAATTTAAAAAATCCTAATTCCCTTTGGCTGAATTACAGAAACCTTATCAGATTCCTTCTAGGGATGATGGGCTCATCTTTACAGCAAAAGGGTGTAGATGATGTTTGGTCTGCTTTGTTATGAGAGATGACAACAAAGTGAAATTTGGACAAATTTCAGTTCATTGTTTTTAAAATGGATTGCTGAACTAAGAGAAAAAGCTGTGCTAGAAGAAACTTAAAATTTTGTGGTCTGGGTGATTTTATTCACTTTAGAGAGCTCTGTCTTGTTTTCAGTTTCTCTGTGATTTATGAGGATGCAGAACTGCTTTGCTTTATTTAGTGAATTTGGTCATTCTCTGCAAAATGATTGAGTGTAATGAAAATAATTTAAGTCCTTTTTATTGTAGTGCAGTGTTAATTCTTAGAAATGCAAAATATTACAGAATTCACATCTTTCAGTATAATAGATACCCTGGCAATAAAGCAGCCCCTGCTCCATTTTAAGGTAACAATGTTAAGTGATTGTTTCCTTTTTGCTGCCTGAATTTCTAACTCTTTGTTGCTGTTTAAATAAAATCAACAAACGCAGTTTACTCCAAATATGTAACCTGCTCTTCCCTGGTGCTTGTAAGCAATCCTTTATCTTCCCTTTTCTCTTGCTGTCATCTCCAAGGACTCTTCCTGCATGATTAGAAGCCTTCTTCACCTTTAGGAATGACTCAGAATCACAAACAATATATTCAGATGAAAGGGAAATGCTTGACCAGCCCGTCCTGGCAGCTCTTTGATCTCCTTGGGGCCGGAGCATCTTCCAGCCATCCCCCTGGGAAGGGGAACAAGTGAAACATTGTCCTGGGGGGCACAGAGGTCTGCATACCTCACATAGGCAGGAAAACACCCATCCCCTCCTGCGTGCTGTGCTGGATGGAAAACTGGGAATTTTTAGGAAGAAAAAGAAAACAACAACATGCTGTCAATGAACTGGCCAGTCAGTCCTAGGCCACGGTGTGTAGGGCACCCCACAGGTGAGTGTGCAGAAGTTCTAGAGATTTCTTTGGCAAGGAAAACATTGGATTTCTTGAATGAGACTATCAGAAAACAGAATATTCAGTGCCATTGGAGATGGCAACAAACAGCAAAATGATGGGAAGGCTTAAGCACGAAGCAGTGTTTGGCTTTAATTTAGAAACATGCTGTGTGTGCAGCTTTAGATTTAGGTAAGGGACTGAGAATTGTCATTTGAAGGCACAGCAGAAGCTCCTGGTGGTCAGCCTGCCCAAAAGACAAAGTTCTGATGGTTCAGATGATGCTGAATTCTACGATGCTGAATTTCATGCTGTGAGACCCTCTATGTTAAGTAATTCTGAAGTATTTTCTGAAGAATTTTATGGTGGTTTCTATGTTTAAGATGTGTGATATACAAGAAGGACATAGACATGGTTTCACTTGACAGTTGGGTGCCAGCACTAAGATTTGGGGTTTTGTTAAATCCTCCCAAATTTGAAAACATTCAAATTATTGGACATAAAATTTAAGGCTGAGTGATATGGCCAAGTTCGCAGAGAAAGCTCAGGATGAGCGGGTAGTAGAACATGAATTCTGGCTCCAGGATTCTCATCTCAAATTCCAGTTTATACTGCTTTGAGACTTGCAATTATGACAATTTAAAATTGCAACTGGCTGAATGCACGAACCAAACAGACCTGTCAAAGGCATCAGAGGTAATTTGCCATCTTCTTTTTCTGTTGTCTCCTATGACATGACAAAAAAGATAGTTTTGTTCCCTGTACTGACTCTGCTCTGCAGCTTCTCACTCTTGCCTTGGTTCAAGGGAGGCAGATTTCTTGTTTTCTCCTAAACCTACTCTGCCTTTTGATAGAGGCCCTCTGACTTCTCTACATTGTGAAGTGTTGGTTAAGCTGATAATGAACAAATAAAAATTTAAGTGGAATGAATACACGCTGATAGACAGACAAATCTTTTTTTTTTTTTTTTTTTTTTTTTGCATACTTAAGGATCTGGCCTCACTCCCATTCCATTGAGGGCAGATGAGATGCCTGTGAGATTAGTCCCATATTAATGACTAGAGAACATTATGTCATAGAGGAGTATAACAAAAGATTGTGTCATATAGGTACTAAAAAAACCCAGTTACCTTCCTAAGGCAGTGCTTCAAAACCTGTTGGTTCAGCAGATCTTAAACTTGCATCAACAACTTTTTGTGCTCTTTAAAACATTTGCATTACTGAAAAGTTGATTGATTTTTGCTGTGCTATTGTCCAATGTACGACCTGCTGAAAATATCCTGTGATATTGTTTTCCCCCTGCTTCTTTTGAAGCAGTTACAAAATGTAGAGATGAAATAAGATACTGTAAAATGCAATTTTGATGGATTCTGCCTGATCCACAGGTAATGAAAGGGATGCTGTTTGTGGGCTCTGGGGAGATGGAAATGTTTGGGCCCCGTGTCTGGCACAGTTTGTAAGCAATACTCAAAGCATCAAATGCCCAAAGCCAGTCAGGAATGACTCAGGGTGTTCTCCCAGCTCAACATGCAGCAGATGTCCTAAAGCAAAGTGGTTTTGTCTGAATGTATGTGTAAGTTCTTATGTGCACTTAGGCACACAAAGGAGGAGACTGATTTCTAGAAAGGCTTCAACATACATTTATATCTGAGATTAGAGTTCATGATGGATGTCTTCAGAATATCGATATCAGGTTACTCCCTCCATCAGTCACAGTGTGCTTGCAACTACTTTGAAAATGAAGGTCGACCAATTAAAATGACAAACAGGGGGTAAACAAGTCTTGGAGCTTAAGTTGCCTTAGAGTTGCTCAGGTGAGAGCCACTAGCACTGGGCTGGGATGCTTTGTGCTGTTCCAGAGCCAGGGCCCTGCTGTGCTGGCACCATCCTGCCCACAAACACCCAGCAGGGAACTGCAGCCAGGCTGTGAACTGGAACCTGGGGACTCTTCTGCTGAGCTTCAGAGCCATGGACTAAACATCACACTGGAGAACTGAGGGGCTCCAATGGTTGCAAACCTTTAGACCACTATTCAAAACTCTCCAGAAAATGTTTTGAAATACTAAGCCATTTAATTTTTGCCATAAATTCTTAAATCCTGTTTACCTCCTTTGTTGTGGAAATAATCAGAAACTGCCTGGTTGGGATCATCCAAATAGCTGCTGGCAACTGCCATCATCTCCTGCAAAGTTGATATTAGCAAGAAATAATTGAATTTCTTGTCTTTTGCTACATAATTGCAAAAAAAAAAAAAAACCAACAAACAACCAACCAAACAAACAAAACAAAAAAAACCCACCAAAAAACCCACAAACAAACAACCAAACAAAAAAAAAAAAAACAACAAAAAAACCCAACCAACACCCTACCTTAAAGGGAGGGGGAGGGCAAGGAAAGGTGCATAATTGAAGAGACAATCCCTGTCTCACACATGTAGTGACAAGCTTTATGTGATTTTTATTGCAATAATTACTGTATCCTGCTGATCAAGAATAATTATCATCACCATAGCAACTTCATATGGAAAGAGTGATTGGGGGTGGGACAGAGTGGAATGCTTCCTTGAAAGCAGCTTTGACTTGCTTGTTTGGGATGTTTCTGTGCCTATCTTTGGGTCTTGACACATTAATGGAAATCCTCCACATTTCTTTTGGCTCCTGCATCCAGCAAGGAAATGGGGGCTGTTGCATCAGCATGAAAAGCCCAGAGTTGTGGCTGCGCTTTAATTCAGGTCCTGCTTTGGCTGAGAGCTTGGAAGCAGAGCCTGGAGCCCCTGAGCTCAGAGAGCATGATTTCTGTTTTGAAACCTTCTCTCCTCATGATTTCTTGCAAAATTCATAATTCATTGCACATTTTTTTTTTAATTTCTTCTTTCAGTAGCATTTCACCTGTGCAGAGATGATGCTGTTTCAAAGGCACCTTTCAGATTATTTTAAAACGAAAAATAACATTTTGAGGAATACCAGGCAGCCTGGACATCCGTGAACACACAGAGAAGCCATTTTAGTGGTTTGAGTAGATGATGAAAACAACTCATGAAGTTAAGATTATGCTACATGAGTTCATAAAGAGGACTTACGATGCTCCAAAACATCAATATATCTTTACCAAAGTTTTCAAATTCCTCACACCAAGAGTTAAGGTAGCACAGACCCAGCACTTTAGAGGAACCAGAAGAACAGATCTAAGGTATGTAGCAAGTTTGCAGCATGGTGATAAAACTTTCCAGTCCTGAGGGTACAGTCAGTTGGACTTGTTCCCTTTGACATTGCCAAAATAACTGCTGTGAGGCAAGGCTGAGCTGAGGACAGGGGCTGGCATTCTGATAATCTGAATTTCAGTATTTTGTCCATGACTTCCAGGTCTCTGATGCTTCCTTGGTGCCACACTGGATGCTGAGAGCTTTGGTGGTGGTGGAGAAGGAGTTTTCTCCCTCTTTCCCTGAGAAGGACATTTCCTTCTTCCATGGAGATTTCCCCTCCCAGCGCCAGATTCACTTGGGGTGGTTATGATGCCTTGGATGGTAAATCTTGTGGGTGGGTGAGGAATGGTTTCATCTTTCCAATCTGCAGATGTGGAAGGTCTGTAATGAATATCTTGGTGAGTAGATTTGTCACAGGAGGAGTGACATCCCTGTCCTCCAGGGCTGCTGGGGCTGTTCCAAGGTGCCTGTCTGCACAGGTTGGGGTTGGAAATGTGCCTGCTGTGTTGGACTGTACTCATGCCCTTGTTTCTTCACTTTCTCAGTCTTCAGAAAGGGGTGGTTTGAGGTTTATTTCTACTTTTTGATCTCCTTGAGAGATCAAGTGTTCAGGACTGGCAAAACAGAGTCTGTAACTCAGAGCCCAGCAGCTGACAAGTGAAGGGAATGTTGTAGAGGGATTTTTGGAAGCAGCAAAGTGCAGTAAGTCTGCAGTAAGAAGAGGACATGTGTTCATGGTCCTTCTTTGCTGCCATGAACCTGACTCCAAGCTCCCAAGCCTTGGAAGACAGAGTATTTTGAATTGGCCCATTGGAACATTGTGCAGGTATTGACTTTCTGCCTTGATTTTAAAGACTCTCTGCACACATGGCCCAGGGTTCTCCTCCTGCCTCCCCTGGCTCTGTGGCAGTGCCTGTGCCTGGCACAGCAGAGCCCCAGCACTCAGGGCTCTGCCCTTGCTCACGTCCCTGCTCACATCCCCAGCTCCTCCACTGCTTTCAGGGAATGTCTCCTTTTCCCACTGACAGAAAGGGACATATTGGTGAGGGCTGAGAGCTGGGCAGAACCTCTGAGACAGATGTCCCCAGGCATGGGAACGTGGTCAAACTCAGATAAAAGGGGCATAGATTCTGTATCCACCATTTCTCAGCTATTTTTTTCTCTCTATACATTTTCTCCTTATTCTTCCCTGACTTCTGGAGAGGCAGCAGTCCAGGGAGTGATGGCAAAAAGAAGGCACCACTCAAATCCAGGAGCCTTTTGGCACCTCATGTCCACCTGCACTTTCACCACTGCTGTCACCAGCCCAACTCTGCCCCCAGGGATTCGTTTGCAAGTGCTGGGGCTGTGGCAGACATTCAGAATTCAGACTCTTTTTCTGGCACGCGGTCCCGTGGCCAAGAATTGACTGCTGTGACTAATTCAAAATTATCCTACTCCCAATGCTGGTTAAAATCTTTCATCTCCCACTCATTTCATTTGCATTGTACTTCTTCCAAGCTGCTGTGTGGCCTTCAGGGCACTTTGAAAGTAGTATTCTAAATCTACAAGTTGCTTCCTCTAAGAGCTGTTTTCCTCTCAAAATAGAATATCTACTGGGGAAGGCAAGATGAGCCTGGGATGATTTTTTTTCCCTGTTGAGGTCTTATTTGTGTACAAAGCATTATCCTATGGAGGTCTAGACCCTCTGAAAGTTCTGTGAAACCAAACAAGTCCTCCATTCAGTGTGGCCAACACCCTCAGGCACAGGGTGGGATTGTTGGGGGGTCCAGTGCAGGGCCAGGGATTGGACGGGATGGAATCATAAGAAGCAGATTCTAGTTTTAGCTACCGTGTCTGACAAATCACTTAAGAATTTGCTTCTGGTTTTTATAAATGATGTAGTTATGACCTTATACCGTGTTGAATCAAAATAATTCATGTTTCTGCACTTTGACTGGTTTTTCTACCTGTTGCTCTAACTACTGGGCACTAAAATGACAGCAAGAAACATTTGCAGAGTGTGACCAAATATCACATAATTAAGCAATTTGACATTGGAATGCAGAAAACAAAATGTAACAGTAAAAGACTGGTCTAGATTTCATCTGTTCAAAGTAATAATAAAGACATCAGCAGGGAAATCAGTCATGCACATATATTATTTGTGTGCACTTAAGTTGGACAGATAGGATAATGGATGTGGTATACACCAGATGTTACATTTCCTGGAAATAGATATGTTAAAGGAGCTCACAAGTGGTTGTCAATGCCCCTTTCATTACCCCATCAGCCTAAATTTATCCAGTTGAAATAAACATCTTAGTTTGTCTGAACTTGGGATTCACCTTTAAATTCTCTGTGCTACTTTTATGTGCACAAAATAATAGTTAAAAACTCTGCTATGGAATGCTATGGTGTTTCTTAAATCCTCTAACAAATTTAAAAGGTAGGAACTTTCTCACGGGCTCGTTTTAGGACAGGAGCAGCAGCCAGGTGGGCACAGGGATGTTTAGACATAGTTTAGACATGTTTACACTTTGGTAATAGTTTTGTCTTGTCCATCACAATATGCAGAAATAACCTTCTCAGCTGCAATACAGCCGGCCCCGTGTCCCTGCACAGCAGTGGCTGATCCAGGTCAGTCATTTGTGGAAATTCCTACTGCACATGCACATAACGTTTGGAATTGCTTTTAGAGATATCTTCTTCAAAAGAAGCCAATAACTAGGCTACCTTAAGGGTTAAAAGCACTCTGTAATGAATAATAAGTGGTAGTTATGTAGTTGCATGATATGAATGTGATGGTTTACCAAGGTAGGAGTTGGTCGTGTTTTTGCAGACAATTAAAAAAAAAAATCAATGCAGTTGAAGAAGAAATACTATCAAGGTGCTCACGCCTTCAGCATTCCATGGGAATGGCTGCTCAGCAGCCCGGAGTGCAGTGTGCTGGAAGCACACACTGTGTTTGCACAGGGAGCACTACAAAAAGGTGTGTCTTCAGCTGTGGGGCTGCTTCTTTATGTAATTTATCCTGTGCAGGTTTCAAGCATTCACAACTGCACGTGTTTATGCCCTCTGGTGATTCTTGCCCCACTGGGCATAGTGGGACCCTATTATTTATATGGACACGAGGTCTGACCTATCATTGGACACTCTTCCAGCCTCCTCTGGGGGAGGGAAGGAATTTGTGTTCCTGTTGAGCTTTGTTTTCAACACCAGGAATCCTTTATTAGAAATGCCAGCCAGGAGGGGCAGCATACTTGGGTTATGTGACCTTGTGAGCAATTGTCTCCTCAGTTTAGCACTCAGTCTGAGAATAGGATGAGGAATGGTATGAGGAATGGGATGAGGAATAGGATAAGGAATAGGATAAAGAATAGGATGAGGAGTAGCTGCTGCTGACATCACCCTGCTGGACAATGAAGGACTGGGACACTGCTCCATGTGTTTGATGTCTGCAGGGCTTTCAGCCCCAGGCCAAAGAAAAGATGGCTTCAGCAGTTCTGACTACTGATGGTGGTGCTCTCAGGGGGTTTGGGATGCTGAAGAGCCCTTCACTGAAATAAGGAATAGGATCTGAATAAAGGAGGAGTCTGAGAAAGGAAGTACATTTAAGCTGGACAGAGCTTTTGGAGTGTGTGGAATGCACTTGTCAGCAGTTATTTTTGTGCCAATAAGTTAGATAACTGTTACTGTTTACATACCAATTTGCTCTGTTATTGAATAATTTCTGTAGTAACCACGGCAACAGTTCCATCACATGACAAATTAATTACTCCAAAGATACACATCTTCATGAAGGAGCTTTGTATCATCAGGTTATGCAGATGCTTGGAAAAATTAGTACATTTCTTAGCTGGGAGATAGATCCAGTAAATAAACAAAATCATCCCAGACTTCAGGCTCAGCCACAACCTGTGTATGGTATAAGAAATCTTCCCTCTGACTGGACTGGGGTTTGGATCTAGTTTTAAGATCTGCTTAATAAGACCAAGGTCTTGAATTTGTTTTCTGTCTGTTCCATTCATGTAGATCTGAGCAGAAGTCCCCAGGCAAGAGAAGACTTGGCATGGGATGGGCAGAATGAGGTGAGGATTTGTTGTTTAATCCATTGTAAAGCCCATCGTACAGGATTAGAGAAAAGGCAAGGGGACCGCTGAGCTTTGGCTTCTCATGGCGATTTTTTGTGGAATAAGTGTGCTCCCATGACAGGAAAACTGAACTTGAGTTACTCAACCTTGAAGCATCTCATTGTATAGAGGAATGAGGCTTCCAGAGATCCATGGTCAGGAGATTACAAACTCCTGAAAGTGCTGGAGATTTTAGCTGATTCTCCTCCTGAAGATTTTAACTGATTAATTTCTACAGCAAAACCCCAAAGTGTGGCATACATATTTTTCACCTATTTTGATGGCTTTAGAAGGTAAAGAAAGGAAAAAACATGGCAGGAGAGCAGAAGGCTTAGGTCTAAACTGACCTGAGGATATTAATGAAGATCAGTGTTTGTAGCTGGAATAAAATGGACCTTCAGGGTCCAAGTCAGGGTGAGAAGTGCAGCAGCTGGAGATATTTGTAGGTCAGGAGATTTATCTTCAAGATAGCAATAAAGGGTGGATGTAGAACTCTCAGGTTAGGTGGGAAACACCTGCCAAGAGAGGTTGTGAGTCTTCATCACTGCTGGGTCTCTCAGCCATGGTGCACTGTCCTGCTCTGAACTCTGCTAGAAATGCAGGCTGTGGAGCTGAGTGGAAGAATCAGCAACAATCTGGAAGTTCTGCCTGTTAAAGGGCCTTGCTCTATTCCTGTGCTCTCCTGCTCAGACTCTGTGCTGCAGAATATTCTGTGACCTCTCTGAGTGGGTGCTGTTGCAGCATCTTGATAAAGAACTTGCTGACACACCTGAGATAGGCATCTCCCAGACTGTTAGAACTTGATTTCAGTGTACCAAATCCAATTAGCTATCTACTTATATTAGAGATAAGCTACTTAATAGATCTAAACTTTTTTTGTTCCTTTTTGCTACTTTTGATAATTTTGGAAGTCAAAAGCTTTTCTAAAATTAGTGTAAGAATTTCATAATGATTGAAATCAAGGACTTTTTGTAGCACGTACAATGCACAGCCTGGTGGGATGCTAAAGCAGTTGCATTAAAAATGCACAGTAAAATTGGCAGTATTCTGTCCAAGGGAAGAAAAGGTAGGAAAGGAGAACAAAAAAGCCAAAATTAAGAGGTTCAAAGTGCTTAATTTTATGGAATCTGTGAAGAAATATATCTCCAAAATCTTCAGAGCAAAAGAGAATGGGGAAGCAGCTCTATAATTACTCCAATCAGAAAGTATGCCAACAAAAAAGGAACAATTAGTGATGTTTCCCAGGCAGTAGATATTTCTCCTTACCTGAGTGATCTATTGCAGAGATATGTAATTACGTACACGTAATAATAGGTTGGGTAACTCTATCCCTGTCAAAAAGGGAAGAAAATCCATCCTATTGATAATTGCAGGTTTCTCTGTGTCTCACTTCTTTCCATCCTCCTTTTCTCCTCATCAGATTCCTTAAACATGCCTAGCTTCAGGCTCACCATACTTTAGGTTGAGTCAGTGGACATGTTTACATGTTCCACTCCAGCCCAAGACCTGGAGGTGCCTCCAGGTGTGGACCTGCTGCCCTTGAGGTGTCCATGGGGACAGGGGGCTGCTGACCAAACCCTGTCCACTAAACACTGCTGGAGCAAGCTCTGTGCCCTGCTGGAGCAAGCTCTGTGCCCTGCTGGCTTCCATGGCCAGAGCTGTCAGAAGAAGCCCCTCGTGGAGCACAGGCTGGAGCACTGCCCCGGGTCACCTGGGCTGTGCTGACCATTCTGGAGCAGCATCTGCTGGTGCTGCTCCCTGAATATGGATGGACGCTGGTGAGGGTGGCTGGGGCTTGTCTGCATCTCAGCCCTCAGCCACGGGGCAGCTGCAGCTCTCCTCAGTCAAGCCAGGTTTGAACTTTCAAGAATTTGAAACTGAAATCTGCAGCTGTTTGCATTATAAACTGAAAATCTGACTGGTGCTTGAGAGGAACAAAGACCTTCCCTTTATATTGCTCATAACAGTGAGTTCCTTTCCAAGAAATGATATTTCACTTTTGTTTTATGAGGATGAAATGAAGCTGTCTTCCAATAAATAAATACATAAATAAAGGAACAAACCACTCATACAATGTCACATTTAGAGCAGAAGTCAATTTTCACCTTTGCAGATCCAGAGCTCCTCAGGAGGCCAAGAGCTCCAGCCTCTCCTTGCAGAGTAGGACTGAGCTTCACTTGCACCCTGTCTGCTCAGAAGGCACAGACCCGAGTTCCTGCAGGACCTGCCGAGCTGGAGCCAGGGGAGCTGTCCCAGCTCTGCCGGGCTGGCAGCTGAGGCTCCTGCTGGAGCTGTGCCCACATCCCACGTCCCTGCTGCTCCCAGAGCAGCCCGCCTGCAGCCCCAGGACCCTGCACTGCCCTCTGTGCTTATGCACAACTGCTCTGGTTTGCATCTGCTCAGCAGTTTGGACTAAAGAGTGACCACAAATAGTGCATTTCTGCATAGAGAGCACGGGTATGAGAGACACAGGTTTATCTAGGGGATATTATTGGCCAATTATGATTTACATCCCTTTTTAAAGAGTAATAACAATATGTAATGAAAGAGATTAGGTATTTTTGATCTTTGCCATTCACTTGGGTTTGTCCCAGTACATTCTTTTAACTGTAAGTGTCATCTGTGAACTTGGGAAGTATTTTTCACCTTCCAGAACAAGCAATGAGCAAGTCTACTGATGATTTAGCATATTAGCTTTTCCAGAACAAGCGAGTCTTCTAATGCTTATATAAATTTCTTATTAAAAAAGAGGCAGAGCTGTAGTACCACTAAACCAAAAGCCAGCTTTCCAAAAATGTAAAGATCAAGGGAGGCTTCCGAATCCATACCTGCTTCTTGAAAAGATCTATTACCAATACAAGATTGTTACAGTGGCTTCTGAAATAAATTACACAAAGAACACAAATTGTATTTGTTTTACAAAGTGACAAACAAAAATAGAGATGGGAGTTTTATTCACAAGTTCATTGCAGTTTGATTCTCTCTGCTCACCTTTACATTAACAGACTGTTAGGATTCCAAAGCCAGGAGCTGTCAGCTGTTTCCAGGAGGGTTTTTAGACGTCTTGTTACATGACCCAGTAGCAGGGATTTCCTCTGAGCAGGGCTTGATTCCCAGAGAAGTATATCCTCGTGTAGGGCATCTTAAAAAACACGATTTCAGATAAGCATAGCAGTGGAGACTCAGTTGGATCCTAATATCCAATAGCACAGTGATCTTCACTGCCTGAAAGCAGTTTATGACTCCCTAAATTTGTTCAAATAAGTAAGCATCATCTTTCAGAAAATTACCTACAGAATTCAATATAGATTATTAGAAGACAGATCATATAAACAATATAATAGTGCACCTTTCATCCCCATAATCTCTGTCCCTCCGGTGTTTTTAGATAACTGACTCAAAATGGCCAAACCTGACTCAAATCTTTTTGGAGAGAGCCAGGATCTTTGTTCCTGGAGCTATTTCTGCCTCTTTTCCTTTTGTCACTAACAAAAAAGTAAGCCAAGAATCTTATTCTTCTGAATTCTCAAACTTCCTGCTCTGAATGCAGTTCCTTCCATTACTACCAAGATACCAATCTACACTTGCTCTGCTACTGTCAGCAGTGGCTCCCACCCCTGCAGCCTGCAGAGAGGAGACTTTGCCATCTTGCTTCACAATTCAGACTTTGTTTCTCCCAGCAGGGAAATGGCTCGTTCCAAGGTGCTGCACTTTCAGGTGTGTTCACTTTCCTGTACAAAATCACCCAGATGGCGATTCTGCTGGAAAGCTCAGCTCCACGTCGTGACTTTCTGGTTGTTACTCTTCTGGGTGCATCCACATGTTTAACTCACATAGAAATTAGCCCATTTTGCCCTCTAACCTGAGGATTACAGTTAGAAGGTTAATTCCAGTGTTTCCTCTTGACTTGGAGGGTCTTGCACTGACTGTGTCTCCTAGAGGTTGACTGTGAAATTCTGGGAGTAGCATTTGGCAATGCAGACAGCATCAATGGGGGCTGAAAGATCCAGCTGAGCATGGAGAAAGAATAAATTGACGACAGCTCACTCAAGTTCAGATTGAACTGTCTGTCAGCTTCTAGTTAAGTGTTTGCTCTGTACTGCCTTTTGATTTTTTTTCCTGTTTTGATATAAAAGCTACATTACATACAGGAAATAATGCTGCGGTATTTATAGGGAAGATGTTTTGATAAGAATCCAATCAAGAGTTTCTGTCATCTTTTACTTCAGCTTTTAAGCCCTCCAAGTACAGTGCTCCAAATAAAACATGCTGTGGTGAAGTTCTCTTCTGACAAACCATACTAAGGTTTGGTTAACTGTAGCACAATAAAGAAATCTTTAAAAACCCATAGGATAAGCTATAATCTTGGAGTCCTGGGGAAACACTTTTTAATGCCCTGCTGGAGGAAGGCAGTTTTCACATCTGATGGACAAACAGGAACTGAGCTGGTATCAGTGTTCCCCAGAGAGGTTGTGCTGTCTCCATCCCTGGAAGTGTCCAAGGCCAGGTTGGACAGGGCTCAGAGCACCCTGGGACTGTGGAAGGTGTCCCTGCCATGGCAGGGGTGGCACTGGATGAGTTTTAAGGTCCCTCCAACCCAACCCACTCCAGGATTCTGTGACTCCCTGAATAATGGAGTCCATGCATCAAATCTCAGGATGGCAGGAGGAAAAGCAAATTCCAGCTGAACCAGACACTTCATGCCCGGCTGAGTTATTTGTCCTGTAAAGTGTTCATGTTCACTGAAAATTTCTAGGGAGAGAAAGAGGAGAAAAAATGCCAGCTTTACAGATAGAGAACTAATGCAGTGAGCCAGATCTGGGTTACAAAGTAAAGCACAAAGTTGGTTTGGTAGGAACCAACTGTCCTATGGAATCAGAAGATGTCATTGGGGTTCCAGTAACAGAAGAGAAGCAAAGCTGGTGAAAGGTCTGGGGAGTCAGTCATGTGAGGAGCAGCTGAGGGAGCTGGGGTTCTTCAATCTGGAGAAAAGGAGGCTCAGAGGGGATCTTCTCACTCTCTCCAACTCCCTGGCAGGAGGGTGCAGACCTCAAACTGCACAAGGGGAAGTATAGGTTGGACATCAGGAGGAATTTCTTAGTGGAAAGCATTGTCAGGCATTGGACAGAGCTGTCCAGGGCAGTGGGAGAGTCTCCATCCCTGGAGATGTCCAAGGGCACCCTGGATGTGGTACTCAGTGTTCTGGGCTGGGCAACCAAGTGGGGTCAGGCACAGGATGGACTTGGTGGTCTTGGAGTTCTTTTCCAGCATTAATGATTTTGGGATTCTGTGGAATCTTCAGTCCTCCCACAGAAGGGAAAGATCAGGAGCCTCCCACTGCCCTTGCTGCCCCAAGATTTCTTAGAGGTTGAATTTCCTAAGAAGTGAACATATCCTAGGTCCTCTGCCACCACACGAATCCAACCCTAAACAGGGTAATTACACGTGCAACACTCCGTGCTGGCGCGCTGCAGGTGCTCAGGAGTCAGGTAGGAAGTTTTGTCATCGCCAAACTCTTGTTTACACAGAAAAAGAAAATAAATAAAGGAATATTTGTTTGAATTCAAACCGAACCTCTCAAACAATTAAGTGGAGCTGAGCAAATTCATAAAACAAAGACTAATGACATGTCCCCCACACTGCTTGGCTGTGTGCCTCCATTGATTGACTGGTAGAAAGTTACAGGCGTTAAGTTGGTATTTTTCATTACTTGCGATGAAATATGAGGATTTCTTACCATTCCTTCTGCCTTATTCTTGTAACTAAAGCCACCCATTCATTACAAGAAATCATTATTTATTTGAGTGCAGGAAAGAATCCAGGCTACTTCACAAATTCTAGTGCTCCCTCAGTAACCTTGTTGCTGTTACCATTCACCTTTTCCGTGTGTGTCCCTGAAGTTTGTCTGAAGCCAGCAGGAAAGATCCTGCAACAATGCACTTGTAGGCAAGAGGAAAATCCCAGCTTTGTTTGCAACAAGTGTTTCATGATTGTTTCTCAGTGTTTTTCTACCCTATGTGAACCAAATAGGGGTTGTGTGCATGCACCAGTTGGGTTTTAGCAAAGCCTGTTCTAGTGTCCACCTTAAATTTTATTCAGAACAACAAGAAGAATGAAGTTGCGGATATAACCCCGAAGGCAACTACATGTGAAGTTATTTATCACCAAAAAAAAATGTGAGGAATGTTGAAAATAAAGTTAACGTTCATAGTAATATTTCCATTTTTTTAACTTGTAGTGCTAAAGGCATTTCTCTTTGTTCTCTAAGCATTTTCTTTTCTTTTTATTCTTTATTTGTTTGATGCAAGACATTATAATGTATCAAAAAGCAACTTGAAACTATTCCTCTAAATGTGAGAAATGTGTAAACTGAAGAATAGAAAGAACCATCCATCTTCCTGTTTTCCTCTCACCTTCCCCCAGCCAGAGTTTTCATTGCTGCCTTGTGATACATCAAAAACAGGCTCTGGTGCCAAGGTCTGAATTGCCAGAGCCATCCTGGTTACTTGTCATGGCACAAATGCTCTTGAAGTAGTCAAAGCCATGATGGGACAGAGGTGCAACTTCTGTCAGATACAGGGACAGCAGCCTGGCACCTGCAGCTGGCAGCCAGCTCAGCAGTCTGGAGGGGTTCTTGTATTATTATTGTTATTGTTATTGTTATTGTTATTGTTATTATTGTCATCATCATCATCACCATCATCACAAATAATGGCAGAATCCCTGCAGGGCAAGGACGAATCTGGGTGTTTTTTTCGTGTGGTCCCATTTACAAGAATGGCTGCAGTAAGAGGCTGGTTGTCAGTGTGGGCTGTACTCTCCCAGAGTGTGCGTGCCTGGGTGTGCTCCCTCACCTCCCAGTGCAACAATTCCCCTCCTTCAGCCTCTCAAATCCTCCCAGCTGGCTGGGAAGAACCACATCTGAGTGTTCTGTCCAGAGCTGCCAGGGGTGCTCTCAGCTGTATGTAGAGGTGGCAGGGATGCACTAAGAGGTGGTGTGAGATCCAGCTGAGTGCAGCCTGGAGGAGGAGGAGGGGGCAGAGCTGTGATACTGCAGTGGTTTGGTGTGGAATGAGTGTGAAGAAGGCATGGAGCTGCTTTCCAGAAGCCGTGGCACTTCCAGCCAGCATAAGGCTTTAAAGTGGAGCTGCTGTCATGTGCGTCCTGGTGTGGAAAGATCCCACAGCCCAAGGCTCTATCTGGAGAACAGAAAATTGGTTGTGCAGCCGTGAAGTTGGAATTACAAATCAGAAAGCCTCGGGATTAAGATTCCGAAGGAGTAGAGTTTAATTACAACAAGCTCTCTCAAGCATTACTGCACCACTTGCAGCAGTGTACACAACACTAATCTGTGCTAACAGCCTGCCCTACAGGTTGTCCTGCCATTTGGCAATTCGGGGTTGGAGATGTGTTCTGCTGCCTGGGCTGGCTCTTGGGGAGCCAGCAGAGACCCAGCTCTGGGGGGCTCAGGGCACCCAGCCTGTGCTGGGGGCTCGGCTTTTAACTACTGCGGGGATGGAGCAGGAGCAGGAGGTGCTGGAAAAGCCTGGAATTGTTCACACCCGGGATTGCTCGGCATATTTGAAGTGTGCAAAAGCAGTAGCTGGAGAGCTGGTGGCTCAAGGCAAGCTCCAGCTGACTGTGTTCCAAGTCAAACACAATAAGCTGTAAACCCAATGGAATGTGAAAGAAATTCATACCTTAGTGAACCGTAAACAGAATCACGGATGATAAAATTTAATCAAAATGTAACATTGCCTTTGGGATTCAGATCCAGTGTCTTTTGATGATTAGCAGGATTATCAAATGTAGATGCTCTTTTGAATACCATAATGTTGTAACATTGCACTCTATGGAACATCAATGCCAGAAATAATTTAACACCTGCACATAAATCATTTTGCAATTATCTTTTGGGAATTATTTTATCTTAATCTTTTTACTTTGTTCCAAATGAAATTAGAGAGGAACACTGAAAGATGACACTAGGTGAAACAGAGGAAGGATAGGAGCACTGTCAGGTTATATAAACTAAGCTAAATGTCTGTTTTCTATTATTTAACTTTTAGATTGACATGCAGCTTTGGTTAAGGACTGTAAAACAGAATTGGTTTGTGTGTATGTACATACAGTTAATTAAATGAAGGTTTAACTCAGCAAGATTGAAAATATATGTACTGTGCTCTTCAGCGTTAACAACAGGGATATTAAGGCTGGAAAACCTTGAGCCTGTTGATCCTCCTTTCCCTAAAGCAAAACAGCCACCTAAGTTTGAGACTTAGAAGATTATCAGTCAGAAGTTACACAAACTATTCTCTGATCAGGGAACAGAAAAGAGACAAAGTTAATTCTTCCTCACCTTGGAGGGAGCTGGGGGTACAAACCCCTGGTCAGCCAGAAAGGAAAACTGCCCCAGGTAACTCCCAAAGTGGTGCTGGGTGGGTTACTGGTGTTAATGGAAACTAGGGCTAAATCCCATCAATCCTTTGAAAGTTGAACCCCCTGTGCTGGGAGGATGTAATGATGGGCTGTATCTGCAGAACAAAATAAGACAGAAATAAATTATTACATTTGGGTGCACTTCAGTTGCGTTCCAG
The DNA here is from genome assembly GCF_024509145.1 of Vidua macroura. Lineage (NCBI taxonomy): Eukaryota > Metazoa > Chordata > Aves > Passeriformes > Viduidae > Vidua > Vidua macroura. The sequence goes on from NC_071583.1 coordinate 20,316,027, forward strand.
CATCTGACCAGCTTTGTCTCAGCAGTGTTTTGAAAGGAAATTCTTGAAACCCTATTGCCAACAACTTTGCTTTCTGCTCTGAATCATCACTGGGGAGTAAAATCTCCAGTGTGTAATAGTGACAGTAATGATAAGCAAGCAAACTGTGACGGCAACAATGTAGATGTCACTTTATATTATGCCAAAAGAATGACAAAATGCCTCACTCAGGGTGTCAGTAACCAGTTGGCCAAGCTCTGCCCCAACAGATTTTCGTGTGAGCTCCTGCAAACACACGAAATACCAGCAACTGGCTTTTATTTTTGTACAAGTCCTTGTAATTTTCTGTACCTGTTTGTCATAGGAAAGTTTTCCTCTGTCTGCAGGAGGGAATGTGAGCAGGCTGTGCAAAGGGAAGGGATCCAGCTCACCTTCCTATCTGCCAGCAGGAGCTAAAAACTTAGCCTTGGAGATTCTTTTGAAAAAGAAAAACACTCACTGGTCTATTTACTAATTTTCAAACAGTGGAAGGGTGAAGTTAAACAAGTAACTCAAGAAATGCTGTGCGCTCTTTGGATGGGAGTTCCCTGTGGAGGTGACAAAGAATAGCCTTTATCCTAGGACTGTGCTCCTGGTCAAAATTTGACCAAAGAAAATCTCAAAGGTGGAAATAACGGCGCCATTTTAGCGTGATTCAAGGATTTATTATACTATTTTTTTTTTTTTTTTTTCCTGGTGTATTTCCATACCTGTGTGTTCCTTCCAGCTCAGGACATGCTATGGTTCTGTGATTCATGTAAATGTCTCAGTTTTGTCTGGGGATAAATCAATATTTCTGCCCATGAGAACACCTTACAGTGAGACACTTCAGTAGGTCTGAGCTTGGAAGAAAAGGTTTTTGAAAGTGAAAGGGAAGGAAAGTTTTGGTGTAAACATTTTCCAGGCTGGACAATGTTGTGTTTAGAAAACAAACACTTCACTTTTTCTGATGGGTCTGCACAGAGGATGAAGCCACACACTAAGCAACCAAATTTTGAAAAATGCAGAAGACTTTGTTAAATAAAGATAAGCAATGCAATGGACTAAATAAAAAAAAAAAAAAAATAATTTGGTGTTTTGGTTTTGTTTGTTGGGCTTTTATGTATATTCTTTAAAGTTGTAATAGTACATTTGCACTGGAGTGCTGTTAAAAATGTTGGCATCTTTTATCTTAATTTCTGATTGATTTTCTAATAAAGTGAGCTTAAATAATATTCCCTTTATTTAATTATTATGCAATTATTAGCAATAATTTTGGCATTTGCTCACCAGTACTGAGCAGGTTTCAGCTGCTTGACTCTGCAGTAATCACTTTCAAGTCTATTTAGATACAAACATTGATGCTCCTACATCTTCAAACCTGGAGAATGGTTAAAAAGAATAAAGATAGGGTGATCTCCTTATATAGAAAATTGAGTGAATCCCTGGTTTCCTTTAAAGTTCTTTGCCTTCACTGTATAACACAACATATGGGGCAGTAAATTCAATGTGCAAAGGGGGGAGAATATTTTAATAAGGCTCATAATAGTGATTCTCTCTGATCAATTCTAGATTTTAAGATGACATAAGTTATGCAAATCTCTGATCGGGGATGGAATCATTATGCCACACTCACTATGAAGTAAGAGCGCAGAAAAGCCTTTGTAATTTGAAATGGAAATTAAACCAAGCGAAAGATGCTCTATACCCATGGAATTTCTTCACACTATCAGTGCAGGAATTAATAGGTTGCTTCAATTTTTTATGCATCCCACTAGGACTTTGACAATGTCTTAGTTTACTATCACAATGTCTGCACTGAAATTCCAGAATGGGCTTCACTGTCCAGATTTGATTTCCCCCACCATCATTTACATTCCCACAAAATCTGAGAGGCACTGCAGGGTGGAAAAATGGTGGTGAACATTTGAAGGATCTGACTGAGCTCTGAAACATCTCTGAACAGTCCTTGAGGAGAACACGGAAGGGACTTAAGAATAGAATTCTGTTATCAGCTTGAGCGTCTGGATCAGAGTCGTAGGTCAGCTGTGGTCACTTCTGGAAGTGCTCTGGAAAGTTTAGGGTGCTTTGGGTTTTGTTGGAAGTGATAAGAAGTCACTCTAAAGCTTTCCATGGAGATGATGTTCCTGTAGCTGTGATCTCTCATTAAAACCAGCAGGTAGGGAGGCTGTGGGGATGTTGTTCGTGAGGTTGTTACTCCAGGATGGATATTTCAGTGTGTTGATACATGCAGTGATGCTCCTGACACACAAATCAATGTTCAGAGCTGGTGGAAGTTTCTCAGTGCTTGTTTAGATTTCATTGACTGTAACATTCTTTAGCAAGAATAACATAAATTATTCTTAGGTAACAGATGGAAATGGAGGCCTGGGAATATCACTGAGTGTCATTGTTGGAATGCTGAACAAGGATGCTAAGAGAGGCAGAGCAGAGCTCACTGTGCTGCCTTGGGGTGCGTGGCTGCTCAGTGAGGCCCCGGGTGCAGGAGCTCCCAGCCCTGCTCTGTGGAACAGCACAGTTTGCTCTCCCTGTGCTCCCTGCAGCGTGCCAGAGCCAGCAGGGCTGCTCTCCACATACCAGCCCTCCCAGAGATGTGCCTGGGCAGCACTGGAGTGTGTTTGTTCTGATTTAGCAACTATGTGAGGGAGCAGCAGAGTCGTGGAGAACTCTAAAGGCTGGAGTGCTGGACAGAGAGGAGATGGGTGACCTGAGCTTCACAGGTCACCTGTGCACCATCCTGGACACAAAGCTGTCTTTGTAGACTTCCTAGAAAACCCATTGGGGCCTACCAGAGAGGAGGGACCTGTTCTGGGGCTGGTACTCTGCCCCCCTGGACAGCTGCCCAAATAGATCCCTACTTTATTAACAGACAGTGTCATTTGTCATTTCATCCCACAGCCTCCAGCCCAGGAATTTTGTTGGGGCTGCAGAAGGGAGAAGTGAAAGATCATGTAAAAAAATCACATGATTTGCATGAATTGAAAACTTTAACACTAATAATGATCCTGTCCCTGTGAATCTGGTACCTAATCAAAGTTCTGTCAGAGTGCACACAGGCCAGGACAGGGAGCCATAAAATCTCTCTCTCTGGGCTTTGGGTTTTCACATGTATTTGGTTTGAGGCAAGTGGGTACATGAAAAGAACCACAGAAAGTTGTGTTTAGTAGTCAGGATACATTAGGCTCTTGAATCATTAACACTAAAGATATTTTGAAGTGTTAGCTTCCAACTTAAGGAAAGGTTTGAGTAAATTGCATGTAAAATATTCCCATGTTTGTTCTACAGTGAAGTGTTGCCTCACTTGACTGTAAAAATGCACTTCTTGAAACAGAACACCAAACTGAGCTGGTCTCATTTATCATATCTCTGAAAGTGAGTGGCATTTCTTTCTCTCTCTTTTCCTGGGAGAAAGCAGAAGGAAAAGCCCTGATTGCAGGTTAAACAGTGTGCATCCTCTAACTGCTGCACCAAATTGTGCTTAATGCATTTACTTTGAATCCAAAGCCTGGAGGTTTAATTCTGTGTGCCTTGCAATGAAAGTACACTCTGGTGATGAAGGCATTTGCCTTCAGGTTGGGAAAAATTGAAGCTCACGTCATCTCAGCATGATTAGAGCTGGAGTGTACTGCTGACCTGGGGGCGTGCAGCAACAGGCAGCAGGCACAGGCACAGCCAGCTCATTCTTTGCCTCTGGAGAATGTGGCTGTAGCAAGGTGAAAATCCCTCCAACAAGAATAATAAAGATCATAATTATTAAGAAAACAAGGGATAAAAATATTTGGGAGTGTCATTACAGTGCTTACAGTGCTCAGAGTATGGGGTGTGTGCAGGGGCATAGAAATAAATTGTATTTAATCAATATAAAACTAAAGGTCAGTCTTAGGAGTGAGGCTTAATTTAAGGGAATTATACCACTCTTACAGGCTTGCAGAGTTTGTACTTCAATTAACCAGTGTAAGTGTGAAGAATCAGGTTATAAACTACAGAAACTCTATCCTAGTACCAATTATTAAAGTGATTCAGTAGTGTTAACACCTTGGCCCTCTGCCTGGCCAGGCTAATTATCAAAGTAATAACACTGTGATATTTCCACATGGAAATTCAGTAAAACTGAATCCTTGTAATAATTTCTAGACCTGATTCCACATCAATATACTACTCAACCATTTTCTGTTCCCTCCCCTTGCTTTCCTTCACAGTAGTTTCCTAGAAGGACTCCCCATCTCTGGAAGTGTCCAAGGCCAGGCTGGACAGGGCTTGGAGCACCCTGGGACAGTGGAAGGCATCCCTGCCCATGGGAGGGGTGGGCCTGGATGGGTTTTAAGGTCCCTCCAACCCAACCCATTCTGGGATTTATAATAAATATTTGCACTTGTGGATTGTCTAGTTAGAGTTTGCAAAGGCACAAGTGGGCTGAGGTTAATTAATAGTAATTGGGCATGACCTCAAACCCAAGTCTTCAATATATTTGAAGAGATGAAAATGGAGTAATGAATCTTCTGTGAGGAATAATATCACAAACAAGGAGGATCCTGAAGTGTGAGACTTCAAAAATTCCCTGTAGAGGGAATCTTTGAATTGTAGCAAATAAGGCTTTATTTAGAGAAAAATACAAGATTAGGTGTGCACTGCTCCAGTAGTAATCGGGGGAAAAAAATACCTAACTGGAAGTTCTGAGGTTAATTTCCATGGAGAATGCATTTATAAATCAAACTGTGGACAATGTAGTCATTAAAACCAGTCTCACCTGTCTTTCTTTGTTGCCCAGCTGGTCATGTGGAGCTCCAGGGGGAGGTGCTGGGATTACACTTTTGGATGGGTGCTGGATGCAGCAAGCTCTGAGAGAGAGCATCTGCCAGCTCCAGAGCTCTTCAAATGTCAGCTGGCTCCTTATCTGGCTGGGCTTCAGGCACTCATGCTTCCAGGATGTATTCATTTCCAAAGTCAGATTTTTGCCCTCTGTTTTGAGGTTCTATCCTTTAGAATTCCTGAATTCTTTCCAAAAATGTCAGCCCCACCCCAGACCTCTCTTTTAGGTAGGTCTGCCCATTCTCCAGAAAGGCTTGTGCAGATCTGTTGTAAGCCAGGAGTGGATTTGGTTTGCCCTGCCCCGTGCTGTGGGGCTGCACTGCTGCTCTCCAGCTCTGCCAGACTGGGCTTTCCCAGGCTTTCTCAGCCTTGCTGTCCCTGCAGGGCCTCACTCTGCAGAATCAGAGGACACTCACTGTTTTGCAGGTGCAGTAGATTGTCTAAGTTTATATTAAATGCTGTCTTTGAAAGTTGCCTGACCTCTTGACTCTGTTTCAAATAAACCAGTGTATCTCCCTCAAATCCTGACTCTTCCTGGCGCTCAGCTCTCTGGGGCTGTAGCTCTCTGGCAGTGGTGCTGTGTCTGGTTTTGGGTTTGGTTCAGTAGGATACGCTTAGTTCCAGCTCTTACCAACTGGTTCAAGGAGAAAACCTTTGAGGAGAGTTGTTGATAGCTAACTTTGGTTAGACATGCAAAAATAGGAATGTGCTTCTGCTTGGCGTTCACTGGGACTGGAGAATGACTGATATACATCAAAAGAGCAGACCAACACCTTTAATATGCTCCAGTAAAGGTATAAAATTAATGTTTTCTTCTGCTAATAAGAAATACCTGATGCAGAGATTTCTCTTTCACACATTTCTTTTATAACTTATCCAAAATTCTTTAAAATGCTCCCTATTATTTTTTCTTCAGTTTAGCCTCACAGAGTTCCTTCAGACAGTGATTGTTGCTGGTCCCATGGGATGGAGCAGCATCCTGTGGCACAGACACCCCTGCTGAAGGGCCACATTTCCTGGTGCACATTTTCCAGCACAGGGCATGGAAATGATGACAGCTATCTGTAAAATTTGGGTTGGAAATAAGGCCCATTAATGTGGAAGCTTTCTATTACCTTTGACCAGTAAAAGTACACCATGGAGAAGCTGAGATGTAAATGCTGTTCCTGTAAAATAGTCTTGTGCATTTCTGCAGTTTTTATGGACTGTAAAGGTTAATGGCAGATCTTTGTCTTCTGGGTTAGAAACCATAAATGAACTGAAGAACTAAATGGCAGAGTGGTGGGGGGAAGGTGGGTTTTGGTGGCCTCTCCCTGATTCCACACAGATAATCCACAGTGCTCAGGCGGGACTCGCAGTGATTATCCTGCCAGCCTTTGACCTAAGAAGTGGTTTTTGTCCTGCAGGAAACGATGCTCTACCCCCACTTTAGACAAATACAAAAACTTGCCAGCAGGGGGCATGCAAAGGGTACGATTGTCCAGGGCTTTTGCCTCCGTGGGGTTTTCCCTTAGCAGTAAAATAAAATGGGAGCGGGAGTTGAAGGGACGGTGCAGTGAGAGGCCCTGCTGGCTGAGGAACCGGCGGCTGTTCTGCACTGCCAGCAACAGCCCTGCCTCCCTCCTCCCCACGAAGGATTTGGCAGTGCTGTGCTGGGGCTGTGAGGGCTCTGGGGCTCCATCTCCGGGGGGCTCCGTGCCGCGGCACCGCCAGCGCCGGCCCTGGGGCACGGGCAGGGCCGTGTATGGGACATGGACAGGCCAGGCGTGGGGCACGGGCAGGGCCGGCCCGAATCCCGAATCCCAAATCCCTGGGACAGCAGGTCAGCAGCATGGCCTGAGGCCATTGGGAACCTGCGCGGGGATGAAAGAAATGCTGTTTGTTGTTTGTGCCCTTATTACAAATGTCTGGGTTTAAGAAGCTCCTGCTTCTCCCACATCAGCGCTCTAGACAAATCTTGAACCACCTTTGTGGCAAGGCCTAACAAACGCTGTCACTTTGACCTAATCCACTTTTCTGCACAGCTGTGCTAAAGTCACCTTTAGTTTTATCACATTTTAATGCAAACAAGGCCGGAAGGGTGCTTGTTTGGATTGAAGAAGCTGTGACAATTCGTCTGAATGGGAACTTCAGTAACTGGGAAGAAAAATGTGACAGGGAGCTTTATCACTGCATTGTACACAACAATCTGGAAATTATTGCTTCTTTAGGGGCCTATTCTCTTCTTGAGGCCTAGCACAGTCTATGCTAAGCAGCCAGACAGCTCTGAATGGTTTGCCAGTCCTAAAGACAGATTTTAATTCTATTGTTAGTGGGTATCCCTGACTTTCCTAAGAGGCTTCAAAGACAGGCTGCAGAACAAGGCAGCTGACATAAGACTTTGGCCAATCTTTAAAATTCAAATAGCAAAGGAGGTTTTCCCTGGTCCTCTTAAATTAGCCAATCTCAAGTGATGTTTGCTTTCAGAATTTGTCAAGTTCATTCAAAACTAAATGAACTTGCAAAACGTGCTTTTTTAAGCTTTTAAAGAAAAGTTTGCTTAACCACTAATTTCCTGTAACAGTGTGAATAAAGCAGGGAGGAAAGATTCTTTTCTTCTTTCTAAAACCTGGAAATTGTCATAGTAAGAGGTGCTTTTCAGAAATTACATATATAAACATTTACCAAATATGGGCAAATATTTATATAGGCACAGGTCATGTTTGTACTAATTTCTTTTTAATACTTCAAGTAAATTCCAAGTGAAACTGAACAAGTACTGAAATGCTGAAAAGCTTTATCTCAGCCTTCGATAAATCTACTGCAAAGTGAATATTCAAAGTATTTGCAGGACAGTGTTGAAGGAATCCTTCTTGAGGCTGCAGAGTGAAGTACATGGAAAGTAAGGGATTTGATCTCCTAGGAGACAACAAACTGGGCTCGGTGGGACCAGCAGGCTGGAGCTGCTTGGCTGGCTCTGCTATGCCACAGAACTGGCAAAGCAGCTCAGCTCACAGGGTGAGGATCCTACTGCAGTGGCAGAAAGAGCCTCTCCCAGAACTCCCAAACTGTCTGTCCTGCTGGAAAATATTACATTTAATATTATAAACATTATAATATTATCTGTCCAGGACCTGCAAAACTTCAACTCGTTGTGTGAAAGAAATGAAAATGCCATTCTGGTACAAATAGCAACCAGGTAATTGTACTTACCTTGTACTGAGTTCTCACAGAAACACATTTTTGGGGATCTTTGTAACAGACAGTGGAGCTGTTCTTCCTCCCTCACAATGCCAGCACAGGTAAGGAGGCAGGAGGGCAAGGACCAAAAAGTGCAATCTCCCCGTGACAGCTCAGCACTTGGTGTGCAAAAATGACTGAATTATCCCATTCTGCAGTCTTAGCTCTCTTCCCTTCCACCCTCAATTGCTGAGATTGCAAATCCTGGTGAACAGTGGTGCTACCAAAACCCAAAATTAAATTCAAGAATTCTGCTGTTGAACTGAAAGGGTGGCAGCTGCCCAAGCTGGCTTTGGTGACCACATCAGCTTGAAAATAAATACCCATCAGATTCTGCATCTTTTCTCTAAAGAGGACCTGCAGATTATGTAGTGGCTGGAAAATATTTCACCATGAAAAGGTGATTTTTTTTTCATTTGTTTTAAGGGAATATGTATTTTGAACATCTATAGTCTTTAGTAACAGAACACTTGACAGCAGCCTGATTCTCCTGGTTGTTTCCAGAGCCACTCTGGGGTGCACAGGAGGCAGAACTGGGAGGGCAGCTCCTGTTCTCTTGGGAACTGTGGAGTGAAATGCAGCAGTTCCTTTTGGACAGAACCTGTGGAGTTTGTCCTGGGGCTGGGGGAGCAGGGGTTGCTGCTGGAGCAGGAGTGAGCCCGCAGCTGCTGCCCTGGACAGCTCTTCCCCAGGCTTCCACCACTTCTGACCTCCCCAAACCCCCCAAAGGCAGAGCCTCTCCTGCAGCAAGTGCTGCCTGTACAGGGCCAGGACCCCTAAAGTGCCACCCTGGTGTCACTGTCACCCTGCTGGAGCGTGGCACATCAGGAGGCAGCAGCAGCACAGCTCTGCTGGGATTGTGTCCTCTGTGCCTGGCTCTGCTGAGGTTTGCCCAAGTGAGTTTTGCTCGGGTGTTTGCCAAAGGACCGTGCCACCCTGCAGAGGTTGGCTCTTCTCTGCAGGGAATTGCACTTCAGCCCCACTTCACATGTGTGTGAAACTGCAAGGCTGTTTTCAACATACTTGAAATGCAATTAGGATTCTCTCTAATTGCTTATGAGCTCTGTGCCAAGACTTGTCTGCAGTGTCGCAATTGCTGCTTCCAAAATACCTTTCAGCTCTTTCCATTGTATTCTTTGCATCTTCTGACCACTTTCCCTATGATTTGCTCATTGCCTTTCTGACACAACACATCCTTAACTTTCCACCTCTTCCAAAAGCAATCCCTGCTTAAACTAATTACTTGCAGGTCTGCTCAGGTATTTATTAAGCCACAAACATGAAGCAGAAATTGAAGGCTGGGAACCTACAGAACCCTGTCTCCTTATACAGGAATTTCAGGTTGTCTTCACCTTAGCACTGCCATCCATTTATAACCAGGCACTTTGCAGGGAAAGAAAAAAAGTCCTTTTTCTTCCTCTTTCCATACCTGCCTGTCTCAGGCTGGCAGTAATTATGTGGAGTGAGTTGGTAAATTCTTCAGCTTGGGTCTGCTCATGTCCTCAGTGAGGCTCTAATGGATCTGTCTGTGCCCACAAGAGCTCTACACTCCAACCACTGCCATGGACCCCGTGCAGGATAATTAACCACAAAGTGAGCTATCTGTCCCAGGCTGAAAATGTAATGAAAATCAAGGTCAGATACCCTGGTGTAGGAGACTAGGAGGAGTCTTCTGTGTGGGAGCCCATATTAGGTTTCCCACCCCCTTTAAGACTGCAGTTGTTAATGTTTGATAGGATAATATCTTGAAAAAAGAATGTTTAAAATCTGTTATCATTAAGTAATGAGTGGGCTTCATGCTAATTTTTAATCCACTATTTTTAAAAAAATTATTTAGAGCCCACCAAAGCTAGGTTGCAGCAAATGAAAGAAGAACATCCTTCTAATTCATTATTCAACAGTTTCCCAGCAATTGCAACTTATTCACAGAATTCTAGGGAAATAGAGGGAATTTCTGGCAAATCTCATCATTTATGGCAGTCAGCCTTGAGAGACTAAATCTTTGGGCAGAGCCAGAGCTGCTCTTCCAGAAGGTCTTTATTTGATTCCTTGTAGGTAAGGCTGTGGGTTGAGGCAGATCAGACAAGAGAAATATCTGTATGTGTTGTATCAACCAAAAAAAAAAAATCCATTTAATTAGAGGTCATGATCTTTTTATTTGTTTGGGTGTTTTTTTTTTTTTTGTTTGTTTCCTAGGGATTGTGTTTTAGATTTCCTTGATCTAATATTGTCAAAGAGAAAAAGTAGCCACTGTCTATAGAGTTACAATCTAATGTAGTTAAACACATCATTTTTCAAATTGCTAGTCCTGTCTATAGGTCAGGTAATTGTATTCATAAGGACAAGTGATGGGATCTAAAACTGCCACTGGAATACCAGGAGCAATTATCTTGGCAAAATCTGGGCAAAATTAATTTTTTGTTTAGAGGCTGAAATACTGTCTTAGTGGAATCCCCTGTGTAATTACAGTTCCATGTCCCAGAAATAAATCTTCTGAGGGTGGAAAAAGATTGTCATTAGGTCCTGTTAGAAAAGACTGTCATTCACTTCTGTTTTAACAAAAAATCTAGAAGTGGAAAATGGATGGGTTGAAGGACTTGAAGGACTGTGGCATCTTGAAGCACCTCTGCAGTGCTACTAACAATGAAATGCGCTCTCAGGACTGAGGTGTATTTTAACTCTTCCCACCTGCTGCCCCCGTGTGAATGGAGCAAAGCCTGGCTCTCCTGCCCAAGCCTGCATGGTAATTTGGTTGCTAAGTACAAGCTGGAAATAAAATCCCACTTGCTCTCTTCGTTTTATGAGCTGCCTGCAGGGAAGAGCAGGGGTTTTGGTAAACTGAGATGCGAGGTTCCTGTGCGCTGGAATGTGTTGCTTTTCAATATAAATCTCAGTCTGTGGTATCATTTTCCCTGCTTACCTGGAGGTCCTGGAAGTTTTTGAGGTCATTGGTGGAAACTGCTCTAGAGTGGAGATGGAGTACTTTTCTCTGTCAGCAATCTACCTTTGGCTTCCTCTTGCTGTGAAGTGCTCCCACAGCTTCCTCCAGTGATTCCGTTTCAAGCTGGTCATGAAAGAACTGAAGTGGTCAGCAAAACTCCTTTTCCTGGCCCAACATCACTGTGATTTCCAGCCACAGCCAGCCTGTTTCCTCAGTAATCCCCTGTGCACCTGCCAGCCCTTGCTTTGGGAACATGTTCCATGCATGAGCAGCACGCCTGGTCTTCTTCTGTGCCCTCTTTGAGGTCTGAAATAAAATGGCAGTTGGAACACAGTTGGCAAGCAGCTATCTAAGGACACTGACACTGTTAATCATAAATGAGGCATAAACAAGTCTCCAGCTATTCAATTCACTCCTTCTGGGCACTAACACCTGATTGTGAGGTTTTAAACTGTTCTGAGAGAATACTGTGACCACGTGTAATTAGAGAAATAGGGCTAATTCTAATACACACGAAAGCCTGTTGTTTTATTCTGTGGAGTTTATGGTGTGAAATATTTCACAGCATATAAACTGATGGGAATAGGATACTTAGTGCACTTTAGCTTTAGTTCACTTTGGGGCCACTGTGCAGGTTTTCAGCTAAAGGGTCTCTTACTAAATGAAACCTTCTCTACACATGCAATAATTGTTCCCCAGAGAGTAATGAGCTAAAGCCAGTAGTTGTTGGACCGTAATGTTCTTTGCTCATCTCTCACCTAACTGCAAAATTCAGGGAAAGGAGGGAATGAAACTGTGACTGCACAGCACTTGGTCTGGGACAGAGCAGGACCACGGGATGGCAGCAGGTCCGGGGGAATGGCAGCGGGTCCGGGACAGGGCAGGACCGGGTGAAGGCTCAAGACAGAGCAGGACCCGGGGATGGCTCAGGACAGAGCAGGAGCCGGGGATGGCCCTGGCTCAGGGCAAAGCAGGAGCCGGGGATGGCTCAGGCTCAGGACAGAGCAGGAGCCGGGGATGGCCCTGGCACAGGACAGAGCAGAACCTGGGGATGACCCTGGCTCAGGGCAGAGCAGGACGCGGGGATGGCTCAGGGCAGAGCAGGACCCGGGGATGGCTCAGGCTCAGGGCAGAGCAGGAACCGGGGATGGCGGCTGTCCCGGGGCTGCAGGAGGGTGTCAGCCCGGTGCCCCCTGTCCCCGCGCTGGCTGCGGCGGTGGTACCCCGTAACCAGAGCCCCGCGCCGCGCAGCCCGCGCCGGCACGGCCGCGCTCGCACAGGTATCAGCTGACGCTGCTGTGGCACGCTTTATTTCAAAGAAGTAGCGGTAACAATGGCTCACAGTAATAACAGCGCTACCGCTTCCCCTGGGGGAAGGCACAGAATGCAATCTCGCCACATGATCTCATTTCTTTTAAGCTCTGCACTAACCGCTGACATATCGCATAAATGCCTCCTTTATTACCTGCCAGTGATTGTCTTCTGTGCTGGGAATGGCCTCCGGAACCCACGTCCTCATGCCAGCCAAGCGCTGCGCTGCCTGCCTGTGAATTTGTCTGTGTCTGGCGCTCCGGGAGGCCCCGCATCCACCTGAGCATCCTCGGTTACGGTGCTCTGAGACGCCTTTGTTCAGGTGCCTCGCTGGGCTGGGCTGGCAGCTGGCATCGGCCGGGGCTCTGTTGCTCTATTTGCCAAGTCGGTAATTTGCCATTTTAGTCGGGGTTGGGTTTTTTAAGCGGTGTCCAGTGGGTAATGTAGCCTGGCCACACATCCCTGCAAAGATTCTGGTTCTTATCTCTGCGGGTTCTTTCAGACAAAAGCGACATTCAGTCACATCGCTTCCCTTATCATCTTGCTAGCAGATAAAATAGTTATTTTCCAAATTGCCTCTCTCTTTCCCGTTTTAAGTAGACCTATATAGATACTTTTCAGTCATTTTAGTCTGCAGATACTGATTTCACATAAACAAGAATACACATTCTGTTTTGAACAACCGTTCATTCAAACGCTACTTCCATCTGGACAAAGCACATTCTCTGTATTTCATTATATTATGCTTTAATCTGTTCTCTCCAGCCCTGTTTAAATTAAATAAAGGGCAGAAAGTAGCACAAGTCGGGGTGACTATTTTTCCCCAGCAGTGAATTACAATCTGCTGCACACACATCTGCTCAGGCTGGTGCTGAATTGGTAGATGGTGCCTTCTACCTTCAGCTTATTCCTTTATTTTTCTGCAATGTGCTGTTTTGAAAAGTCTGGTAATTATTCCGTACTCTGAGTACAGTGAAGGACTGAGCTCTTCAATAAATCTGAGCTTTGCAGATAAATATTTCGATTGATGGTAATAAATGAACCAACAGCAATAGCAAATTGCTGTCTGTGAGCTGTTCCTGGGTGCTGAACCTCTCCAGCTCCCTCCCTAAGGCCACTCCTTTTTAAAGATCACTGAATCACAGAATCCCAGAATGATTTGGGTTGGAGGGACCTTAAAGCCCATCCAGTGCCACCCCCGCCATGGCCAGGGACATCTTCCAGTGTCCCAGGGTGCTCCAAGCCCCGTCCAGACTGGTCTGGGATCCAGGGGCAGCCACAGCTGCTCTGGGCACTCTGTGCCAGGGCCTCACCACCCTACAGGGAGGAATTTCTTCCTAATATCCAATCCAACACCACCCTCTGACAGTTTAAAACCTTTCCCCCTTGTCCTGGCACTATCTGCCTGTATAAAAGGCCCCCTTCCCTCCTTTTCATAAGCTCTCTCTGGAATCCTGCAAAGAAATCTCCCATAACCCTTCTCCCCTCCACACTGAACAGCCCCAGCCGTACAGGCCCTTCTCCCCATGCCTGGTCTTCCAGCCAAGCCTGGGTCTGGGTTTGCCAGAGCCCCAAGCTCAGCTTTTCAGGCCCCTGTGACATAAGTTGATCATTCACCACGGGGTCTTAATTTTCAATTCCTTGGGGCTCCTTCCAGCTTTGCCTCTGTGTTGCACCCGAGAGGGACCACGCTGGTCCCTGCTGGTGGCTGGTGAGTCCCAGGGCTGTCCCTCAGGTGTGTGAGTCAGTCACAGACTCAGGGCCTTGCCAAGAGCCCACACATTTCCAAATGTACCTAATTTGCTCCTTGCCACACACACACACACATCATCTTTAACAAATTGGCCCTTGGCAAGCTGATTGCAAAATGTTCTGTCAGCAGGGCTGGAGCTCCTCTCCCTCTTCTCCCGGCTGCAGTTTTGTGGAAGCTGTTTGGGCTCCAGAGAGCAAACCCTGCAACTCAACAGCAGGGTACTACTAAGGTTCTGTTCAAATGCTGCTTTTTAACATTTTGGGACAAAGCTTTCAAGGACTTATTCTTCGTTGGACTTTATATCAATTTTAACTCTCTCTCCATATAATCTCTTCCTGCTGAAATTAGGACTGAAGATGCACTTGTACACTGCAGTTTCAACTGCATAAACACCTACTGCACTTCTGCTGCCACTGCTCAAGCTGTCTAAACAATGGCTGTGAAGGAGAGTAACAACTAACATGGAATAGCCCTGGGAAAGTAGAATAATGCAAACTTGGAATGGGGGTGAGGGAAATTGTCGTATTTTCTTTTCTTCAGAAACATGAACTTACTTCCCACTTTTGTTTGCTTTAGTTTGCTGATCTGCCAGGTGCACAGCTCCAGTAGGCCAGGACGCACCCAAGACATTTGCTGGGATGGTTTTCTTTCCTTTTACATTGGTCTTCAGATCCTGTTGCATAAATTAACATGTCATGTTCCCACATTTGGTGGTGGAGGGTTTGTAGTTCAGCAGGGATTTGTTCTCTCTTGCCCTTGTACTGAATCAGCAGCGGGTCTCAAGTAGGATGAGCTTCATCAGAGAGTTGTTGTGTCTTCATGTTGCTATGTGGGAAACCATCTCTGTTTCTCACTCTTTACTTACAAGTCTGATGGTAGAGAGTTCTAAAATCTGCAGTTTATCCTCTTGCTGGGTCGTTTCATAAACTTGTGAATAAACTGCTTGTATGCCCTTAGCAAATCTCAGCTTTGCACTGAGCAACTAGAAGTTTTTCATTTGGTTTAAGCTTTATGAAAAGTAAATACCATAAGTTATCCCCATGTTACAGGAATTTCTCTGTCCTTCAATCTGTGCAGAAATAGAGGTGAGTATGAACCATTAAGACAGGCAAAATGAGCATCAGCAGGGCCAGTGTTACCACAGAAATTTTGGTTCAGTGATTAAAAAGAGGAGTCAAAAGTCTGGGCTTCTGACTGGTCCACTAAAGCACAGCTTTGTTTTTGGAAAAGAGACTGCAGCTCTTCTTGGTTTGTCTAAAATTCTGTTGATTTGCCCTCTGAAGATCACATAAGGGATAGCAGATTTTTATATAGCTGGCTTTCGTTGTTTCAGTCCTTATTGGTACATTGCACTTGTAAATGCTGTTAACTGATACAAACACTGTGAGCAGAACCATTTGAAAGAGGGCAAAGCACCCCTCCCTCAGCTGAGGAACTCGTTCCTTCCCTAAGCACTGTAAGTGCCTTTGGCTGGCTGGCAGTGCAGAATGAAGAGCTGGAAGATTAAGAATGTCTGTCCCTTTTGCTTTCAAAACCAATTTTCATTCAGTGGTGGCTAAAGCTGGTGGACATATGGCTTCAAAAAGCCCTTTAACTAATAGGTTTTGCCAGCCCTACATCCTCTCTTCTGTTAAACATTTCATTCATTATGCAGCTTCAAGGAACGGTGAGAGCCAACTCTTTCTGCCAGTGTCACCCCTGCACGTAACTCCCCCTGCTTTCCAAAGAGCTGTCAAGAAGCATTTTTCTTCGAAAGGGGTAGAATCTAAGTCTTGCTACAATCAGCTTCTGAAGAGGAAGGACCTTGCATTCAGCCAGAGCTCTGGTGATTGCTGAGATAGAATTAAAAAGGAGAAGAAATAAGAGGAGGGAAAATCTCAAAGGGTGTCAGGGGGCTCTTTGCCTCAAACAGCCTTGTGGGCTGGAGTGTGGGGTACAGACTTTGTTTTACAGCCCCAGCTCAGTGTGCACAAAGACAATGCCTTGGATGCTGCACGGGTTACCAACAAGGGAAAAGAGAAATGAAAATAACACTGCAGCTTTTCCATTCTACAGGAGCTGCTTAATGATTTGAGTAATTAGAGGCTGCAGAGCAAAAGTGGCTATTTTTCATTACAAGTCCCATTTTAATTCAGCTCAAAGTCACCTGTTGGTAGAAGAAAAGAGGTAGAACAACTGAACGTTGGTTCTGCTTCTGTGAAGTGCTGGAATTGATTCCTTTAAAAATGCAAGGAATGAGAGCTGAGAGCTCCTCTGGACACGGCGATCCCAGCTCTGGCAAGGAGCTCCCAGTGGGAGCAGGGGCACGGCCATGCCTGGGCTGGGAGGCATTCTGGGGGCTGTGAAAACTCAGATGTACCTGTGCTTTGTGTCACTTGAGTGTAAAGTATTTGGGAAACTGATTTGAACTGAAGTGCCAAAAGAATTTCCTGCTCTATTCTCCTGTGAATGACCATGTGGTCAGGAAAAGAGAGGGGCAGCAGGAGGATCAGGGCATGGGAAACTCCCTGAGTGCACCAAGGCTGGGTGCTGCCACACTTAGGAAAGGAAAAATCCTCCCCGAAGGAATGAGAACTGTGTTTCCTCTGCTCTGTTCCTTCTCCTTCCCCATACACACACCTGCAAGCTTAGTGGGACTTAGACTTGGTTCATGACACGGTGGCCTCATTTGTGTCTGATAACCAACATAGGAGCAGCTGGGGAGCAAAGAAACAAACACACTGAGCTCTGAAATGTCTGTGTTTGTTCTGTTTACTGTCCATTTTTCTGCTAAATATGAAACAGTTTTAGAGTAACTTCAGCCATTGACAGTAAATGGAAATTGGGGCAGGAAGAGGTAATACATTTGTCATTTCAAAGAACATCTCAAACTTCTTTAAATTGAAGGAATTTAAAACATCCTTGTTTTCTGACTGCTTAGCATGTGGAGAAAGGATAGGAATTTTCTCCAATCATAATAAGATTTACTTAAGTTGCAAGAATTTTTTCAAGTGTTTACAAATCCAAGTCAGTTAACAACTGCTCACATGAAGAGCTCTAAACAGTTTGGGAGCACTGGTGCACAGATTGGGAATACATGTGAAAAGTAGCTCAGCAGATTCATTTTGACTCCAGCCATGACTTGCAATTAACACCAACAAAATTTTGACATGTGGGACTCTGCAGACAGCATGAATGTATTTTCTGTAGGACTTTTGCCTGATGAGAGCACTTCCCTTCTAGTAACCAGCATTTTGTCCTCAAGTGTTAAATTAATATTTCTGTAGGTTTCAGGAAAAGTACCTTACAGCTTAGCCTTACAGCTAAGGCTTCATACATCACTCACTTTAGAGGAGACACTTTGAGGGGACTCCACCATCTCACCGTGGGATTTGGGGTGATCTTTCCAGCACTAGGGGAACAAGGAGAACTTGAGGTGACCCACAACCCTGCACTGGGGATGCTGTTACCACTTACTGACCTGGCAGTCCCTTTCCTGAACACCATTCCCTTCCATGGGAAAAAGAAGTAGTACAATTCATAAAATTGTATCTATTTGAGGTTAGAGAGTTTTGGTACCTAAACCCACGTTGTCCTAAACAGTGACAAGACACAGTGACAATCCAACAGGTTAATTCTATGGAGAGTGTAAGGAGTACCTAAGACATTTCTCAGCTGCTGGTTTGAATCCTGGTTAGAGATTTCAGCAAAACCAGCATGGATGTGTTGGGGGAAATTGGGACACAATTCAGGAATTTGGAAGAAGAGGGAACAACCCATACAACCTGTGAAATTTAGAAACTATTCTGTTTTGTCACAAACCCTATCAGGTTTTTTTTCTGTCTGTTGGGACCCAAAATTGTCAGTGGGATCTGTGAAGTTGGAATTTGTCCATTCCCCCTGAATCTTCTCAACAATTTTATAAATTGCAAACCAGCTTAAGTCCAGGTGTGGGATGGAATAAGGGGAACAAGGAGAAGGAGGTCCCTGTTATTGACATGCCTGAGGCCACTGACACCAAAAGCCGTTTTTAATGGGTTCACAAGTGACAGAGTGAATGGGGCTGATGTGGCACAGAAGCCATTGCAAGGGGCAGTTGCAAAGGACCCAGCCTTTCCCTGTTCCTGGGTTAAATCACAGCAAAGGAAAGACAATGAAATCCAAGAAAAGACTGAAATGTTGAAGTGTTGGAAGATAATCTCTTGTGAGCCAAATCCTGCATTTCAAAACACCCTGACAGAACCTGAATTTACTTTAATTCACAACAGCATTAGTCAAGGACTTTATCTGTGTTTCAAAGCACAGCCTCAGAGCTGGTGCTGATATGGCTCAGAAAGTTCAGCTTCAGGACAAATGATGCTTGTGACATGACCTGTGCCAAAATTATCTGGGTCTGCAAAAATTGGAAACTTCAAAGAGCTTCTTATTTTTGAATCTTTTGACTCCTATACCCAAACCCACAAACACAGAAGGGAGACTTAATGCAATTTTTTAGGTTCCAGTGTGGGGCAATCTCTAGCACATGAGTTTGCATCATCCCAGAGCACAGCTCAGCTCACTGCGCATTAACTGGGGAATGGGACTGTGGCACATCTGTGTGGCAGGGCACACAGGGAGCTTGGCACAAGACTCACCAGCAATTACTGAGCCCTGCTTAGGTGAACATGAGGCTCTTGCAGAGTCAAATCCTGCACATGGTCCTGATTCAGCCAAGGTTCTCCTGTGCTCTCCAGGTATCACCTCAGCCTGTGTAGAGAATATCAATAATTTTCTCATGCAGTCTTACATCAGAGCTCCATTTCATTGGGGAGGGGATTTTTGTTTATTTTCAGGGACTGACTTTCTACTAAAGAGTTCTGTAACCTGAAGAAGAAACATGGTAGGAGTCAGCTGGTCATGGTTACACTGTTCCTGCTGCCCCTCTTTCCCTACAGATGTACAGTTCTTCGTTTTACTTGCCTTAGAGCAAAGTTTTCATTTGAAAACTCAAACTCCCACCCTGCAGATCTTATTTGTAATGCTTCATAGCTTAGAGAAGGAGACAATGTGTTCTAAATCATGAAAATATGGGCCTCCCACAAATTGCAAATATTAAGTGTATATATATATATATATATAAAATACTAATACTAAGTAATAATTTAATTATAATGTAATCATATTTGGCTGTGTTAATTCAGCTGCCCTCAATAATACATGCCTTTAAATCTCATACTGTAATGTAATTTTTTGCACCATGTGTTTTGTAGGGATTTGGAGTCTGAGGATGTCTTTTATTTATTTGTCTGTTTGTTTGTTTGTTCTCCCTTTGTTGCAGCATTAAATGTAGCAGAGCATCACTTGATCAAAGTTGTTCAAACTTGTGTGATTTCAATCCACTCAGCTGGGTTGAACTACCAACTGCTTTAATAACCAGTTGCAAGAATGGACTACAGAGTTGTCCCAAATAACCCACAGAAGAAAGGAATTAATGTTTTTCTCTCCTCTGCAGATATGAATTCCACGCTTGAAGGAAGAAAATTGTCTCATTGCATTAGAATCTAAGAGGAGGAAGTGCTCAATGTAATGGATTAATGTACATTATAATAGTTTCTCTGGAAAGCTGAGGAGTAATTTAAAGTGCAATATACTTGTAAATATCCAGTCATTCAGTAAATCTACCAATCTCTGACTTTGTTGGTTAATGCTTTTTAATTGCCAAAGCAATAATTGAGGAAGGAGAGCGCCAATCGAATGTAATTACCTCAACGTACTGTGCTACGAATATCAATCTCAGGAGGTCCCACTGCTGCTGAGACTGTGGAGAGGAGATGGAGCTAGTCAGGAGGAGTTCAAGGTGCTTTGGTGGAGCAGGTGGAGAAAGGAAGTGATGTGTGCACAGTGAAAGAGCTGTTGGGGTGTGCTAGGAATTCTGAATGCCAAGCAAGGGCCTCGAAAACTGCTCCAGAGCAGCAGCAGCTGGAACACTGCTTGGGGAGGTGACACCAGTGCCCCACTCAACTGAGCAGGGCCTCGAGTAGCTCTGGCACTGTGTATGACTCCTGGGAGCCAGAAGACATCCCCGTACCACTCCTGGGAGCCAGCAGCTATCCCTGTGTGATTCCTGGGAGCCAGCAGACATCCCTGTGCCACTCCTGGGAGCCAGCAGATATCCCCATGTGCTGCAGGCTGGAAATTGAGCTCTTGGCACTGAGCTTTTGGAAGAGCCTCTGATTCTCTATTAATTGTCAGGTTTTTTTGCCTCTCTATCTCACTGATGTCCTGCTCATCACTTTTAGCAGCTGGGAGAAAAGGGAAAGGGAGTGGGAGAGCTCCTTCCCTTCCCAGTGCCTGGTCCATCACACATACACCCCCTCAATCTGCACTTGCCCTGTCCCGTGGCAGAGGAGCAGAGACAGACTTCACCTCTTCTGGGTCTCACTGGCCCCAAGCACGCCCCTTAAGTGGCAGCATAATCTGACCCAGCAGGATTAAAGGCAGGATGCTCTCCTTAACTACATTGAATTGATGATAAATATTTCCAGGAACTACAAGAAGAAGAAAAATAGTTTTTGGAAGGATCTCTTGTGTAAAAGTGCACGTGCTGCAGTGTGGGTGCATTGCTGGGTGGGTTTAAGTGTTGTTGTAGATGCATCTCCATCATATGCTAGAGACTCATTTTAGTAGTAAGGAGAAGATGATCATAAATCTCACTGAATGCTTTAAAAGATATTTGGATGCTCAGACTCACTATGGCAGAGTGAAGCTGTAGCATTTCCTTACCTGAGATGTAGAGGAATAAGTACACAGGTTGTAGAACAGAACAAATTGTCTCATTTCAGGCAGTATGAAATGCTAATACATGAAATTACTCAGCCTTCATTCATCATTTCATACCATATAAATCCAGTTTATAATGTTCAACAAGATGCAAGTCAGACAACAGAACAGAACTCCAGCAGTCTTGTCCCTGGAAAACCAAAGGCAAATCTTGGTAAATAAAGCCAGCTCGTTAATGATAAACTACTATTAATTAGCATTCTGGAACCAGTTCTTGAGGAGTTAGATGAATGAGCAGATCTGGAGCCAAGGCAATAATGACTTTCTGTTTGTGTAACTACATCAGCTTTTAGAAGGAATAAGACAGTTCTGGCACAGAATTGACCCAGCAGTGATAAATGAGCAACAAGGAGATTTGCCTCACTGGGTTAAATCACCTGGTTCTGTACAACTGAGCATTGGACTCCTCTGGGTGTCTTCAAACAAGGTGAAGGATCTAAAACTTTACCTTGAGCAGCTGAACAAGAACAACTTTGCTTAAAAACAGTTGTCAAAGTGTGGAACTCTCCAGTTCTTCCAGTTCTGGACTCCTGTGACCACCACTCTGTGCTCACACAGGTTGGTGGTACCCTGAGACACTGATGGAGCCTGACAGCTGGCATGCTTTGATGGAAACTGTCACGACACACTGCAGGTCCTGCTGGGCACAGAAAAGCAGGAACTTCCCAAGATCTGGAGCCATATATTCATCTCTGATGTGGAATAAGGTTTCTGTGATGGAGATTATGACATTCTTAATGCCCAAGATAAAGGATGTACAACAGACAAGGCTAAATTTACAATGGCTGCACATCACCTCTTGTAATAAGACAAAAAAATTGCACTGTCCTCTGAAATCCTGTGTAGATTTTTAGGTAGTTGCAGGTAAAATAGCTAGAAATACGATACAGCCATATGAGGTATAATATAGGAGGTAATGAGTATTTTGTTCAGGTATTGAATATCTTTTTGAGAAGTAGAAAAATCTCTATAACTCTATTTTGATTTTTTGGTTGAAACCAGCCCTCCTCTAGAGATGACTGAAAGCCCAGGTGATGGCTTTCTGTGATGATGATTCTGTGCACAAACCCTTTTGGAGGATTTGGAAATCGCAGCAGCAGTAACAGGTACTACAGAGCACACCTCATTTGGAAAGTGTGTTTTGCCACACCACCTGTCCTAAAGCAGTGCCTTCATTGCTGCTGAAGCTTCAGAGCATTTGTAATGCACAGCCTGCCCAAAGCAGGAGCTCAGTGCAGAAAACTGCTCACAAGAAAGGGCTGGTTGGCCACATTTCCCTGTGAGAACTCCAAGGTGCCTTTGTAACGTAACCCTTTATTAATGATAGAAATGGAGTCACTGAGGTTAACCAATCTGCCACTTAACTATAACTGCAGTTTGTGTTATCTGTAACTGAAGAAGGTCATGGGATCTCTCGTTTGCACTGGGAGTTTGCAGTGCCAACAAATTAGCATCCAGAGTCCTGGCCAGGCATACAGAGCAGCCTCTGAGAGCTGCCCAGGAGCCAGAGGAACAGGCTCCCTCCAGCTCCTGAGCCCACTGGCATTTGTCAAAACAGACCTGCTCTTGTTGCCAGCCTTAATGTGCTGAGAAAGTGTCAGTGGAGCCTTGGGCAGGAACAGGAGGGGTGGTGGTGCCAAGGGGCAGCCAAGCCCAGGGAAGGGCCCGCGGTGCTGCTTGAGGGTGGATGGGGCTCAGGGACTGAGCAGGATCTCACCTGTTCTTGCTTCCAGGAAGGCAGCAACCAGGTAAGTCTGGGAGGAAAGACACTTCTGAGAGGGTAGAAAAGAAAACCAATTTACTTTGAGAGCAATGAATTTAAGTGCTTTTGCCCTTTCTTAACAAGACCGGCTAAGAAGAAAAGAAGAAAAAAGGGAGAAAGCAAAGTCTTCTTCTTTCCTCCTCCCCCCTGCAAAATCCTGCATGCCCTTTTGGCAGAGATCCATCATTCACTTAACGTGTTCTGCTGAAATCAGTTCTTGTGTCAGGATTTGGAGAGCCAGAACAAAATTTGTTTGCTGATCCCATCCACAGATCACTCAAGAGGATTCATAAAGGTTGGCAAAAATACCCACAAACCCACGTTCAATTTGCTGTGTAAAGTAATGCATTAGGGAATGACAGATTCCAGCAGGGAGGGGAAAAGTCTGATTGTACAAACCAGTTGGTCAAAGCCCACAAGCACCTTGAAGCACATGAAATTACATGAAAGGGGATTTGCCTCCTTTGGTGATGGAAGAAAATGGACTTTATAGTGAAAATGTGCCCTGCTGAGTGAGGAAGGAAGGGCATGAGGAGGTGCTCTGGGGCTTGGGGCTGTGTGACACCACAGGGTGGTAGTGACACAGCTCATGGGTGGAGCAGGTCCCTTGGCCACTACTCTGAGCCAAAGCCAGCTCTGTGTCCCTGCTGTCCATGGGGTTTGGTAGCACTCCTACTTCCACATTTAATCATGTGGAGAGAAAAAAGCACTACAAAACCCCTCCAGGGCAGCTGAAGGGTTTTCTCCTGCAGCTCCTACACTTCACAGACCTATGAAATGGCTCCTGGTTTGGGATTCCCTGGTCTCTGTCTGGGCTGACGTGGAATCACAGAATCAGGACTGTCCTGAGTTGGAAGGGACCTCCAAGGATCACTGAGCCCAACTCCTTAATATGCCTCTTCAAAGCTCCTGTTCAACTCTCCCAACACAGAACCAAGCAAGAAGGAGTCCAAGTGCCTATGAGGGCTGAGGAGGAGTTCTCAGGGCACAGGCCTGGCTACAGCCTGCTCTTCTGTCTGCTGGGGTGCTGGGAGCATCATGGAACCATCATGTTCTTGCAACAGATGCAAGTAGGACCTTGTTTTCTGAAATTATTCTTAATTAAAATGCAATTAGCTGCATGAAGTAGAAAGTGGCTTTCTCCAATCTCCCATCTGAATAAAAAGGAACGCTGTGGTCATGCTGTGGTTGGTCAGCAGTGCTCAGGTGCTCACCTAACATCAGCCTCCTCACTTTCCTGGGTTCACAGAGTGCAGCTTTGTGCAGAACATGAGGCTGGGAGAATTCTCCTGATTGTAGCCGAGCCCACACCAAGTGCCTTAACCCACCCACAGCTGATGTGCTGTTCTGCAGCCTCACTGTGTGTAGTTCCTCTGGTAAATAGTGTGGGCCATGATGTCACTCTTGCTTAAAGCAATTTGTTGAGTTGTAAATACCAATCAATTCCTGTGACTGAATCCTGTGACCTTGGGTGCAATCCATGACAATGCTGACTTTAATGTATTTTCTAGCCTTACCAAAACTACTTTTAGCTGCCCTTTCCAATTAACTTCCCATCTCACTAATAAAATACTAAGAGAATTATATTCACCACTTCTGCCAGTTCTAACTGGAAACAATTCTGACTAAGGAATATTAAATGTTGCACATTGACAAATCTGATCTCTGCTCATCATTGCTGGGGTCAGCAGTCTCCTCCTCGGCCTTTTCTCAAAGCCAGACATACTTTGCAGCCGAGGGTCACTTGACCAGTTTCAAACTCAAATTTAAACAGTTTTTTCTTTATGCCCAAAGCAGGAGGGGTTATGTGATCCCTGTTGGTGCAGGACTCCTCCAACTTGAAAACTTCCTTCTTTGAGCTCAGTGTCTTATTCCTGCCTCTCCTGCCCTCCACCAAACTTGCATGCAGACACTTCTGAAAATGACTGGTATTTGTTTCCTCTCAGTTGTCTCCTAAAGCAGGAAAATTACTGTACAGACTGAAGGGGTTTCATAGGATTTGGAAGGGTGGTTTGGGGAGGATGATTGAGGACAGGACACACAAACTCTCTGACAGGAAGGATATTTGCACTCAGAGGATTTTTCCCTGACATCTGAGATGATTCCAGTGATACAGGTCCACATGCTCTGAGCTGAGCTGCTGTCACACAGAGCCTGGGGAAGAGCAGCTGACCTGGACAGGTTTCTGTGGCTCAGGGCTGCTGAGCTCTGACTCCACTGCAGTGCCACAGACCAGCACCCTGTGTCTGAGTGAGGGAGAGAGCTCAGAAGCAGAATGCGATCTGCCAAAATCTCTCATCTTTCTGTGATGACATGAGGAATTTCTGCGTATTTGGCTTTTCTTCTAGAACTATGACAGGAGCACAGGCACAGCCAGCAGCAGATGCAGCCTTGTGGGGCTTTAAGTCCCTGTACTCCCCATGGAGATTTTACACTTGTAATTTTCACTTCTGGCTTTAACAGCTTTGCTGGCTACAGCAGAAATCCTCATTGTTCCAGCATGTCAGGGTGAGAGCTTGGTGTTGCAGAGTTGTCTTTCATCTTTCCCTGTGCTGCTGCACTGCTTCAGCATCCCCAGCCCTGCCAGCCCTTCCCTCCAAGGTGCCCTGGCCCTGCAGGCTGTTCCTGCCCTGGGAGCCCAGTGGGCAAAGCTGGAGCTGGGTGATGTGGGGATGTGGGTGGCAAGAGCCTGCAGGGCTGACCGCGCTGCTGGAAAGTTTGTTCCCTAGAATCTGAACTTCAGATAAATAGTACACGCTGGCTGTAATTTAAATGCAATCAATATTCAGTTAAAAAACAAATAGAAAGCTTTTTAGATCGGTGATGTAAGGGAATGTTGGTTCAAGGAAGTAATTACATATTATGTAAAAAAAGTCAATTTAAGTCCTCAATAATTTACTTAAGTGATTTACTTGACTGATGTGTTGTCTTGACCCAGTAGGGCAGAGTGACAGACACTCAGCTGTGGCAGAGTTCCAGCAAAACCAGCCGTTGTTACTGTCCAACATAAATCATTAGCTACTGTCTTGTTCCAGGTGCACACAGGTGCTATTTAAAACAAAAAAAAAGGTGATAAATTTTATGTTTGTAAACATAACTCTGTCAAAACTAATCCTGTTTCTGGCAGATGAAGATGTTATCCATACTTCTTGCGAAGGCAATATCCATTTTCAGGAAATAAAGTTCCTAGTGTATAATTAGCTGAAATTGGCTGACATTAGGGCAGTGGGGGTACCTGGTGGGTTTAACTGGATGGCTGGGAAAGGGGCTGCCCTCTGCCCGTGCTGCACACACCCATGGGGACAATGACAGGATGGCTGCTGGTGGCCTAGTGGGGCTCCAGGACCTGCTGCCGTCTCATGGCAGTGGCTTTTTAAGGATGCTCTTTGGACTCTTCCCAGATTACATTCCATACATGTGGAAGGTAGGCATTGCCATTTGTAGCCATGACAACGATGCTGGCGAGTGCTGCTGTTCCCTGCTTGCTCTACCTGAGACACAAGGATCCTTTTAAAAATTACCTCTTGTGCTGTGCTTGTCCTTTAAAGCTGAGAGTGAGCTTTGGCCCCTGAGAAGATGAGCCCCGGGGTGCATTGAGTGGGTGTGCTGAGCTGTGAGTCTTGACCTTCACCAAGCCTCAAAGAACAGCACCCAGTCCCATAGGCTCCCACAGACCTGAGAGCAGCTGAAATCCGAGTTTAGGATTACACAGAAAAATCTGCTGGTGTTCCAGGGTAAAGCTGCATGATCCAACGTATTCAAAAGCTTCAAGCAACCCATTAGTCCCCTGTTACACCCCTATTTCCCTGTTCCTTGCTGCCTTGAGTGCTTGTAGCAACAGCTACAACAAAGCAAAAAAACCCCACTAAAAATGCCAAAAGACCCCTGAACCACTCCTCACTTGCACTCCCTTGAAAATTATGGGAATATGATTCAACTAATGCTACTCCATCATTGACACTAGTATGTGTGATGTCCCTTTAATTCCCGTGGACTGAATATCACCAGCTCTAGGAAGGATCTCTGGGAGAAGAAGCAAGCTCAGGACCAAGAAGGAAAACCAGACTGGTTGATGACAGCTGGACCGGGTAGTAGTGGGCAGCAAAACGTAGCTGAATTCTTCATTAAACCACGTGGCTTTGCAATTATAACATGAAACTGGGGCAGATAGAACCCAGGAAACCACTGTGGGGAGGTGACTCCAGCATATGTTCAGAATGTAGCAAAAAATGGCTCCTGGCAATTTTTTGCATGCGTTCTTCCAGTAGCTTAACAAATCTTGAGCTTGGTTATGTAACAAGATCATTAGATCAGCATTTGGGACCTATTTACTGTGACAGGAAAACAATACACCTATGATCTATTGTAGGCTGGGTTGAGATTTCCAACTTCAACAGTAAATATGGCTGATAAATTAAATTAACATGATAGCCTTGACATAGTACTAGTAGTTTTTGTATTACAGGTGTTGAATTTCATTCTCAAAGAATCAAAGAATTAACCTGAACTTCAGCCCTCTCAGGTCTTCAGTCTCTTCATAAAGCCTATAAATACCACAGACAAGTCTTATGTCATTAGCCTCTCAATGTTATAAACATTTAATGAAGTTAAATTTGAAGTACAACACATTGTAAAATCAATCTGATCTTGTTGGGGAGACAAAGGGAAGAAAATTGTTGGAATCATTTGGAAAACAAATTAAGAATTACATTCACTTAACTTTGAAGTGGATGAAAAATTATGGCCAAGATGGATAGAGCCATTGTGTTCCAAAGGCAAAGAGGGCTGGGAGCAGGGATCCTCTCTCAGAGGAGGATGCTGCCTGACACAAATTACCAGCACCCTCAGTGGCAGGCAGCCTCCATCAATCATCTGGGCCATGTGGGCAGAGCTTTCCTGGAAATTGGAGGAATTTCACTCCAAATATTGCAGCTCAGGCACCTCTCCCTCAGAGCAGCCCCTTCAGCAGCTGAGGATTTCCGTGCCTTTGAGCACAGGTCTGCACTGTTCCCCTCCAGGGCTGCTCCCGTTTCCAGGGATGCTCACCTGCTCCCGCCCCGTGGCTCCTGCCCCCCAGCACTGCCCTCAAACACGGGGCTGTCTTGTCTGGCTGCAGGACAAAGCCATTCCTGCTGTAAATGCTTCCCTGGAATTGCCTTTCTAAGGAATAGGTGGCTGAGGTTCTCCCAGCCTGTACTGCAGTGGGGGTGAGGGGCTTTGCTGGCAGCCAGCTCAGTGTCCTGGCATGGTTTACCAGCACCCAGGGTCTCCTCCAAGTGCTAAGCAGGCAGAAAAGAAATAAATAAAAATAAATAAACCCCTATTAGTGAAGGTTTACTGTGTAAAACTCCAAGACAATGAACAAGAAAAAGTGAAGGGCAGCAGATGTCTTAAAATGCTGCAGACAACAACCTGCTCAGAGGAAAGTGTACTTGTTCTTTCTTTTTAAAACTCATTATTTATTTTCTCTATTCTTCAGACCTAATGTCTCACTAATGAATTCCAGGGGGTTTTTGAATCATGGTGATATCATGGGTTAAACCCCTTCTCTATTTTTTGAATGTAAATTCTTTTTGACATTCTTAGTTATTGCAGAGCATTGACTTCTTTCCTACGACAAAACCAAATGCTCTTTGGTTTTGCATAGTTAACATTTTGCTAATGGGTAGCCAAGATTCTCTCAGCAGCTCAACAACATTTTCTAAAGCACACTGGCGTTGTTGTAGCAACTGGTGGCTGATCTGTGAATAAAGCAGATGTCATTTTGACAGGATAAAGGGAGAATAATCTATCACGCGGCCACTGCCACTCCTGCCCAAAGAAGTCATCAAAATGACAACTTTGATGTGTAGCCATTAATTCAGGTCTGTGTATCCCCTCATCTCATCTTGTTATTATATCAACCAAGGGTATGTTACAAACACCAGGAGTTTCCCAGCCCCTCTCCCTTGTCTTTCTGAGGAAGTGCAGCCTGGATATGCCGAGGCACTGACGGTTTGCCAGCTTCCTTTTGGGCTCTGATTGATTTTGCACTGTCGTCCAAGCTGCTCTGGCCTAAATAAACACAATATATATTCTGGAATGCTTTTTTTCTTTACTGTTTAATCTGAATTCAGCTCATGTGGCTCACAACTAAAAATGGGCAAGCGTCAAAATATTCTGACAGGTGCCCGAGCTGAGCACAAAAGAAGAGACAGAAGCAGATAAATTGCCTTTCTAACTTCTCAGAAAGGCTTTAATCCATTTTTTTTTTTTTTGTTTTAGCTTCTGTTCTAATTCTCATAATTCATATTTAGTTGGTACAACTCATTGACCCCAGTGAGTCATCTCACATCCCCCTCTTTTGGTGGCAGCAAACACCATGTGCTTTAAGACCATCCTATTAAATGCTTTCCATTAGAATATTCCCTATTTTTTTTTTCTATGCTTCCAGTGCTGAGGCATCAGAGCAATGTGCCCCTGCTTTGTGGAGACTTTCAGCTGAGTTTCAGCTTGCCAGAGGCTGTTTGTTCCCTCTGTGGAGCTGCTGTCCACATCCCCTCCCTCAAAAAGCCTGCTCTGCTATCTCCTTTGCCTCCCAGCTTTGCTGATCACTTGACTCGAGGAGACAAGACATGAGACCAGGTTCCTTCCATTTCCCTGGTGCATGACTCATACTTAATGTGGAGGTTATATTAATTACTGTGTGCTCAGCATTTAATGAGCCTGGGAAGGAGTCTCCTTTCTTCAACTACCCAGAACACACAGGGAAATCACTGCATGCAGTGAATGCATTTTCCAAACCCTCAAATCTGGATATGTATTTTATACAAGGAGACAAATCAGTCATTGCTCAAGTTCCTTTAAAAAATGGATGGCAGAAGCTGAGAAATCTGGGACATAGTCCTGTTTCTCTCACAGGCTGCCTTTGTGCCCACTGGCCAACTCTCTTGGGCTCTGTCTCCTGATTTCCTGTCTGTTTGTAGGGATAATAGTGGCTGGCTGGGACCAGGCTCAGCTCAGAACTTTTGCACAACTTGACATCACAGCATTAGAGAAGGCCAAGAGGAATTATCCTGATGTTTTTTAATATGTGGAAAACATTTTTTTTTTTTTTAAATAAATGACCTATCTTCCAGTCCTATGTGATAGTGTTATAGTCTAACATGATTGCCTGTACTGGATCTTCTGTATCTTTCTCCATTGACTTCTTTCTTAAGGTGATGGGTATTTAACATCCTCTGTGGGATTTTATGCTAGAAAATACACTATATGTGATGTCCATAGAGCATATTTCCATGTGCAAAAGAAAAGTTGCTAGGTAAGAACTTCTGTGTGAGAAACAACTCACAAAACAGGTTTCTTGCTAGTTCCAGGGAACAGATACTTGGATTTGGCTTGATGTGAATGAAATTGCTCTATGGGCTGTGCAACAGCGGGCAGGCTCAGCTTTGCTGCAATCTGCCCATTTTGCTGAGCCCTTTCTGTTCCGTGCTGGACACAGTGGTGTGCTTTCTGTGCATTGATTTGTTCAGGGGTTTTCCTTCTGAGGCTTTGTCCTCTGTGCTCCAAAGCATTTCTGGGGTGCACGCGGTCTGTTATAGGCCTTTACTTTCTTTATCTTTCAAATGTCTTTTTCTGTCTCCTAGTTAGAATAATGGAATGTCCTAAACTGGAAGGGACCTACAAGGATCATCGAGGCCAGCTCCCAGCCCTGCACAGACACCCCAACAATCCCACCCCGAGTACCCCTGAGAGTGTTGTCCAAATGCTCCTGGAGCTCTGGCAGCCTTGGGGACATGACCAAACCCTGGGGAGTCTGTTCAGTGCCCCAGCACCCTCTGGGGGAAGAATCTTTCCCCGATATCCACCCTAAGCCTCCCCTGGCCCAGCTCCAGCTGTTCCCTGGGTGCTGTCCCTGTCTCAGGGAGCAGAGATTGGAGCTGGCCCTCGGCAGGAGCTGCAGCCCCTGGTGAGGTCTGATCTCAATCTTCCCTTCTCCAGCTGAGCAAACCAAGTGCCCTCAGCCACTCTTTGTAGGGCCCCTCCTGACCCTTCCCCGTGCTGTGTCCCTCCTTTGAACATTCTTTTTTATATTGCAGTGACCAAAACTTCAGACAATGTTTGAGGTGAGGCCATCCCAGTGCAGAGCAGAGAGGGACAATCATCTCCCTGGCTCAGGCTGGGCCTGGTGCCCCCCAGATCAGGGATGTCCCCCCTGGCTGCCAGGGCACTGCTGACTCACATCCGGTTTTCCATCCACCCTGCAGCTCAGACTTGGAGACCTTCTTGCTCCGTTGGCTTCTTAGGTTACAGGTTGGGGACAAGGGACAGTGTTCGTTAATATGCACATTTGGGACATTCACAGTGCATATTTCCTCATGTCTATTATAATGACAAATGTGAAAATACTATCAGAAATACCTATACAGAGTCCTAATTTGGATTTGTGCATACTTACTGCAGTCTGTGACGTTTCTTTGTTTAACAAATTGATTTTGAATTGTGGTCAGTTAAAAAGAGTTTTGCAATCCACAGGAGAGTTCATTGAGAGCCTTGTGAACTATGGTATGTAGCCATTATTCGCCTTTTCTAAGTTACTGCGTCCCCTTACAATAACTTTACCAAATGAGCCCCTTAAGAGCATCTTTTAAGGATGTTTTCAGTTTAATTAGCACTGTTGAAAGACATTTCTCTGTTAGCTTTGTGCATACATGGCAATGAAAACTTAATCATGGACTGAGACTGATCATGTTTTGTGTAAGTGCTTCTAGTATCAAGCTGAGTGAATTCAGGTTAGTTGTCCTTTTAGAAAGGCTGAGAGGTAAAATCCTTAAAACTTATTTGGGAATCCTGAGGCAGAACATCTTCATTTCCACAAACTGGGGTTCCACTACAGGATGGGGAAGGGAGATTCCACAATTAACAGCTTCCCAGCTCGCAGCCAGGCTTTTTCCCTTCTGCTTCCCACTGCTCTCCCTGCCCCTGCTCCTGGGCTGTGTTTCCTCTGCCCCCTCCAGGTTGTCCCTGTGCCCAGTGCTGCCCTGGCAGCACACATGAAAAGATGTATTTTCCTTTGGGGGCTGCATTGTCCTGCACTTGTGTACATTTCAGTGCCATTGTGAGCTCCTTCCCCACGTAAAAACAGAGCTCTTCTATCCTGGAGCACAAAGACCAAACTGTTGTGAGGGGAGGAATATCCACAAACCCGTAAATCTTCCCCCTTCTCTTGTTTATTCTTTTTGC
Source organism: Vidua macroura (assembly GCF_024509145.1). Classification (NCBI taxonomy): domain Eukaryota; kingdom Metazoa; phylum Chordata; class Aves; order Passeriformes; family Viduidae; genus Vidua; species Vidua macroura. The sequence continues at coordinate 20,347,863 of NC_071583.1, forward strand.
CATTCAAGCCCATTTAGCGAAGGACCAATTAACTCCACATTCATGGCGCATTCTGATGGGCGTGATTTCTCCTATTTTGGATGACACAGCCAAATTTCCAAATACTTTCTAGGTGAATGCAGCATTTGGTTTTCCTGCTTCTTTAATTCATGATCCCCAAACTGTTATTCCAGTTATTAAACAAATCAACATTTTTTTTCCTTTCTTTCTCTCCATTTTCTCATCAGCAATATTGTAAAATATAGGGAAAATTTGTACCAAATTGAATTCCTTGTGCATCCAGTTTTTTATTATTGTGAGTAAAACTGTTTAAAGATATTTGTCCTTCAATAATTATTCTGCTAGCTGTACATGACACATCACTGCATATGGAAATTTACAGGAAGCATGAGTTTTACACATTACTTTCCTATGGTAAAAACATGCTGCAAAAGCAATAATTTGTAAAGTAACTCTAATTAGTGAGGAAAACACAGTTTTAACTATGATGTGGTATTCACTAAATCAAAGCCCAATACAAACTGGGGGGAGATTCCAATATTAAATGTTAGATCTGAATTATTTAACCATAATAGAGATTTGCAATGAACATCCCTACTGTATGTGGTTGCATTTTAAATCTAGTTGTGTGGAATTGAGGAGGACTAAGAGCTCAATGAAATAAGACTCAGTGAAAATTGACAAGTCATAAAATTGAAAGTAAATTACATTAATAACTTTATTTTGATACCCCATTCTGGTGACTGAATTGAATAAAAATTCTATTTAGTGTTAAGTGGCAGGTCTGCAAAGAAACTGTGCATTAACCCCTGATGTACATTGCTAGGATTAAGTACTGCATGGGCTTGTGTAGTTAAATAATATATACAAAGGATTAATTTAAAACCCGAGTCCTAACAGGTTGTCAAACTCTGCAGCATCTTTTGTGATGCTTCTGTTTCTCTTCTCAGAAATTCTCTGTTTTCACAGTGCTGGGTGAGAGTTTTGCCTGAGAAGGATCAGAGAACACAGGACAGAGCTGTCTCACCTACCCCTGATGGAACTTGCTGCTGTGCAGGGAGTGAGTGACACATTCCCACCACTGATGCCTCATTAACTGGGGAGATCCTGCAGCCTGAAAGGAGGAGAGAATCTGATCTGTCCCAGGCAATGTGCAATATCATCTGTAATGCTGGGCCACGTTTCTTACCCAGTGAAAAACAATGTTAGAATTAGACACGTTTTTTTATCAGCCACAAATGAGTTAAGCAGTAGAAACAGAACGATTTTAAATGCAGAGAAATATTTACCACTCAAATGTCTGAAGAAATCAGCAGCGATAAAAAGGAAATACCACAAAGGGAATGCAAAACAGCTTAGTTGGGCTCTGAAAAACAAGTGAGTAGTCTTTAAATTTGCCTCTTTAAACGTCCAATGTTTTTTTTTTTTTGTATTTTCAGGCTCTGGCCTTTTGGGGGGTGGTGGGGGGAGGATAATGTAAATGCCAAAAGGAGCTGGACAAAAAGTAAGCTTTGTATCCTATCTATGAGAATCAGACGATGTGTGTCATGCAAGTTATTACAGTCACAGTCTACAGTCTTACCCTGATGGGAATCAGATTTGACAGCAGCACAAAGCAGAGGTTTAACTGACAGCACACACAGCACATTTGCGAGTCATAACGCCACAGTTTAATGACTGACGCATGTGGGAAGCTAATTCGGATTTTTTTTTTTTCTTGAATGGGATAAATGAGCATCCAGTTAATACCAATCATGAATTCAAGCCATGTGACAAAATTGATGCTACATACCCTGTTCTTGTTTTGCATATTCTGCAAACTAAGCTGCAGGAAAAGAGCCAGGAGAGAAAGTTCATCCTGCTTTCTGACACATCCACCAATTGCAGCTGAATGCATCCAGCTTGCTGCTGTTGTGTTCACAAACTAATTACCCTTTCTCTGTTAAATAGCCTAAGAATTACAAATTGTATGCCTGTTTTGAGAAAAAGTACAGGTTGAACAAGCAGACGTAGTATAAATAAAATATTTATATAAAAATAGTCTCTTACAAAATATACTCTCTTATCCTATGGTTGATTTTTCCAAAAGATGGAATTTTGTCTGGATTTGCTTATTTTTAGACATATTCCAAACAAGATTTTATTAATGCTTCTTTCTTTAATTGAAGAAAAAAAAATATAACCGCAAAACTGGTAAAGATTTTTAACCCCTACCACTCCACTTTTGTTCCAGACAACTAGCAGCAAACAGGAGGAAACAAACAAAAACCCCAAAATACAGTGTGTTTGTGTATGTACATATATATAAAGACGTCAGCTTTTGTCCTTAAACATCCAGTACTGTAGAACATATCCTGCAAGTCCAACTAATAGAAATACCCTAGTCAAGAACAATATGAACAGCTCCAGTGTTTCCTTGCTGATCCTACAAAATTATTCCACAAAGAAAGCCAGCTATCTACTTCAATTGCAGAATAGTTCCAGAAGGGTTGGTAAAGTTCTTCTTTTAATTAAATAAATTAACATTAGTTTTATCTGAATAAATTGTTAAATATTGTTATTATTATGCCCAAGTGTCCCAAATCCCTGTGCTAAAATCTGCAGCTCACACACACACGAGAAAGGCAGATAAAGCAGTGTCTACAGAACCCTTCCACAGTTCTTCTTGCTGCAGCAAGTGCTGTGAAGTGGAAAGATGGGCAAGACCAGTAGAAGCTTTTCACGAATGTGGAAGCCTAAATCTGTTTTATCCACACACTCCCACGGGCAATTCACGGGCAGGCTCTGTCCATCCCATCCTGTGCAGAGCCCTTTTGTAGGGATTGCTCCCCTACCCCTCCCTGCTCCTCGTACACAGAGGTGTTTGACCATCCCTTTCCCAAACCAAGAGTTCGTTGTCACACCCAGAGATTCCTCCCTGGCCGGTGTCTTTCCACAAGGCAGCCAGCGCTCCTTCCTCCCAAGGGGCAGGCTCACTGAGATGATCCTTTTCTCTCTCTTGCATGTCTCTGGTGGCCCGGGGTGGGGTTTGCTTGTTTTTGTTTCTTGGCTGACTTTATAAGAGTCTGAAATGTGTATCCACATAAGCCACGAATAGTGAGGAGAGAAGAGAGGGCTCCATTGGTGAGCATCTCTTTGAGGAGAACAGCTCTTCCCGCAGTTCGCTCAGCTACGTCGAGCGCATGTGCAAATGTATCCAGGCCAGGGAATGGCCAGGGCAGGTGCTCACTTACAGGTGTACACCTCTGTCCTCTCGCTGCACGTGTTGCATTTCACATAGCAGCACCAGTGGAACTTGCAGTTGCACTGCCACACCCTGGAGTACTGGTGGGTGTTGTAGCCACGGCCGCAGCACATCAGGTCACAGCCGTTGGGTTGCTGCGCCGTCTTGTTGCACATCCTGCCCTGCGTGCCCACGCTGCCCGTCACTGGGTCCTCCTCGCAGTAGTTGGGGGATTTCTCGATGTACACCAGGTCTGTGTCCATGGGTTTGCGGTAGGAAAGGGGCTTCTTGATCTTGAGGAAGGTGGGGCGCTTGTTGCGGCTGGCCCTGACAGGCTCCACCTGCACGGCCTCGTTGTACTTGTCCTTGAGGATGTAGCCCAGCTCCCGGAACTTGGGCAGCGTTGTCCAGCAGGTTTTAGTGGTGCAGGACCCCGAGACCCCGTGGCACTTGCACTCTAACTTCATGTTTTCCTCCAGGATCTGTGGTTAGAAGAACAAAGAAGGATGCATTAATAGCAGGGCTGTTAGATGGATGCTGGGTGACGCTCAGGGATGGGTTTGTTCTGCAATGGGAGCTGCCACCACACACAGGCCACGCTGCTGTCCCAGGCAGCAAATGCTCATCAGTATGACCCAGTTCTGCCTGCAGAGCTGATTCCCCTTCTGCACGGTGAGTTCAGCAGGCAGGATGACTCTGCCTAACTCCACAGCCAAGGGACCAATGCTCGAATGGGACCCTCCTCAGGCACAGCTTTTCTTCAACATGATTGCCCAGTGCGCAACACTTTCCTTTTGAAGTTAACAAGCCTCATCTTCCCTTCCGCCTTCACATCCCCTGAAATTCTGTCCCTGTATCTTCTCCTGCTGTTTACCAGCCCAGTCTTTGCCAAATAAAACTGGAGTCCAGCTTAGTCCCTGCTCTGTGTCCTGGGCCCTGCAGCTGACCCCAAGCAGCAGTGGCGTTGGGATAACACAAGCAAACACATCTAATTCCAGCAATTAATTTCTCACTGTCTTTTACTTGAAAGAGGCCACAATAATTTTGATGATGAAACTCTGCCTAACCTGGCAGAGCCCAGCACTGGAAAGCCCAGTCAGAGGGATTATCAGGGCTCAGGGAGTGGTCACATCATTTTTCCCCTGAGAAAACCCAGCTGATCTGTGCAGCTCCAAACCTGGGCAGTGATATGGAAAGTGGAATTAACCCTTTGTTACAGCCTCTCCCTTCAGTTTGGGGTGTTTGGAAACAGCAGACACTGTAACTGGCCATTTTCAGCAGAAAACAGCAGCCTGCACTGAAGGAGCCAAGTCCAGCTCCTAGGCTGTACATGTGTGGGGATCTCGACCCTAAAACCTCAATGTGAGCTGGGGGTGGCAAGGACAGAGCACTGACCTAGAGGAAGGTGTCCTTGCCCACAGAACGAGGGTTAGAATTAGATGAACTTTAAGATCTCTTCCTATGCAAACCATTCCATGGTTCTGTGATTTTTTGATTCTATGAAATAGCTTTATTTTTATTTTAGTCTATGAGCAGATTGTCAGCACAAGTGGACTGAAGGCAGGATCACAACCCCCAAAAGCACAGGTCCAAGCCTTTGACACAAGTGAATTCAGCATATGCTAGGTCACATTTTGTGCTACTGGTTTTAAATCAGCTTCTCATGCAAACTATCTAATGACTGCCCTAAAACTTAGATGTGAGAAAATTCCATATTCTGATCTACATCTTAACTTCTGCTCAAGCTTTGGCTTTATCTTGTTATCTTGAGTTTCTCTCTCAGCCACTGCATACTTCTTTTATTGCTCACTCATTCATAAGGCAGGACACTTGGAAGATAGATGAGGAGATGGAAAAGGAGTTATAGCACAGGAACCGGAAAAATAACATAAATTCCTTTAGCCTCATTTGTACCTTTTTAAAAGCTCTCTTTTTTGAAATTGAAACTAGACAGGGATACATTTCTCAGCCCTAATTCAATCACTGCTCTTGTAGAAGGGGTTGGCCTTACATCCTGGTACCATGTTCAAACTTGCAACAAAATATTTCCAATCTGCCATGGGGATCCACCCAACTGGCCTGGAACATTAACACAGAACACATCATGTGCCATCTATCCAGGTAAGGTTTTTACCCTAAAGTGTAGTTAAGTAGCCTAAATTGCCTTTTGGTTTATTTCATTACCATCCCATTTAGAGCCAGCAGTCTCTGAGGGATGGGGCTCCTCGGGAAGGGATGGGGACTCCTGGGGTGGCCTCGTGTCCTGGGCTGGGCTCCTTCCCTCGCCCCAGACACAGCCAGGCCCTGCTCTGCAATTCTAGCCAAGCCTGGCCGTGGCACTCAGGGTTAAAAGGGCTGCTTTTGCCTGAGCAGAAGTTTGAGCAACACCAGCTGAGCCCCAGTGCCAGGGCTCCTTCCTGGAGGTCCAAAAACACCTGGAAGGGGATGGGAAGGAGCAGAGGGATGAGAAAGTTTTGCTTTATTGTTCTCTCTCCCATTTATTGTTTCTGTATTTTCCTAAGGTTTACTGGCTCCCTCTTCCTTTCTCTCTGCACTTGTCAGAGGTGCCAGAGGTTTCAAACTCTGTGCTGGAATCTCTCTGGCACATCTGCCTCATTTCTGTCCCCGGCCCTCTGCAGCTGAGCTGTCCCCTCTAGTCCAGCCTCCTCTAACCCAGCCTCTCCCCCTGTGGCTCACAACCCCTTTTGTTGCTTCTGTTCTTGCGCACAAATCCATCCTCCTCTCTGGGCTTTCAGGGCCATGTCCTGCAAATTCAGCAAGGCTGAATTGGCTCCACAGCCTGTAGAAATGAGGCTATATGGAACTCGAACTGTCTGGCCTCAGCAAAAGCAAACCCTGCAGTGGTGATTTGATGGTTCTGTTGTACTCTGATAGCAGGTGCTTGGACTATTTGTTTTACATTAAAATAGGTGGATGGTGGTATTTTAATACCATTATATTATTCCAGTGCCTGCTGATGAATCCGTGCCTGTAATACAGGATTCTTTGGGTAGGGACAGCAGACCACAGTCTTTTCCTTGGTTCCTGTGAGCCAAAAGCAGCGCCCTTCCCTTAAAAACTTGGTCTGTGTTAAAATAAGAAAGCATTCTTTACCTTTTATTTCAGGATTTGTTTCTTTGAAGGAATTATCCAGCAGCTCATGTTTTTACATCAGATTTAAACTTTAGGTGTGTTACAGACTGACTTTTCCTAAAATGTAAGAGCCTGGAGGGCACAAAATTTCAATTCCAGATCCCATGTTTTTGACCAAATGACCATATCCAGCTCCACCACTCATAGGAAGTAAATCTGTATGCACCAGTGGGTGCTCTGAACTGGATTAAATGCAGACAAAGAGCTGGAGTTCTTTTAGCTTTGTCCACTTTTTCTTTAAGCTCCTACAGCAAACTGTCAGTACTTGTTTCTCCCTCTATCTCCCTTTGCCATTTGCCTCTGGGAAATAGTTTGTGTGGGGAGAGCTGGGCTGGCTCTCACTGCTGATGTTATCTCCAGATGCAGCACCTTTGGGCACTGCTATTGGGAACACAACGTGTTTGCTCTCCCCCTTTAGCTTTGCAGGGAATGTGTGGGGTTGGCCATGGGAGGGAGGCAGCAGCAGCCCTGGAGCCTGGTGGGGCTGTTCCAGCTCCATTTGTTTCTGGAGCCTGGTGGGGCTGTTCCAGCTCCATGTGGCCCTGGAGCCTGGCTGGGGCAGGCTCAGCCAGGGCTCCTGGCTGTCCCACCCTTCTGGAGGGCACATGGAGAGCTGGTTCTGTGCCTGGCATGCTCAGACACAGCACTCACATCCACACAGGGCTTTTCTCAGCCCGGAATCTGTCCCGAGTCACTCAGTGGTGTGTCCTGGGCTCCCAGCACCAAAGTAGCTGAGTTCCCCAAGGACCCCACAGTGGGATCAGGGACTGCCCCATCCCAGCTCAGCCAGAGCTCTGCAGCCCTTGATGCCAAAGCTGTGCTGAAGGACCTACATCTCAAATCTGGAGATCATCCCACCTCCACAGCATCCCCCCTGCAGCAGGATTCCCATGGGAGCGGGATCAATGCACAGCCAGGCAGCCTGCAGTGCTGCAGCCAGAATAACCCTGGCCCCAGGCTGCATCTGCAGCCCAGGTAATTAGGGAGATACTGACTCCTGCTCACCAAGGCCATGGTCTTGCCTAATTTTGTCTGACATCAGATCGCCTGGGTCAGGAAATTCCTGTCTCCTGCAAATGTCTGCACACACACCTTCACTAAAGGTCAAGGAAAGTGTAAGTATTGGCAAAATGAGTGAGATTTTCACTCCAGAGAAGAACATGGCAGGGCTTGGAGAGAGGCCACAACATTTCTGTGGGCTGGGGAGGGCCGTGGGGAGATGCCCCTTTCAGCTGGTGGAAGGTGAGAATTGGTGTTTTATATTATTACAGAGGCAATTGTAGCTCCTTAAATAAGACAAAAGCTCCTCAAACTTTGGGACTAACGTTGAGATACATTTGTTTTGCTATTGGAAATATTCATTGAATAAAAAGGATGTTTTAAGCTAATAAAATAAAGCCATGTCTTATTTAGGCTTTATTAGAACCAAATAATGTATAGAGTGAGACCAGGAATTGGATAGGGCACTGGGTGGATGTGTAGCACTGACTGGAGAGACAGCAAAAGGACTATGTCTATTAAAGTTATTAGGAAATGTCTCTGCCACTTGTTTTATCCAAGTGTGAGATTAATCTCAAAAGGATGCTACTGTTGAAGTAACTTGCAGGACTGTTCTAGCACCAAAGCTCTGAAATCTGATGGCAGTACAAGTAATACCTGGTGCTTTTTGATTGGAAAAAAAAAGAACAAGAGAGACCACAAAAAAAGAAACCCTGCTGTCAGAGACAAATCCTATGGAATCTTTAAGAAAAGTGAGAAACTGCATAAAAGCCACTCAAATACAAGCTTAAAATTAGCAAAGGCAAACTTAAATAGAAAATATGGAAAATATTCCCATCAGTGGATGGCCACTAATTATATAGAGAGAGCTGCTGTCAGTCTTCTGTAGGAGCACATTTTGCACTGTCTCCTCTAGCAAACTGACTGGGATGAGCTTGGAAAGGGTTGTGTCCCACAGAGTGACTCATCCCAGACAGGCTTTGATACCTCACTTGAACATCTTATGAAGATCTTATTAAGCACAGCCAAAAGATGTTTTTTCTCATGTTTTTGATAAGTAAATCCATGCAAAAGAATATCTGAAGTCAGTATCAAACAACTTTGCTCCTGAACACCACAAGCTGTGACTATCCCAGAAATCCTGCTATCCCAGGCAGGTTGAACCCTTTTTCTTGTGACAAGAATTTTTGTGTTTTAATAAAAAATGAGCAGAGAATCACCACAGCACGTGACCTACATCAATCAAACCACCTTTGCACTTTCCTTGGAATAGGTGTCTCAGGAAAATCAGGCAACCTGCTGGTCTGAGGGCTGGTTATGCAGGGAGCCAAGACCATTTTGATAAATGACACCCTGCTGCAAACACCACAGCTGGGTGGCGTTTCCCAACACCACCATCTACCTTCTCTAAGGGATATCCTGTTTTAAAGAGCAAAAAAACTTTTTCCAGGTTTGAAGTATGAAACCCTGAAAAATGAAGGCTTCAGAAATTTTATACTCTCCTAAATTCAATCTTTTTTGTCCCGTTTCTGACCTTTCTCTATGCCACCCAAAGCAGGAGATTCCTTTAATTTCTTGTATGCCCTTTATAGGGTTTCAAATTTATTTTTGTACTTTCTGCCTGAAATTTTAGTTGCCCTTTACTTCATCTTTATAAAAAATTGATCATATACCAGAATTATTTTTGAAATGCAGCTTCTCTTTCCCCAGTATGTCAAAGAAGTAAAGAACAAGTATTAGTTAGACTTTCTGCATGGTCACAGTGCTCACACAATGCTGTCAGCACGTGCAAACAGAATGAGATGAGATGAGATGAGATGAGATGAGATGAGATGAGATGAGATGAGATGAGATGAGATCCTCTTTCCCTGGGCAAGTTGTGTTGTTTAAATCACAGAGCTGGTGCCCTTCAGTCATTGCCTAACACTGTGCAGAATAGCAAATGAATGAGAGCAGGACCAGTAAAAGCTGAGAGGAATGCAGCAAAAAATATTTTCTCCTGCATATTTTTCTTATACTTCTGATAACCTCCATGACTTGCTGTAGACTAAATCAATTTATCACCACTTCTGGGTCCAGAAAGTAAATTTCACAGAATGCTTTTATAGTTGTTATTTTTGAAGAATAGCTGAACTTGGAACACAAAGGACATAACTGGTTTCAAAAGGTGAGATTTAATGAGATGGATTCTCACACAACCTAATTAATGCTCTTCTCAAACATTAGGCCTGGCCCTTGCCTTTTTGGAAGCTGTAGGAGCTGCTCTGTGAAATAAAACAAGGTGTCACAATACCTCAGGGCCACAGACATATTCAGGGGGGAAGAGCCCTCCCACACCATCCAGTCCAAGCTGTGTCTGATCCCCACCTTGTCACCAGCCCAGAGCCCTGAGTGCCACATCCAGGGTGTCCTTGGACACCTCCATGGATGGGGACTCCAAACCTCCCTGGGCAGCCCCTGCAGATGTTTAACAACGCCTTCCATGAAGAAATTCATCCTGAGAATTCAGATCCTTCCTCAGCTTTCTGGCACTGAGGGGTCCTTCTAGGAGGACAGCTTATCTGCTCTTGGGATAAACTTGTGTCCAAGCCCTCTTGGTTTCACAAAAGTAACTGTGCAAGGGGGATCCCGTGCATGTGGCTGAGGCTCTGAGCTTGCCCAGCCCTCAGGAGCTCTCTCTGACTGCTCTGCAAATCTGATCACGCTTTATGAAAGTCAAATGAGCCTCTGAAGTTTGTGTTTGCCTCCATCAGGGTCCGGCCTGCAGAGGTAGTGGGTGTGATGTGGCAGCCCCTGATGCTGACAGCTCAGCATCTGTAGGGGTTTGAGAGGAGTGACACCCCCAAAATCCCCTGTGCCCCAGGGTCAGGCCCTCCTGCCTCAGGTCTCCCCAGGTGTTCTCTCCTCTCATCTCTTCCCTCACCCTGTCCCTTCCCCACCGCATCTGATAACAGCTGCAGCACCCTGGGACCCCTCTCCTTCTCAGCTCTCTCCCGAGCACATTCCAGCTCTCCTCAGACAGAAAGGAACCTGCATTCTCATCTCTCTTTGGTCATCAAAACGCATATAAAAACCATTAATGCCCAAGCTGGAGCCGCAGCCTCAGGTTGGGTTTCCTGTGCTTTGAAGGGATGTTGCTGAGACAAAGTTCCTGTTTTCTGTGTTTTCTGTGGTGCATTCAGTGCAAAACGTCCTCACCCACCCTTTCACAGGAAATGCTGCTAGAAAGCTTCAAATTTCAACTACAAATTTCCAAATTAATGCTTAGGTAGGTTTTACATCAGGACAGAGACTGAGAGCAGCATTTTCCCAGTATCTGTTGGAAGTAGCTGGGAAATGGGGGGGTCCTGGTGTGGCACTTTGTGCTTTCTCAGTTGCTGATGACAAAGGCTCACTATTTGAAAGGTGGCCTGGCAGTTTATTGAGGGGTCATAGCTGTTCTGGCCCCTGGGTACAGCTGCCTGAAGCACCACTTGCCATTTGGTTCTGAGGGGTTTTCTATTTAAAAGAAAGGCAAATATTTTAACAGAAAAAAATGGAAATAATTTGAAAGCATAACTCTCAATGGGTTTGATAAACTACTTGTTTTTGAAAAGTAACTCTTGTGAGACACATTATCACCTAGATTAGACTAGATCAATGCAGTGCCAAGGAAGTGTCATCATGTAGGAAGTTTGAAGACCTGTCATAGAAAGGAACTTGGAAAAAATAGCTCTGAAAAAAAATCTGGTTTCTTTTAATGTGCTTTCACTTGTTATTATTAGAATATAGCTGAATTGTCTTAAAGACATTCAATATGTGATTTTATATTCTGTAATTAAATGAAAATGGGATTTCCTAGCCCCTCACTGAAATGGGATTGTGAGATTAAGGGAGAATTTATCTAGGATCATTACTTGCTGCTGTCCAAGCAAAACTGACACTGTGGACATGATGGATTTTAGCTTGTGAAATAGTGAACAGTCTTGTTGTCTGGCCTACCTGAGAACTTTGTAGGATGAAGATGAAATAGGCTGGGAATGGGGGTGGTGGCACAGAATTACAGATAGAGTTGTTGGTTATGTTATCTAGCTTTCCTTCCTATCACTACATAAGTTTTCCATGGTACACATCTTCCTTTCCAAAAAGATACTGGATAGAAGGTTCATGCCAGAAGTGAATAAAAGATGAAGATCAAGGAGTTTTGGAAATGGAAAAACAGCATGGTGCTCACTGACACTAAGACACTAAGTTTACAAAGAAAATTAGGCAGCAATTTTTCTGCCTTTTGACATGCTAGCTGCATAATATTTCTTCTTAGGTCATATCTACCTTCCTTACATTCTGGTCATCAATTAAAAATCACCCTAAATGCTGATACTTCCAATCAGGATTCTCTAAAATAGTGATCTGCGTGGTATTTTGCTATTATTAAAAATATCATGGATGTCCATTGTTAAAAACATCATTTTCCTTAATCCCTGCTTCACCCTGCAAGCTCATCCCTGCAGTCAATGCATGGATCAGAATAGTGAAGTCAATGAAATCCAAGCTGAGCCATGTCTGCTGACCTTGACCCCTTCCAAGTCAATACAATCCTTCCAGCATCCTACGTCCAGAGTGCCTGCTCTAAGTTTTGATCTTGGGACCGTGATCTTCACCCATCCTCTGGACTTATAAACAAAGGTGGCATTAAGAAGGGAATTGTGCTTGTAGTTTATGTTTTAGCTTGATGTTTCTGAAGAAATGGGAAACACCCCCAGGTAAGAGGAACTGAATTTAATTATGCTCCTCAGTTTGGGTACACAGTGAGTTAAACTCTTGGGATTACTCAGACAAGGATGTCACTGCTGTCCCTTTGGGCAGCAGTGTCATGGAGCCTGAGTCATTCTGCACATAAAAATGATGCAGAGAAAACAAGAAATGACACAACTGGAATTTGTCCTCATCACAGCGGATGCACACGGAGAGGAATGACCCAGGCCTGACTCATTCCCACTGAAATTTACCTTTGTGGGGCCCTCCCCAGTGGAGGGGAAGCTCTCCAGTGAAGTGGTGCTGGCAGTAAAGGATTGTGCATAAAGAATGGTTGTGTATAAAGAATTGGGAGCCACCAGGTAGAGCATTTTGAGAAATGCTCAAGTTGTCGAGAGAAAAGTTTCCAAAGAGTGATGGAAGCCAAGAGAGCAGCCTGGTTCCAGACAAGTAATCAGGAAACACCTCTTGTGTTAAACTAACAAAGCCAGGTACTGGCAGGAGCATGAGCTGCAGAATATTATCACTTCATATTGCTTCCAAATATTTCCAACCAATAGCCACACACAGTTAATTATAGGTTCATTTGGTTGCATACCAAACTGTGAGAGTTAACCCTAGGGTACCCAGCAGAGGATACTACAGAGGACATATTCATCATGCTGAAAAATGCCTATAAATTTTAGTTCTCCAAGACAGTAATTTTAGTTGAAAGGGATGTTTTTCCTTTCTATCAGCCTTTTTAAGTAATGTCAAAGCAATTCTCCATCAATTTTGCAGTACTGACTTTATAAAAACACAAAGTTTCTTGGCTCAACTTCTTCATTAACTACTTTGGTCTAGAACAAAACATGAGCTATGCTTGTATTTGATACAGAGAGACATATTTATACTTCAGTCCTAACACAGTTCACAGCTCAGTAAATGGCACTGGAGAGGCATTCATGTCCTGCTCTGCCTACCTGCCATTTGTTGACCTGGGAAGAGCACCTGAGCCACCTCACACCCACTCCCATTCCCTTCCTACTCCCAGCCCCACTATTCTCCAGGGATAACACGACCTGGGCTGTGCCAGAGGCACCAAGCCCATTGCCATGGATGGTTGTACCCTGGGTGGAATCTCACCAGGCTGGCACATCAAGAAACAGCTGCCCAGGGAAGTGAGAGCCATTCTTGCCAGTTTAAAAGAAATGTCTCGTTATTCCTCCAGATAATCTCCACGCAATTATGTTAGTTATTAGGAAGCAGAAGCTAGATCACAATGACAGAATGTATATTGTGAACAGACTGCCACACATTTTGTGTTTACAATTCAAAATACTCATGTTATCATAAAGTGACATGATTTTGGTGTGAATTGTAATATTACAAAGATGACTTTCTAATTAAATTTAATCCATAAGTGCTTTCCCCCTCCTGCTGCAGTTGGGACAATAGGTCCACACTTCCACATTTTCAAATAGCTCCCACTTATCAGAGATAAGATCCTACCAGCAGAGCCCCTCTCTGCAGCCCCGCAGCTGCCAAGAGCAGCACGCGCGGACCCAGGCCAAGAATTTTAACAGGGATCTTCTGGCCTGTTCTCAATGAAATTTTGCTCCAATGGAGAAGTGGAATTTCCTAAATTTATGTGTAATGCTGAGTGCAGCCTAAGCACAGGCTGCCCAGAGAAGTGTCCAAGGCCAGGCCGGGACTGGGTGGGTTTAAGGTCCTTTCCAACCCAAATCATCCTGTGATTCTGCAATTCTACCATTTTGAGCAATAGTTGGAGCTTTTGTCTTACAAAGCAATCACATGCTAACAGAATTCACTCTTGAGGTGTGCTGTGTGGATGGATGGGGTTCCCCTGGGCCAGCTTACCCTCACACCACCCAGTGCTGCTGCTTTTTCTGAACTGGTCTACCTGCTCACCACTTATACACGAGTTCACCAGCAGCAGCAGCCTACAATGCCATTGATGGTTCCTCTTTATAAGCCATGCACAAGTGAGTCTTCACCTTGAGATGGATGTTTTTAATAAAGGGTTAACCAGTTTCTCCAGGTCTCCAGTTCAGAAGGCCACAGGATGCCTGTAACAGAGCTAAACACCAGTCCCACCAGTACATGAACCATCAGCTAAAGAAATCATGCATGTCTGTAGTGCACCTTTAGTGTATTGATCTGATCTCAATTTTATAAATCTCTCATTAAGGGATACCTTAATGTAAAGCAGCAGTCTGTTAGATTAAATTAAACAAATATCTTAATGCTAGGGTATTCCTTAGCATAGTTATTCAAATCTACAGTTTTCTAGAAAATATTTTAGGACTTTGACTACACCTTCCAGTCTAAATTTGCTCTTAGTATAGCAAGGCAGACTTCTCAGGCTGAATCCCTGGGAAAGCAAAGCCCAAGCACTCACTTGGTGTCTGGCTTCCTTCTGCCTTCTCATTGCCCACTGGAAATTTCAAAGTAATTTCAACTAAAAATGACAAAATGTAGATGTATTGAAGAAACTTCTGTGAAGTCTTAATCCAAGTTTTTTGGACACATTCTCTTGACTGTTTGTTGCATTTCTTTATTCACAGGCTATTGTGCCCTCTCGATGGTTAATTGTTCTACGCCTGCAGGATTTATCCACCCAAACATAACAGAGTGTGCTGTGGCTCAGGGAACATCTCCTGGGGGAGCAGCTCTGTCACAGGGTGCGTGGCTGTTCCCTCACTGTGTGTGGGCTCATTTTTGGTACAGGATCTGGAATGCTGTAGGCAAGGCTGGTTCCCTCAGTGCAGGCCACCAGCCTGCTCCCACGGGAGCCTGGCTGGAGCTCCAGGATGGAGCTGGCTCAGATCTGGGTTACAGCCCATGCCATGCCATTCCTGCTGCTTGGCCCAGGGACACCCTTTAGGTGCAGCTCCCTTTCAAGTACCAGAAGGCTCGGGCTGGTTTCAATAACCAGCACTAATTCAAATTAATCCCAGTGCCTTCTGGCACTAACTGGGCATGAGAGCCAAGCATCCTGCCTGCAGTTCCTTGAAACCTTTCTGTCCTTCCATTGCTCAGTTCTGCATCCTTCCAGCACCAACAGACCTGTGTCCTTGGATTAAAAGGTTGTTCTTTGTTCATTGATTTTTTAAATTGTTTACTTCAAAATACCTGGAAACTCTTTCCATTAAAGCAAAAGTCTGTTCCTTTTGTACAGCACATGCTGGCAATTATTTCTCTTGGTGAAATAAGGGTTTCATGAGCTCAGAGTTTTCTGCCACCACATGTTAATGATAAGGTTTGAACCAAACCTTGGTTCAACTTTCAGTTTTACCAAAACCTCTTTTGAGTTACAGGTCTAGCTGAGGTAACTGAGTTCATGTTCCTGACTCATCACTGAGGCTCTTGGAAACGTTCCTGGAGGCACTTTCAGCTCAGGCTCAGGAGGTCTGGGCTGTAACTGCAGAGGATTCCAGTTTCACACGGCAGGGAGCAGAGATCCTGCCCCACATCCGAGTCTTGGGTTTAATTTGTCAGCGATTTAGTGAATGAGGCTGAACAGTGGGAGATCTCCACCAGAATTTGGTGTGTACTTCATGTATAAACACAGCCTGTTTCTGCATTAAAAGTGGTCTCAGTGAACTGGCCTAACCATTGGTTTCCTGCTGACTTGGCCAATACCAATCTTCTTTGAGTTCTGCTGAAGTGTGGATATGGAAGATCATAATAAGAGGCAAGGAAATAAGTCTTGGGTTTGGAAACCTGAATTTCCAGTGTGACAAATGCCAACTGGAAGAAACAGAACAGTTCTCAAACGCTATTTCTGAATTTTTTTCAAAACTTTAGGCCAAAATTCAGGTATGAAGCTCAAAAATCTTGGATTCTGATCTCAACAAAACATCAAGGAGCACAGGTTAACAAAAATAATACAAGGCAGGACAGCCAAGCTCATAGGTCACAGTTAAGGTTAACAGGTGCTGGTTTTTTCTTGCAACTTTTCACAGAGTTACAGAATGGCTGGAAGAGACCTTGAAGCTCATCTTGTTGGTCCAACAAGAGACCTTGAAGCTCATCTTGTTGGTCCAACTCCTCCTTATTTTTTTTTTCTTTTTTCTTTTTTTTTTTTTTTGTTTTTTTTTTCATGACCAGGATAAGTTTTACAACCCCCAAACACAACAGGAATCTGCTGTGGGATGATTGTGCTCTGTGAAAGCATATGTTTCAAATCATTAATGTTTGTTTTGTTCTGCAACAGTAGAGACACCAAAGACTCTGTCAAGGCTCCAAAGGTCCTGAAAACCCTGGGAGAAGTGAATAATCTACACAGCACCTTTGTGTATTCCCCTCTCAGCACTGAATGACAAGTATGGTCCTGTGGGAAGTGCTGCTAACTGTCCAAAGAGAAAGGCCAGATTAAATCAGAAATTGTCCAGAAACCTGTGACCCAGCCAGTGGCTTTGCTGAGCAAATTAATTACCAAAGCAAGCATCTGATTATTGCCATTCTAAAAGGTGCCCGCTGTTAAATTTGGAATTTGAGATCTCTGTTATTTATGAAGAGAGGGTGGCACTCAGTCCCAGCTCTCTGTCAGCAGCATGACAGACTGTCAGCTCCAGTAATCACACACATGAAATGCATGTTTTGCTCATAATGACAGAATCCTCTAAAACTGTGACTGCAGGCGAGTGATAGCATTTATCATTCCCTAATCTCCCGTGTAAATCAGGAATTCAGTTTTCAACCACATGAGATATAGGAGGGAGCTGAAAGCCAAAATACAAGTAGGACCATGTATCACCATTTCTGATTAGCTGAAAGTGGAGGACAAGTGGAATGAAAATTCATTTTTGTGGATTACAGTTCTTGTGCAGTCCAATTCCCTCTCATAATTTAGACCAACATTAATGCTTCCTTTATCTTTACTCTAGGCTGTTGAGAAGATGCAGAGCTTGTCTGTCAAGCTCGGACTTGCTTTAAGACTATTATCTAAAAAGTAGGAAAGCCATAAATAGTGCTTTGATCCTTTCAAACACAAACAAAATGCTCTAAGGCTGCTAGGGATGTGTATTTCTTTTCACACCTAGGAGACTGGCCTGCAGAGCCTTGGGATGGAATTGGATGGGATTTTGGAAGCACTCAGCTGCGCCCTGTCCAGTCCCACCAGCCTCAATGGGAGCTTTTCCATTCAGTGAACTGGATTTACTCCAAACTCAGAGCTTGGCCCTTCTGGGAATTCTGCTGCCCCAGCCAGCGCGGGGTGACAAAGCTGCCAGGACAGACTTCGTGGCATTTAAGGCTCCTTTTCTAATTGCACTGAAGTACAATGGGGTGCCAGGCCCTGGGGCTGGAGTGCTTGAAGGGAAGGCAGGGACTGAGCCCTGGGTGTACCTTGGATAAACAGAACTGAGTCCAGGGCATTGGGTGGACACTCCTCTTTGCCTCCACAGCCACATCAGAGATTTGCCAGAAGATACTTTTACAGATTCTGTCTGGTCACAGAGAGGCACAAGCCTTGTGTGTAAACCTTCTCCTCAACCTTCTCTGTCTGCCTGATTTTAGTCTAGGCAGAATATTGTACCAGGAGAGCTCCTACACAGGCACATCTGCTGCACCCAGCACCAGATTTCCTGGGTTTGTGTGACGTTTTAGCAGTGGAGTCATTTTTTTATCTATTAATACTACTTCTCTGTGAGTAGAAGTGTTGTGTGTTGTCCTGGCTGAGGATGTTTGCAGGATGTTCTGGGCATGGTTGTCTCCAGCACAGTGGTGCCAGGGCCAGGCTGTAGGTCAAGATGTGCCAACCTCTCCTGTCACAGCTCTGACAGTGACAGTGGGATTTGGCAGAATTGTCACTGCCACTATCAACAAGGGGCACCATTCAGCTGAGTGTTTGAGGAGAATCCCTAACATTAAGAACAGGAGTTTCTGAAAAGGAAAATGAGGAACATTTCTGTGCCCATGCCAGAAAAACCAAACCAAACCAAAACAAACTAAAAACCAAACCAAAAGAAAAAATCCCACCACAAACAAAAACACATTGGAAACTGTGAAGTGCAATTGCAAAGGCACTGCTAAAGCCTGAACTCCAGGAAACATGGCTATGCTGCTGGTACTCCAATATCCCTTCATTGCTGGTGCCAGGAGTGCCAGGACAGCCTCTCCCAGTCCTGCTTGGCTCAAAGCTGCTCTCAGAGACTCTCTGGAGTCTTCAACAATTGTGAGCAGCTCCAGACACTGGAGCTCTATTCTGGTGTGTGGCATTAGAGCTGTTCCTGCTGATGGGCTGGGAGCAGCAGGGCACATGGTGTGGCTCTCTCAGCCAGCTGGGCTGTGTGCAGGCACTGCTCAGGGCTGGCTTACAGCAGCCACATCCCTGTGGAAGGAATCTCCTACCTCCTCTGTGTCTCTGTCTCCCTGGCACCCACCTGTGCCCAGACAGCACTGTGCCTGCCAAGCAGACCAGCATCCCTGGTCATCTTTTGGGAGCAGAGCTCCTATCAGGAGCTGCTGGAATGCTGGGGTCCCTCTGCAAGACTGGTCTTCCCTAGGCAGGGCCACTCCAGTGCGACTGCAAGCCCACCAAGCTGCACTCCCCTTTCACTGCATATTTTCATATGCTTTAAGATTTAGCTCAGGCAGAACTATTAAATCTCCAGAATTTTAGGCCTATATTCAGAAAAATAGGAATGCTATGTTGTTTGGCAGCCTCTTTTATCAGCCCTGTCTCTCTCCTAACATGCTCACAGCTTTTTAAGTCGCTCATCTGCAGGAGGTTGTGTTCTGTGCTGCTGCTGGTAGTCAGCACAGAACACAACTGAAAAGGTAGTTAAAGAAAAAGGTATTTTGAGAGAGGTAGAAATAGCTGTCCCCTCCAGATAAAGTTAATTGCAGTGGTATTGCACACCACACAAGAAGAGGAACATGTTCAGGAAGTCTCATGGCAGTAATGTTCTCCTGAGGTCAGAGAAGCAGCAAGTAAAGAGTCCCACAAGTGTGGCTTTCCAGGACAGCTTGGGAGAAGCCCTGAGCTCGCTGCTTTCCGAATGCCACTGTGTCACTGCTGCAGTTTTTTACAGGATAAAACATTAAACACGCCAGTCTATTGTAATCCCTGCATGATCCACTTCAGGAACACCTCCTGGGTGCTCCCAGCTTTGCTTGCTGTTTGCAGCAGCTCTGTCAGGCACGTCTTCCACATCTCCTGGGAGCCTCAGAGATGAAGGGGTAATCTGAAATGCTCCTGATGCAGAGGGTGGAGAGACATTGCAAAGTTAGTGCACCTACACATGCCTCCGAAGAGAAATGCTGAATAAAAATCCACCTTGATGTGCTCTTGAAGGCAAAAGCCTTCTAATGCAGTCTGTGCCCATGATTTATAAGAATGACTCATAATATTGCATTATACTTAATATGATGTAACGCTGATGCAAGATGCCATTTGTGGAATTTCAATGTTACAGGGAAAAAAAAAAGGAGAGAGCAGTCTGATCATGTACCTTGCCATGCTGTCAGAATGAGATGCTTACAGCCAGAATGTGTAGAGCCTTTCAGTATCTAGCTCGCTATTTTTTAGCACGATAACCTGGAGAATAACATTTCTGTTTCCTGGAGTATAAATATCTCTCAGACATACATTATTGTGTTACTTACAGTAATTTAATCAACTTCATATTTGAGAAGACAAATTTGCTAACAGACAATTCAGTCTTACAATTATACCCCCTCACATGGAAGTTTGCAGGGCAAATAAGGATTATGCCTTTAAATTAATTGAAGCTTTATCTCCCTTTTCTGCCCCAGATGTTATGAATTCTCCTCCTGTTCTCACTGTACGGCTTGCTCCTTCCTGCAGTGAATCAGCACTTCAGGAAACGCTAATTCAAAAAGGAAAGACACCCTAAACTCTGCTTCTGAAGGTCAGAAATCGCTGCTCTCCAGTAGGTTTGACAAATGAGGTGAGGCTCTGGGGCTGCTCGGGCCACTTTGGTGGGGTGTTGGTGACCCCTGTGCGGAACTCTGCCCCTGCCCTTCCAGCAGCCCGAGGAACTCATGCTGTGCAAGTGAGTCCTGCTGGTTTGTCCCCTGGACAGACAGAGAAACAGAGTCTGAGCCGTTCAGCATGAGAAAAGCTGGCCCTGGCTGCAGGACCCACAGGCACCCCTGGCTGTGTTTATGGGAATGGGTCATGTCCCCCACTCTGCTCCCAGGGCTGCTCTTTGCTGCATCCTGGGCATGCCCCAAGGGTTTCCAGGCACTGCACGACCCGAGCTGTTCAGCAAAGGAACAGGGATGTTCTCCACCTATAACCTTTGAAATCCTCCACATCTGACACCCTCAGTTGTCTCATTTCCAGCAAGAGCTGACAGATTGTGGAATTACAGAGTATCCTGAGCTGGAAGGGACCCTCAGGGATCACCCAGTCCAAGCCCTGGCCCTGCACAGACACCCCAACAATCCCACCCCAGGCATCCCTGAGATCATCATCCCAAGGCTCCTGGAGCTCTGGCAGCCCTGGGGCTGTGCCCATTCCCTGAATAACTGTACCCCTGCTCTGACAGAGCTGTGTGTTCAGGATGTTCAGAGACTGCTGCTGGCACCCCAGGGAGCACAGAGATATTGCTTGGGTAAAACAGGACTGTGAGAGGCTGGAAAGCCTTGAACTGAGATGTCCACAAATCCTGGATCAGGCTTTTCCTGGCGGTTTTCTGTTGGTTCATACCCTGCAGTCCCTTCTGTACCCAGTGCTCCCAGTAAGCCCAGCAGACCATTCTCACCTGCCAAGATGGAATGGATGGTTTTATCAGTGGTTCTCAAGAAGACAACTCGATATTGATGGATCTGTGCTTTTCTAGAGTGCATCCTGAACCACCTGCAGCAGGTGTCACCTTGAAGAAGGACCTTGTCACAGGTGACTCCAGGTGAGTGGGCACAGCACAGTTTCACATTGCAAGACCAAAGTAGAGAGGACTGACTTTTGAACAGCATAGCAGTGCCTACAGGTGGTGGTAAGAAATCAATAAGAATTGATTTATTTTTGGAAACCTGGTAGGTGCCAGTCTGTCTCCTAAGTGCATAAATATCATCAAAACCTAGCCATGGGCGAGTGAAACAAGACAAGAATTTGTAGCCCAGAGGAAAGCCACCATGAATAGATTGTGTGGAGGCTGATAAGATCCATACTGCTCCGAAATGGAGTTCCACCTCACAACAAGGCTGTCTTTGTTGTGGAAGAGTCAGGTTGTGAGAGTCCTGGCATGCCAAATACCTGTAATGGCCTTCCCTGCCAATTGTCTTTAAATACTGTGATCTTTCACACAAGAGCAAAGCCTGAAAGAAATCTCTCTAGCAAAAACATCATTTATTCATTCTCTACAGGACAGTGGAGCAACAAGCCTCTCCTCAGTCCTGTTACTCTTTCTCTCCCCTGCAGATTTAAGCAGAGATTTGTTTGAACAAAGATGGGTAATTTTGCTCTGCGAGGGATGTAGGAAGAAGCGCAGAGCTATCTCTAGATCAGAGCAGCTCCTGAGCCTGCTGGAGAAATGGCAGATGGCCAGAGATATTACAAACTACTGCTCTCCCAGATTACAATGTGGAGAGCTGAACCTTCCAGGCACAAGCTTCCAGGACAGCAAATTGTGCACAGAAAGGTGAGAAATACAAGAAGCCTGCTGGGGAGGCTGGGGAGGCTCCTGGAGTCGGCCTTCCCACAGCCACGTCCAGCACCAATGGCCCTCCTCTGCCCCAGGTCCCCTCCTGGGAGATAACCGAGGTAAAAAATGCAACTTTTCTATTTGTCTGCATTTTTGAGCTTTGCTTCGGGGAAAAATTTCTGGCCAGTAGGCAGTTCCAGCCATGTTTGCAGTCTGGTGTAGGCTGGTGTGTCATTTCCTGGGAATCTTTTACTGCCAGCACCCATCAAATACAAGCAGACCTTTCAAGGAAGTAGCTTTGCCACAAAGGTGAAACTCCTCCGCTGTTTTTTGTTTCACTGGGTCTGTGCATGTACAGCAGAGCAGATTGTGGGTGTTGGGGTTTTACCAGGCTTTTCAGGATGTGCCTTTATGCTACCAGAAGCTGAGTAATAAAGATCTCAGAACCATTCGTTTTGCAAATATTAATGCTCAGTCCTGGAGTTATTCCCAGAATTCAGGGTTCATTTTGCCAGTGTTGAAGTACAAGTTTTTGCACCTCAGAGCCGGACACAGGCATTTGGGATTCTACACAGAGTAAAACTCAGAATCTCACCTATAAAACTCCTACAGTAGCATTAAATTAAAGAAGGGTTAGGCTTTTGTTTGGGGTGGAAATGGCTTTTCTTCAATACAATCTGCCTGGCTCCAGCAAAACTGGCAAGGTCTCAGCCTACAGGTAATTACCACAACAAAAATAGCATCCACAAATTAACTGCTGCTCCCAACTTCCTTCTCCCATTTGCCTCTAAGTCACACTCACATGATGCTGGAATCAGGACTATTGCACAGGAGGAGGTAAAAGGAGAGCTGAGGAAGCAGGGATTGACATCCCTGGGAGATGGGATCAGCAGAACTCCTGCAGGGAGAGCCCTGCTGGGCTGTGCCTGGCATCTGGGGAGCATACAGACACCCCTGGCTATTCCAGCTGCTGGAATTGGAGCCACAGCCCCATTGGGACTGCCTCGAATGCCTGGCCCACAGGGACCTGGGGAGCACAGCTCAGCCCAGGTTGGGTCCTGTGCCTACCCTAGCTGCCACTGGAGATCAGAAACATGGCCAGGGCAGCAAACCCAGGGTGTTCAGTGCCTGGGATCCCCAGGAAACCTGTGTGTGGGAGCTGCTGGAGTCCTGCCTTCCCCAGTGCTGCCTCTGCAGCAGCTGCTCTCAGTCCCAAAGGATGGGGTGGGTGGGAATGCTGCTGTGCCGAACCCAAATCCGTGTCACAGTGTGACACAGAGTGACAAGGACTCAGCCCGGGGTGTTGCTGTGGAAGCCTTTCCCTCCTTGCAGGGGTAGCTCTCACACAAAGAGCAACGTTTGAACAGCAGGGATGAAAATGATCCCTTTTCAGCTGAGTGAGACATTCATGTCTGAACCTGACAAGACTCCTGCTCACCCACACAGCAGCAGGCAGCTTTTCACCAGAAGTACCGTTTGACTTCCCAGATAAAACGTTTGATTTTTTTTCCCCCTTTCTTATAGCTGCAAAGAGTAACATTTAGACAAATGCTTGACGGGCAGATGGTCCAACAACCTGCAGAGGTGCCTGCTTGTCTCCTGTGAATGATGGCAGCACGGCAGCGCTGTGGTTCTCCCACTGCGCAGGGCACCAAGCCCCATGCCAGCCTCGAGACAGACACGGGGACAGCAGGGCCACTCACCTTGCGCCCGGCCTCGTTGTTGTGCAGGTTCATGAGCGTCCTGGCATTCTGCTTGATCTCCCGGGCGTCCACGAAGACCTTGGCGAAGCCAATGCCGTAGCGGATGTCGGCGGAGCAGCCGCCCCATTTCCAGCCCTCCTCCTTGTGGTACTGGCCCTGCTTCTCCTTGTCGCAGCCGCAGTCGCTGAGGTTGCCCTGCGTGCAGGCCGCCGTGATGGCATGGGCCACGCCAGCCGCGATGATGGCGTAGGTGAAGGCGGCCTCCCTGCTCCCTGCAAGGCAGAACAGCCGTGAGCAGCGGGCAGGGGCACGGCGGGCACGGCAGAGGGACCGGCACCGCCTGCAGGCAAGCAGCACCACCTGCTCCTGGAAATGTAAATCTGCTCCATGAACGGGGCTCTGCTCCCCTGGGACTGACCTGCTGGATGCTCATCTCTAAAGCAATGGCTCTCCACAAGGCGGGGGCAGATCAACTGTTGTTCAGGCTGACGCCTTTGGATTTTAGCTTTTATATGTTTCAAATCCTGTACTGATTAATGCATAACTCTAAACTCCGTATAGAGTGTTAGTTAACTGTCTCCACGTTTTGGTCAGACAAAAAAATCCCTCTAGGCCTGAAACACAAGGACATCCTACAGCCTCAGTATAAACAAAAGTGAATGGGGAGGAGGAAACTGGGGGTAAATAACTTCATTACCTGCAGCTGTAATTGGAGAATTAACCTCTGATATGTAAATGGACCAAACTGATAATTGTGTGAAAAACTTGTGACCATCATCCATCCTGGGTGCAGCCTCTGGGAGGCTTTGACTGGCCAAGGTGTGCCTATTGAAGGCTTTTAATAAATACTCACTTTATTCTCTTAACTTTGCCTAGCCTCTGTTCTAGGGGGCCACTCCAAGATATCGAGGCAGCTTCATCTCTATATTTCCAGATGCTATTAGAACTAGGTAAACTAAACTTAAAATGAAAGGGTGGGGTGGCAAATGTTGGAGCTCAAAACTAAAGAAAGAAAGGAAAACAAAATAGATGGGCTTGGGGGTTAAATTGTTAAAGCACCCACATTCAACCTTCTAAAAATTCAGCTTGGAAATAGGATTTTATTTAAAAATTTAATTCTACACTAAGTGTTATTTTTACAGGATGACTGCTTCTGTTTGACTCGTGTTCTGAAAACATTTTAACTCAACTGGGACAATTTTTTCACACTGTAGGTGTCAAAAAGTTTTCAACACTGACATCTGTGCTGACTCAATGAAATAAGTCTTGGGTTTAATTTCAAAATTTCTCATAAAATGAAGAAAAAATCCTGACCTGTTTTAGGCACCATGACCAGAGCAAGGTGAAGTGACAGCCTCACCAGAGGACTGTGAGACACAGGTTGGGCCAATATTACTTTTTGCAACAAGGCCATTATGTCAGGTTTCTGCTCCCTGAGTGGGGGGTTCTCACTTTAAATCTAAGATTTAATTTCTCTTTTTGAAGTTTTGTTGCATCCTGATGTGTGTATTTCCCACACATGGACCCTCAGGGATCTGTTAGGCTTTTGGGGCCAGTTGAGCTGAGAGAGGGCCCTTCACAGCCTGAGGAGGTTTGCAGAGGTTGCCCATGTATGTCAAACAGCCCTTAAAAAGTTTTGGATCTCCCAAACCGAGAACTTGTCCTACTCTTATTTCTCCAATGACAAAATGCACCCTTGTTCAGTAGGATCAGAATCAGACTCTTAATTAGGGGAGTGAAGATGGGAAGATCCACTTCCCTTCTCCAAGTGCTCGTCAGCTGAGTCCTGGCAGACCTCAGCTGCTGGCAAGTGTTTGTTGCCCATGAAACAAGCCCATTTCTGCTGTTCATTGCATTTCACAAAAAAAATCATCACTTGGGAAAGAAACCTTACAACACCTCAGCCTTGGCTGTATCCCTTTCGTGTAATATGATCTGGGTTTCACTGCTGGTCTCTTTTAATGATAAATGTTCACTTCCTTATATCGAGGAAGTAAAATGGAAAACAAGATGACATTATCACAATCTGTTAATAGTCAACTTCGTGCCCTCCAATAGCAAAGGCAGTATTCCCTAATGCTGCAACGTGCTGCATTTATTAAAGAACTTAATAAATATTAAGGAACAGTCAATTATCCGACTTCCTCAAAGGATTCCTTGTTTCTCCTCACTTAAACAAAACAAAACAAAAAAAATCATAAAATTATTTGTTTTGACCATGGAAATTGCAGATGAAGCTTTCTAGAACTCTTGGTTTTTTATAAAAATCTGAATGTGGAAGAGAAAGGCCAGGCTTTAGGTGTATTTGGAGTTGAGCTCTTCCTCCAATTTACACTCATCAACACCCTCACTGTTTTAAGCACAACACTGTGAAAAAGGCACTGATAAACAGTGTACAACAAGAAGTCCCACTTTATCTCTCAGAGGGCAGCAATGCATCACACCAGGTTTCTGCTCCACAAAGCAGCAAATGGGACATTGTCAAAGAAATATTTTTGAGTTGAATTTACATGTGGTTCTTTTTTCCTTTTGATTTTGATCTGATTACTTTTGTTCAGCACAAGTTATTTTCAAGATCTAGAACAAAAACCACTGGGAGATCATTTGAATCTGACATACTCAGCATTGTAGAGGCTGAGCAGCTTTTTTTGCTTTTTAGAAGGGAGAAAAATGCAATGTAGAAAATACAAAATTAGTTAGTACAAGCAGAGTCAGAAGCCAGTGTCAAGCTTGATCATAAATTACAGTACATAAATTATTTTATAAGTTTGTCTTAATTGGGAGAAAGTCTCAGCAGGTTTTAAAGACTCAAATTTTGAAGATTACAAGGTAAAAAAAGCAAGTGCCTAGAAGAATTGACCCAAGTAGGAAGTGCCTTGGCACTTGTGCAGTGGTGATAAAGTGATGCGCGTTTGTCACGTCTGCATCCAACTGTTCCTGTTTTTTCATAAATGATTGACTTTTTAAGTCTCATTACCCTAGCCTGGCTCACAGAAATGCCAGCATGGGAGGGAGGCTCAGACCAGCTTGAGTGTCTTCTGTGACAGTGCTTGAGGTCCCAGGGGATTGTGCCCAAACAGGGTAACCTGGGCATGGGGGTGCTCCTGCCACTTTTAAGTAGAAATTGTACTCCCCTACTTTGGATTTCAGCAGAGCTGAAATTCCTGAAGGATCTGAAGGGAAAGCATGACTTTACCAAGGTATGGCCAAGCAGCTGCTCCTACAGATGTTAGGCAAAGGTGGAGAGTCACCTCACCTGTCACAGAATCATGGAATCCCAAATTGTTTGGGTTAGGAACAGACCTTAAAGCTCCACTCATCCACCCCTGCCACGAGCAGGGGCATTTCCACCACTCCAGTGTGCTCCAAGCCCCGTCCAGCCTGCCCTGGATGTGTACAAGAATTACAAGCCCTTCTTTCAGCTCCCAAATCACACATTCTTCTCCTTATCTCAGACAAACCATGGTAAACACTCCAGAGCTCAACTCCAAGCACTGGAACCTCCAGAGAAGGATCTGGCAGCGGTCAGAACTTGCTCTGGCCATTCACAGGGCCCATGACCTGATGGGTTCCAGCCATGGCTCTGCTCCCTCACCCTCACCTGGGGCTCTCCCCACCCCTAGCCAGTGCCTCAGTGCTGTGGGACCACAGGGTTTCTCTCCAGGTGTTGGACAGAAATATCCTCCTGCTTTTCCTGTGTTTTTCTGCACTGCAGTGAGGTGTGCAGCACACTGCAGCTCCATTTGCTCTCATGGCAGAGAGCTTGGCATTGATGGCTCCCAAAATTTCTGCACCTGCTGATGCAGATCCTCTCCCAAAGCACTGGAATCCTGTCTGCAGACCCTGCACTGGGCAAGGCACCTTCCCAGGCTGTCTGTACCAGTGTCTGTGAGCTCTGCACAGGCAGCCACCACGCCGGGGTGCCAGGTGTCTCGAGGGGAAGCACTGAGAGGGTCACAGGTGGGTGCAGACACAGGTACTAGCAGGGCAGCTTGTCTCCTAACACTGAGCACAATTATACACAACCCATGCACACCTCGGAGCTTTAATTCTGCAAACACTCACTACATGCCTCTGATTTGGATATGAATGTTTGCTAGACTGGGTTTGGGCTGATCAGCCTGTCTACCAGCTGCACAGACTGGTCTGCATTCTGGTTTTAATTTAGCTAACTTCATTCGGGTTAAGTTTAAGTTTGAAAACTTTGTAAAAACTTCATTCACGCTGATTAGAAATTGGAACTTATTTTTTAAAAGAAGTGCAATACCTTGATGTTGTTTGGGAAACAAAGCCTAAGCCTGCAAAGTGCAGAGCGTATTTACTTGCAGGCAATCAGTAGGTACTCAACAGTTCAGGATCTAAGCCTGTCCCACCCTATCAGTCCCCCTCATAAATTGACTAAGCTGTGAAATAAAAGAGAGACAAATTTCTGTTTATCTCACTGGAAAACATGGGTTGTATTTTCTGCTATTTAAAGCCAAAGGGTCAGAGAGGGAGTTATCTGCAGTGACATGAGCTGAAATATGATTGGGAAAATATAAAGATGGAAAACACAGCATACCTTGCCAATTATGTGCCACAGCAAACATTTCTCCTCATCTCTCTATAGAGGCCATAACTCACAGCCTGGAAAAACGCAGAGCAGAACTCATCCCCTGCCTGCTTCGGGCTTTGCCTCCTCCTTCTTTGGTAGCAGTTTTTTTTTATTTATTTTCACCTTTCTTTAACCTAGCATGAGTGGTTAATAAGAATGGTAGCTTAAAAAAAATCATTGAAGTACCCTCTTCCTAATTTTTTCTTCCCTTTCTGTACAAAGTTTGGCGGGTTGGTGCCTTAAAATCTTGTATTCAGTTGGAATTAAAAGGATGGTTCCCTATAAAACAGCACTGTGGTTTTACAAAGATTAGTACAAATAAATAAAATACAGAGGGGCTTTAAGAGGCATTCAAGACTCTGGGGGTTTAGGTCCTGCCCACTTTCATGAGCTAAAGTTCCTTTCATTTACATGTGAAACTCTTGCAGAGGAAACACTCCAGCTAAAGTGACTATTTCTCAAAATACCCCCTCTAAATGTATAAAGTTACTACTCAAGGCGTGTGCACTGCAAAAATCGGAGCCATTATTCTGGAGTTCAAATAAGACTCTGCTTTTCAGGGGGCTCTGAGCCCCCGCACCCCAGCCCTACTGGGAAGCCCTGCCCCTGCCACAGGAGATCTTCCACCTTCCCAGTCAGATGCAATCTCTCTCTTTCTCTGGAACAAGTACTCACAAGACACATCTGAAGGCAGGTATGAAAACCTTGTGATGGGAATTCCAACTGCAGTGACCTTGGGGCAATGTTTTATCTTGTAGTGACAGTCCCTGCTGAGAAAGATTGACTTTTTGGCATAAAGCAGCTTTGGATGATCAGGCCATATTTCAGCCTGGCCTCTGTTTTGCCTGTAAATGACTGTTCTCCTGCAAGACACTGACAGTAAAAACTGGTTGTAAGGGCTGGAAACCTAGCACAGAAATTCAGACTCTGACTTCACATGACTAGATAGCAAGACTCCTGTTAATTTTTTTTTTTTTTTTTTTTTTTTTTTTTTTTTTTTTTTTTTTTTTGGTGCATCTTGGGGTGTTCATAACAGCAGTGGTTGAGAAAACAGAATATTTCTCAAACTTTCCTCTAAATATTGACCAAACCACATAATGCAGCAGCACTCAGAACTTTGTTTCCCACAGACCTGGGCAGGTAATCTTCCATGCAATACAAAAACAAGAAGGACTTTCCTGACAGAGCTCCAGGAGAGTTTGGACACCGCTCTCGGGGATGCACAGGGTGGGATTGTTGGGGTGTCTGTGCAGGACCAAGGGTTGGACTCCATTATCCCTGAGGGTGCCTTACAGCTCAGGAGATTCTGGGATTCCACCAGTGGTTGCTCACTTGGTCTGTTATTCTGGAATTTAAACAATCAGACTTTAAAACCTGACACAAGAGACTACAGCAACTCCCTGAAATGATTGAAGATTAAATCTGTTCTTCAGCACACTTGTATTGGGGTGCTTTCACAAGTGTTTGGCTGTAATACAGTGACAATATGAAGATTTACTCATAACTTTTCTGTTAATTTTTGTGTTAAAGCTACCCAGAGAGGTAAATGTCCTAGATCTTCTTCTGTTTTCCATACCAGCAGGAGAGCTGACAGCTCTGAACAGGTTAGTGAAGGGTTTACCTTGTAGGGCAGTTGCCATTTGTTTCAGTAGGCAGGAGTGGGAATGTCACTCTTCCCTTACATTGATTGAAGCCATAAAAGAAAAGTTGATTTTAGTATCTGGAAAATGAATCACTGCTAAATTCAGTCCAGGGCAGAGCCAACAGTGCAGTGGAAAAAGGAAAGCCAGCAGGCTCTCCTGGTGTGTGTGTGCCTCAGGACAGCCCGGGAGGATCCCTGAGCCAAAGGCATCGGGCACAGTGTGCAGAGCTGCTAGGCTGCCTTGCTTTGCTCATCAGCTTTGGGACCAGCCTGTCTATGGGGATTCTTCTTTTGATTTCAGCTTTCTGTATTCCCAAGAGTAATGTCAGGTGGGTGAAGTATCAATGTGATTATACTGAAGCATTTTCCAGGGTAGAAGAGAGCAAAGAATTGATGCATTTTAGTAAGGCCAGGATGAAGACCTGGCTGAAATGTTTTGCTAAAATTTTCCTTGCAGACCACTACTCACACCGCAGGACTCCCTCCATTCCTCCCCCCCTACTGGGTCCTTGCATCCTCTGCAGGGGTCTTGTGCCTCTCTTTTCTCAGATCTGTCCTGAGGAGTCTCCACTTGGCCGTGTCCCCCTGTGGAAGTGCAGTCAAACAGTTTGTACCACTTCACTTTCTTGTTTAACAGTGCCAGTGCTGCTCACTTGTGGAATAAAGAGATGGGTTTTTTTCCCCTATGATGCCAATGTGGTGGTGTCCTCCAGATCCTGTGAAATGTAGTCGTGTCCCAAGGCAGTCCTCTGAGACAACAGCAGAATCATTGCTGGCCACCTGCTTACAAGGTTGCGCCCCGCAAAATGGGCCCCTGAGGCACAGCCTTTGTCACAGCTCTCACTCTTCCTGTGATCCAGCAGAGCCCAAATCTGATTTTCAGACTGTATCAAAGGCATCTCTGGCTGTTCAGATCCTTAGGCTTGAGCCACATTTCACCTGAAGACAGACAGGCAGGAGGGTTTTGGCCTATCCTGCTTTAAAAACGTTGGTTTTGATTGTGGCCGTCCTCAGGAACAGAACTGCTGACCACCATGGCAAATGTATTTGGTTTTAAGTGTGTCCATAATTGCAGTGTTGCATCATCTCCATGGTTATTTTAAAAATTCTCTCCGTGACTCTACATTATTAATAAGGTGTCTGTGGAAAGGTCTAGAAGAATCGTGCCTGTGTCAATCTGGGCTCCATCATTCCCTCCGTGACCAGAGCAGAGCAATCTGATGGCACTTTGTGACTTCTCTTCGTGCTCCTGGCACTGCTGTCAGGAGCTGGCACGAGGTTACATCCACAGGGTGTCAGGAGGGGAGAATTTCTCTTTGGAAGGGCAAAACTGATAAAATGACCCAGGAAATGGAGAGTGAGTGCTGGCCACTGGTTGGAAGCTCACTGCGACGAGCAGGAAACTCAAGCCCATGAGCACAAATATGCTCTAGGATGAATTCAAACGGTTGCTTACTGTACCTCTACAAAAAAACTCCACAAATAAACTCCACAAATAAACTATCACTTCACTGGGTGGTGGATTGTATGTGAATTTTAAAAAATACTCACATGCTACAGGTTAGAACAGGGAAATACTGTTTGATGCTTTCCTTCTAGAGAAGTCCAAGTGTTTAAATAAGGCTAATATTCCTTTTGCCATTTGAAAGATAGGAAAAGAGAAACACAGAAGAGAGTGCCATGATCCCTTAGCTACACAACAGCAGGGCCAGGAGGGGAATCGCTTTGAACAGCAATAAGAGAATGTAAATAATTGCAGTACATTTGCATAACATTCATTGAATAGATTACCCAGCAAGGGTAAAAGCAAAGAAAGCTGGAACTGAAGATGTGGCTTGGTGTGCCATCAAAGCTGTGGGCTGGGAAATAGATCACAAGACTCTCTGGTACCTAAGGGAGCTTGTTTTACACACAAACTCCATTTCCATAGGAGTTACTTAGGCACATCCTCCCAGGCTGCTGCGAGCCCCTGCTGGCTGCACCTGCCCGCAGGGCTGTGGCCAGGACAGCCACACCACTGTCACCCTGAAGTCATGTCCTCATCACAGAGCAGCCCACCAGAGCCACCCCAGAGGCAAAGGAAGCCTCACAGAGACAGAAGGATGAGCTCACATGCGGCTCACATTGCAACTGGCAAGACAAAGGTGCCCTGCACTCCCCAGGCAATAACTTCAGGGTGCCATTGCCTGAAAGGTACAGTCAGTTCTTAAATGCCAGGGAAGGGACTGGCGTGCTTGAGGCTGTTGGAACAATATTGTGGAACACACCTTGTCAAAGGCTAATTTAAAAAGCAAAGAGGGTACATTATCCTCACCAAATGGTAACCTGAGTTGTTCTGGTGCTCTGTCACCTTGAAACACTTCCTATAGGGCTTCATGGTCCTTCATGTCCCACATCTCTCTTTCCTATTCAGGGTAAGGCCCTCAGGCCTGATCTCATGTTTGTGGGCGCCAAATTTGACTTATGGCTTTATGGCACATAGGTTGCCTTTTTAATCAAGGTAAAATATTATTTCTTTGTATGGTAACCTGGAACACACCCTGGCAGAGATCGTTGGGAAAGAACAAGAGATGCCTTTTCCCCATAGCCATAGAAAGATGAGCTGTGTCAGATGTTCAGAATTTCTATACCTGCTGATAGGGAAGAAGCGGAAGAACAAGGAGGTCACCTGAACAGAACAGTTACATTAAAATATTCTGTGGTGTTTGAGAGCCTGAGTAGTTTTATCCCTGAGACCACAGGAATGTCTGTGCTAAAGAAAAATTCACCACTGGATTTCAACCCTCTTATGATTTTTACCAAAGTTTACTTTAAAATTAACATATATAACCTGTTTAAATTTGAGGGTTTTGTTATTCTTTGAAAGATTTTTATGGAGTTTTGTAATTTGGATGCTGTTCAACTCTTGACTGTGTTCTGAAACCAAGTAAGAATTTGCCCTATCCATCTTAGCCTCATAATGGATAGATAGAACATATTACGAGTTATCACCTCAAAGACAGATCAAAGTCTACTTCCTTTGATATTGACTTTCTTTAAAAGGACCTAAATATAACCCGCTAGCTAAATAATTCAATTTTCGGAGGGAGGGAAGGAACTGAGAGCATGTTTACACAACACACCACAACAACTCTGCAATTTTCTAATTTCTGAGAGAAGAAAACTCCTTCTCACATTTCTCTGTTTAAGGAAATGTTACTGTTTGACTAGAAGAGCCCAAACCTGCCAGCCATCCAAATGGACTCTCACTGACAGAAGTGGCAAACACATGCCTGCATCACTGACAGGAAGGGCTCAGCTCAAGGAAAAGAAACAATGAGCTAATCTGAATAAATGCTCCATTTTCAGATGTTTCCCAATGTTGTGCAGGGGGCTTTTTACCTCCTCTACTTGAGCCACTCTGATTATCAAAGGTTTTGAAAGGCAGGGTTTTCAAACCGAGCTGAGTTCTCTTCCTCTTCTTTCCTTACCTATCTAAGCTCTGGGTAGCACCTACCAGTGTGCACTGATGTGGTAAAACCCACGCTCCGTGTTCTCAGGGGCTGCAGAGCAGAGTGGCAAGGCTGCGCCTCTGTGTTTCATGGGAGTGCCAGGAATGAGGGCCTGGGAGAGATCCTGCCATGGGACTGATTAGGGCCTGGGGACAGCCCATCCACAGGGCTCCCCCACAGCTGCTCAGGACTCCCCTGGCCCCTGTTCTCTGTGCTGCCTGCTCTCCTCATGAAACATCCATGTTTTCTACCATGCTAAGCATTGCTTGATTGAGTTTCTGGGTT
The DNA here is from genome assembly GCF_024509145.1 of Vidua macroura. Taxonomy (NCBI): domain Eukaryota; kingdom Metazoa; phylum Chordata; class Aves; order Passeriformes; family Viduidae; genus Vidua; species Vidua macroura. The sequence continues at coordinate 20,381,304 of NC_071583.1, forward strand.
TTGCAACTTCATTTTACATGGGGAAGAGACTGGAAACCACAGATCCTTCTGGATGTGGAATGCAGTGCTGCGAAGTGATGAGCTTTCAGTGGTGGCTCTAAAAAAGACTAGCCTGTATTTGGAAAACACATTCCTTGGTCTTTGCATTTGAAATGGAATCAAAGAAACGTTGGGTAAATTTCACTACAGCGTTTTGCAGGATGGGGGCATGAGAGTTTTAATGCCCCATTTCTTCAGGTATTTACATTTGTTATTATTAATGCTGTTTTAGTTCAGAATTTGGATAGATTTTGTACTGCTGCAATAACCGAAGACATGGGAAATGGAAGTGGATCTTCTGTCAGTGGATTGGACCAGTGTTTGTGAATGCCCTGACATCTCAAAGCAAAACACACCCACTCTTCCTCGTGGCACAGAGGTACAGCTGCTGTGGAAGGATTTTGTGTGGTAGGAATTTCTCACAGCAAGACTGATGGCTGTGCCTGGGTCCCACCAAGCACAAACACCAAGCCGGTATCCCTGGGGGTGCCTGCACCCCAGAAGTGCAGTTCCAGCTCTGCTCAGCATTCTGGCTCTCACTGCTGCCTTCAACAAGAGCCAGCCCCCTTTTTTCCCATCCCTAAGTACATGAATAAGGTCCTGTGCACATGAATGGGAAGCTTTTTGGAGAGGATTTCTGAGAGCAGGGCTGTGAAATAGTGTGGTGGGAGCTGGCACACATAGAAGCGAAGCACAGGCAGGTGCCGTGCCGGGAGGGAGCAGGTCGGCAGTGACAGCACAGCGCCCAGGTGCACACACAGTCCTGCCCGGCTGGCACGGGCTGGGAGTTGCCCGTCCCCAAGCCCAGCAGCCGTGCCCGTGCCACCCCCGGGTGCCCCCCGTGCCCTCGGGCGGGCGGCAGCAGAGCCGAGAGCACGTACCCACTTTGAGCTCCTTGCCGAAGACCGTCCGCTCGCCCAGGGCCGAGCAATTCCAGCGCCCGTTGCGGAACTGGAACTGGCACTCGTTGATGCCCATCTGGGACCCTTCCCCGATGACAATGATCGCGTCGGGCCTGCTCTGGCAGATCGCCCGCTGCCGGGGGGCGAGCCCGGGGATCTTGTTACAGATGATGCTGGCTCCCAGGGCCACCACAGAGGAGAAACCCCTGCAACGACAAGACACCGGCGGTGGCTGAGGGAAGGCTCGTCCCGGAGGCAGAGCAGCACCCGCTGCCTTCCCGTGCTGCGGCTCCGGCGCTGGCAGGTGCCCCGGAGAGCGCCCGCTTTTCCCCTGTCGCTGCCCTCTCCCCGAGCCGAGGCAGAGATCGGCAGCACGTTGGTCCTGCCAAAACACCACCAAACTTCCTCCTTCGAGAATTAAAGAACGTGCAGCAGCATTGTCTGTCCGGGCCGCGCACAGGCAGAGGGCTGGGAGGGTTTTCCCAAACCTTCCGAGCAGTTAGAGGAGAGAGGGAGAGAAGGAGGGAGGGAAGGAAGAGAGGGGGACAACCCACGCTCCCTGCCCCGCGGCCGCGCCGCCTCCTCCCGTACCCAGCGCACCTGGCCGGGGATGCTGCGGGTCCGGAGCGCCGCCGCCCGCCCTGCGCCCCTCCCGGGGCGGGCGGCGTTGTCTCCCCGGGCGGCAGCGGCCGAGGGATGTCCCTGCGGGAGGCGGGGGCAGGTACCGGGCAGAGAACGGCCGGGGCACCCCGCACCGGGCCGCCGGCCGGGCTGGGAAAGGCCGGCAGCCTGGGGACCCTCGCAGCCTCTCACATCGCCGGGGCCGCTGCCTCGTCCCGATGGAGGGCCGCTCCGAGGTGCAGGCACTTTACCTGTCTTTTGAAAAATAATCGTGATCTCCACCATCATCACTTTTTTCTTTTTTTTTTTTTTTTTTTTTCTTTTTTTTTTTTTTTTTTTTTTTTGAGACTTCTCGAGTTAAATAGTAACAGGTCTGGGCAGGTTGGGCTGAGCGCTAAAGAGAGCGCGATTGTTATAAAGGAAAGAAAAAAAAAGTTACTTACCCGATCTTGATATACACAATCCCCAGGCTCAGGAAGATGTGGAAGATCCAGCGCCTTGTTTTCCTGTTCATATTCCTTGCTTGCCGTGGCTCAGACCAACACGCAAAACGATGCCCGGCGCGCTCGGGGCCGGGGCCGCTCCGTCCCTGGCGGTCACGGCCGCCCGGCCGAGCGGGGCAGCCCCCGCCGCGCCCCGCAGCACCCGCGACTCCGCGCCGAGCCCCCGCCGTCTCTGAGCATGGCCCCGCCGGGGCTGCGCTCCGCCCGCGCTGCCGGCCCCGCTCCGGCCGCGGGCGCTGTCCGGGAGCGCGGGGCTGGACGGGCTGCAGGGTCCTGCGAGAGCCAGCCGCGTCCCCACCTTCGGTGTGAATTGGCTCTCTCTCTTCTTCACACAACTACCCCCCTTCCCTTTTTTTTTTTTTTTTTTTTCCTCTCTTTCTGTCTTTTTCAGCTACTTGGGCGTGTTCTCCAAAGGAGGGAGTTGTCCAGCCGGGGGGGGGGGGGGGGAAAGCGAGGCGGGGAGGTGGGCAGGAGGGGAATAGGAGCGGCAGACGGATCACCTGCCTGCGGGCAGGCTCAGCGCGATCCTCCTCCTGCGCGCACGGCCCGGGGGAAGGCGGCGGGGGCTCCGGGGGGTGTCACCGAGGGACGCCCCCGGGGCTGGCCCCGGCCCGCCGGGCGGCATTGGGGGCCCGCACCCCGCGCTGCTCCACGCCGGCAGCGGGGCCGCAGCTTTGACTCCGCGCTCGCCGCCCGCTCGCCGGGGCCGCCGAGCACCTGGGTCCGGTTTTATGCGTTTGTCCCGACGCTCCTCCCCCCGGTCTGCCTCCCGCGTGTCGCGGGCTGTCCCGCAGCCTCCCGGTCCCCGCACCGAGGTGAGCCCGGGGCGGCCGCAGCATCCCTGGAGCGCCGCCCCGCCCGCACCAGGGGGCTCGGCGGCGCCGGCAGGTGCGGGGGGGGGGGGGCGCCAAGAGGGAGCCCCGTGTGCCCGCAGTGACCTCCCCGCCGGTTTTGTGGCCGATCCTTCCAGTGACAGGGCAGGGCTCGGTCCCCGTGACAGTGGGCGCGCGTCCGTGTCCGCGGTCCGAGCCCACGCTGGGGGCGGCCCGGGGGCTGCGGTCGCCCGGGAGCTCCGCGGAGCCGCTTGCCTGCCGCGGGCGGGGGCGCCGGGCCGGCCGGAAAGAGGATCCCGGCTCCTCGTTGCGGGAATTTACACGGATATGGTGACTATTTTATTATCCACTTAAAATATTTCAAACAGGGAGGTTACCTAAATGATAACAGGGGTGTGGTGCGGGAATTGTTCTGCTGATAATGTTTTTCTGATGACAGAAACACGATGACGGGATCCCTCAGTGTCCCTCGGAGGAGCCGGGCCAGAGCCCCCCGAGGAGTCGGGCTGGAGCAGCTCTCACGGGGCAGCGGCCGCGGCCGCACGGACCCCTTGCTCTCCCGAACCACCCCAGGGGGGTCCGAGCGGGGCGCAGCCGGTCCTGGGGGGTGCGCCAGGTCCGTCCCTGCCGACTTCCCGGGGCGGGGAAGGGGCATCCCAGTCCAGCTCTTCATCGCTCCGCATTCCCCGGTGCGGCGATGATTCCCATCACCTTGGCGCCCCGCAGCCTCTCCGTGCAGCCGGGCCGTGCTTCCCGCTGCGCCCGGAGCCAGCGGACGGCCCGGCCCCGGCCCGGGACGGAGCACGGAGAGAAATGCAGGGGTGCGGGGGTGCGGGGTGTGGGAGTGCAGGACTGCGGGCTGCGGGGTGCAGGGTGCGGGGAGTGCAGGGCGTGGGGCGCAGGATTTCGAGGAGCTCGGGTTCGGGGTTCGGTTCGGGGTTCGGGGGAGCCCCGAGCCCCGCGGGCAGCGCCCGCCGCAACCTCTTTGTCAGAGCGGCACCTGGCGGGCACGGGCGGAACTGCAGGCGTGGAAAGCGCAGCGCGGAGAGAGGAAAAGGGGGAGGGGGAAAAGGGGGAGAGGGAAAAGCAGGCAGCAGCGGGCAGCCCTCAGCACCTCCAGGGCATTTGGGGCGGTGGGTGCAGCTGCCCCGAGGCTTTTGCAGCCTCCAATGTAATGAAGGCTCCCAGCCCTGGAGCACACCCAGCGCCAGGGACAAGGGGATGGGCCAGAGCCCACAGGTGTGAGTAGAGGGCAGCAGGTATTGATGAAAATAAATTCAAGGCGTGAAGCAGGTCCTCTTTGGGTGGGGAAACCCCCTGGAAGAGTAAAGTGCCATTACGAGGCAGCAGAAAGGCCATGCTCCACTCACCTCCGTCACCAGCAGGGACCACGCTGTTGGTGCTGACAGAGCTGTGCTCCACTCCAGTGCCACGAGCAGGGGGCAACAGGGACAGGTGTGCAACAGCCAGAGGTTTGGGAATCTGGGAGAGCTGCCCTGCCCACACACCACAGACTCCTCCAGCAAATACATCCACAACTTTTTATGCTTCATTTTTCTGAGGTGTTTTTTTCTTTATTTCTAATGTGGAAGCTAGTGAGGATCTGTATAATTCAACCTCAGCTGTTTAACACAGCACACTGGTATGGGACAAGTCAAGGATGAGAAAACTGTTTTCTTGGGGTTCAGGAAAAGTGGACAATGGCAAACTTTCCTGAGAAAATAACTTACTGGACTAATCAATTACTTTCTCTTACTCTGTTCATTCCTAAAAAAAGTTGTGACCTACAAGCATTTGAAGCATACATAAAATAACATTCCCGTGCAGATTACAGGAGGTAGTTTGGCTTGTTTGGCAAAGTTTCTCAGGCTTTTTAATAATTTTTAAAATGCTGTAGACCTTAAATCATCCTTTCAACCACAATGTCTTTTGAGTGGTCTGTAGTTACTAATCCTTACCTACCATGACAGGGCCTGCGTATCCAGCTTCCTTTTTTACACTGTGTCTTCATATTTATTACTTCTAATAAATAGATTTTAATATCTGCATAATAAAATCAATATGAGGCATTGTGATAACTGATTCGACTTCTCTTTAGAGTAATAAGTTACAGGCAAGTTGGTAAATTAACACAAAACTTAGAATAACAATTAGAGATTGATGACAGAACAGTAGGAATCGGGAAATTGCCTGTGGCAAGAGAAATTAACTCAAAACCTTGCTCTAAAAAGGATTTAAGAGAAATCCCATAGTTCGTGGCAGGAGGAGGTTTGGGTCTGCTGCTCCTCCCAGTGCCTAAAGGGGAAGGCTGGAGGGGGCCTTTCCACAAGGGTTGGGGATGACAGGGCAGGGGGAAATGTCCTTAAGCTGAAGGAGACCAGCTTTAGATGGGATTTTGGGAGGAAATTCTTCCCCGGGAGGGTGGGCAGGCCCTGGCACAGGGTGCCCAGAGCAGCTGTGGCTGCCCCTGGATCCCTGGCAGTGTCCAAGACCAGGTTGGACATTGGGGCTTGGAGCAGCCTGGGACAGTGGAAGGTGTCCCTGGCCATGGCCAGGGTTGGAACATGATCGTTAAAGTCCCTTCCCACCCAAACCATCCCACAATTCCCTGGTGCCTGGCAGTTTCTGATCATGACTAGAGCCATGGGGCTCTCCTGCCTAAGATGCTTAATGCTGTGAGAAACACCCCAAGCAGAGCAAATAGTTTTATTCCAGATACAATCTCTCTGCTCTCACCTTTTACTACCCATGTCTTTATTTAGCAGCAGCAACGTTCTTCTGAACAAAGCCTGGGCCCAAACTGCACCCTGGAGCCATCCATCACTTGTTGCCACAATGGTGTTTCTATTGTTAATTGTTTGTCAGGGCAGCTTTTTGGGGTTAGACAGTGCAGTGATTTAGTACGGCAGCTAATCAGCTCTGAAAATGTATTCTCAAAATAAATTAGATAAAAAAAAAAAAAAACAACCAAAAACACCAGCTTGAAAAGTCTATTGGTCTGGATCCAATCCTTTGGGACTGCTGAGCTCCCTCACGAAGCCACAGCTGGGTCCAGGAGCTACAGAGGTTCAGTGCTGCTCTGCTCCCATGGAGCTGGGTGAGGAGATCTACACAGCACCCGCTGCTCTGCGTGTGCTTCTGGTCAGGGTTATTAATGGCTCATTTTTCATAAGCATAAAGAAATACAAGAAACATCCCCATCTAAAATGAAAAAGAAAGGTTGCCTTTTTTTTTCTTTTTCTCTTTTTTTTATTTTAAGATGGCCTCTGATAACAGGAATTCACAAGGGAAAATGTGGTTAAAAGCCCATTTTGTAACTAGATCCTAGATGCACATACCATCAATACTCCAACTCTGGCTCCCTTTTATCAGGCTAATCATAGCTGCACTGTTTTGTTTTCAAAACATCTCCTGTAGAAGTCAGACCGGAGAGTCCTTTCAGTAGCAAAAATGTGAGGTTAATATACCAACTCTCCCTATATTAAGAATCTCCTGCCTCCTAAAAGTGCATGGAAAAAAAGATACAATAAATAAAGAAATAAATAAATAGCATTCACAAAGCGAGGTGATTTCCTGGGCTCTTCTTGGCCCACTCCTGATATGTGCTACCATCAGCAGCCACGGTGACTTCTCAGCTCCCAGCTGTGGGGCTGTAGAAGGAGCAATCAAAGGCTGCAGAGCTGTTCCCTCGGTGAATTCCATGAGGGGCAGAGTCAAGCAGGGTGAGAGCTGCCAGTCCTGCCTGGAAGGATTGAGCACAGCACCTTCCCTGCCAGCCTGGGCACCCTGTGGCAGTACAGAGGTGCCACATGCCCTGCTGTGATCGATCACCTTCTGATTGATTGATTTGGTGACACTAACACTGGTGAGCTCAGGCCAGTGGTCAGAGAGCCCAGGACAGGGTGGCACCCCCTGAGAGGGCAGCTCTGACCCCCATCCCACCCAGGGGAGCTCCAGGTTGGCCCCCTGAGCCAGGCACAGGGACATCCCGATGTGATATTCCCATTCTCTGGACAGAGAGACATAATTCTGTCTCTCAGGAGAAGCACAGAGAGAAGAAGAGAATACAATGTTTATCTCTGCTCCTTTGTTTTGCCCATGTGGAATGTGGTGTGGAGATTGTTTACTTGCAGTGATTGCTGTGTCGGATTCTGGTGAAGGTTGTTTGGGTTCAGTGACCAATGGGATCCAGCTGTGGCTCGGGCTCTCAGCAGAGAGTCTCGAGTTTTGTTAGATAGGTAAGTAAGAAGTGAGTATGTAGAATTGTATAGTATCTCTTTAAAAGTATATTAATGTAATATAATATAGTTTTAATAAAGCAATCCTTCAGCCTTCTGATCTGGAGCCAGACATCATCATTTCTTCCCTGGATCTGGGGTTCACTGCATTTTTTACTATACCCCCACAGTTACTGCATCCAGAAAGCAGAAGGAGTTTGGGCAAGCACAGGTGCCTGACACCTAATTACCTGCAGCTTCATCTAATTAGGAACTGACAGGCTCAGAGGGCTGTGGGGGAACGATGGAGAGGGGGATGGATGATCAGAAGCCAGTAGAAGATTTGGGATGAGGAAAGAGGTGTTCTGATTGCAGCATTTGGGGTTTTACTGGCTGTTCAGTGGTGTGGGAGATGCAGCTGGTTTGTGGTGCGTGGCTGTCCAGCACCAGGGAGGCTCTCCTCTGCCACGGCCTCCAACATATCTTGTGGCTTTTGGAGCTGGACATGGCCTCAGAAGCTCCTGAAAACATGGTACAGGGTTTCCCTAGGTTTGAGTTTGCTCCGACTTTTTAATCCAAGTACAAATAAAGGAATACTTTACATCCAAACCAAAGTAATGGCTTGTTAAACTGCTCCAAGCCTGAGCTGCCGAGCTCCATCCAGCCTGGTTTCTCAGGTAGGATCACATGGTTCTGTCTGACAGCTGAGGATGTCTGTATGAAGCCATGACCATCAATTCTAAAAACCAGTGTTAAAAGCCACAGGAGAACCTAGAGGTTGTTCCTGTGCTGTTGTGCCAATCCCTCTGTCTGTCCCTGTGCTGCCTCTGGAGCAGCTGTGGCTGCACCCAGTGGTTTCCCTGGCTCCTGTGGCACATCCAGGCTCACCCCGGGCTAGTGCTGGGGCTGGATCCCAAATTGGGATTGGGATTGGGATTGGGATTGGGATCAACCCTGCTGCCCTGCAGGCTGTGCCCCTTCCCCTGGTATCACCTGGAGAGCCTAGAGTTTGGACCCTGCCTTGCTGCACACACCAGGGAAGGAACTAATCATTAATACATGTGAAGAAAATTCTCTCTCTAACAGTAATACTCAACATTGGTAGCAGAACTGGAAAATAAACTTCTTTGCTCTGCACTGTCTGTTCCCTCAAGGAACGTGCAAGTGTCACCAGATGCCCACTGCACATCACTCAGTGACTTCCAGATCTACAGGGGCTCATTTCTTTCTTTTTGTTTACCCTTTATTCCCTGACAGGCATAAACACAGCTATTTGCTCTCAGGGATGCTGCTCATCCAGACTTTTTTTAACTATTCATTTCCTGCACAGCGCCTTTGAGAGACTTTCCTGATTCCACCCCAAAATGTGTTACTTGTTGCAAACAAACTGGGGAATATGTGGTATTTGCAAAAAAATAATATTCCTTCATTATCACAACATGCACTTAGACAAACACTATTTTTGTTGTTTTTTTTTTTTTTTTTTTAAGACATTTCCTTTATACGTTTATTAATGGACACAAAGGTGAAAATATGAACTGTCAAAGCAGACTATTCATTGCCAAAGAAAGGTCTAAACACTGTGGATCTGATCCAGAAAACATGGCACAGTCTTCCAGGCAGTGTAAGAAACAGAGAGCTGTGGATGCTGTTAAAAGAAGGTTCCAAAGCCATCAGGGTCTTCCCAAGGCTACAGGGAGGTGGAGCAGCAAGAGCACGTGTGGAGGGACGGGAGCTGGGCTGCAAAACTGGATGTGCATGGCCATCCTTGCTGCCTGTGGCCAGCTGGGCTCGGCCCTGAAGTCCTGCAGGAGCCTTTTGGTGACAAAACCTGCTGGGAACCAGGGACTGGCCATGGGAAAAGCTGAGCTCTGGCAGCTGCTCCAGCATGGGGGCCATAGGAGGGGAGGAGGAGGCAGAGCTGTGCTGGACACTGGGCACTGCAGGAGCACTGGGCACTGCAGAGCTGGACACTGGGCACTGCAGAGCTGGACACTGCAGAGCTGGGCACTGGGCACTGCAGAGCTGGGCACTGGGCACTGCAGAGCTGGGCACTGGACACTGCAGAGCTGGGCCCTGAGAGCTGGGCACTGGGCACTGCAGGAGCACTGGACACTGCAGAGCTGGGCTCTGGGCACTCTGAGAGCAGCACCCTGAGCTGTTCCTGGCTGGCCAGGCTGGCTGGGTGATGTGCCTAGCACGTGTGGCTGGGTGGGGACCAGCCTGGACAACAAGGGTGGTGTCCCATTCCCTGGCCATGGCAGGGAGGAGTCCTACAGCCCTGTGTGGAAGGGGTAACAAATAGCATGAGGAAATCATGTGGAGAGGAGGGGAAGCAAACTCATGTCCATGGCAGGAAGGAGAGAAAGGGTGGAGAAAGTGGAATGATGGGGAGGAGGGCACAGAAAGACACGAGTCCACTTTGTGTGGTGATGAAGTCTGACCTTGGGCTAAAGCATATTTACAAATCTGACAATCAGAAGAAGACATTTTGAGACCGTGACTAGATTAATATCTCTATATAACTATAATTAAAATGAGAGAACTCAAACCCTGTCTTTTTCCAAAACAAAACTTCCCTTTTACATCTATTCAAAGATTTGAGATGCACTTTTACAAGGCTGATGTCAAATGTCAATAGAAATGCACGAGGCCATGGTGATATCATGGTGTGAGAGTCACGAGCAAAGCACGTAAACTTTATGAAATATTGTCATTTTTTTCCCTTCCGTTTTGGCCATTGCCTAAACTGGAACCATAAAATTCATCTTAAAATAGCATTGCTGGTTAAAAAAAAAAAAAAAAAAAAAAAAAGGAAAAGTACTGAACTGGATTTTGTTTTCCAGCCAAGTTTGACCAAACAGTCTGCTAATAGGAGAGCTTTGGGGCAATTCTGTGAAGCCTATGAAAGTGGATTGTATTGCAGATATCAGGGATCTTATCAATAATCTCCTGTCTCCTTGCAAAGCCGGGAACATTTCCCTATCTACCTGTGCAGAGATAACGTCCAGATGAAGGGCAAAATAGTCTAACATTCAACATCTAGTTTTAAAGGATGTAAATAGCATTAACAGATTCGTCAAAAATGCCTTCATGGGAAACACTTGTCTGGGCTGACTCCTGGTTTTGGGGAGGTTGCCTGTGCAGACATTTCCAGCCACAGGCCTGGTGTCTGCAGCCATGCAGCCACGCATTTCCAAACAGTGGCTGTGGGGTGAACACTTCAGAGGTTTGGAACAGCAGTGAGCTCTGGGGTGGAGCAGGACAAGAGGGAAATCAAGGGCCTTTCAATACATCTGATACATCTTAAAGAAAGGCAATGCTAAAGTATGTTAGTGAAGGGGAAACTGCAGAATTCAAGGTTAAATGAGAACAGCTAAACATAATTAGAATTAAAAGGGATGAAGGAAGGATGAAAGACAGTGAGATGTCAGGGAGATGCTCTTGGAAGAGAGAACAGAGCACAGGAAGTGTCCTCCTGGAGACCTGGGGAAAACCAGTCAGCTCATATTTCCTGGGAGAACAGGGGAGCCAGGAGAGAGCCACAGGTGAGAAATTGCATCAGATGGAGTTGCAGATACATTTCTTCAGATTCAGCTGGATCTTACAGCTGCATAGTTGGAAAGGTAATGGTACAAAGGTAGAGAGAATGAATTTTCTGCTGTGTTAAAAGCTCCAGAGGGATAAAAAGCAGTGAAATTCAGTTAGTAGGCCAGAATCTGGGAGAACAGGATAGACTGGACTGAAATGAAGCTTGAAAGCAAATGAGCAATTTTCAAATTGAGGAAAGGACAGGGAGGAGAGGTCTGCAAACAGAGGAGGAGAGGAAAATTAATTGAATTATCTGGATGAGCAGTGAGCAGAACACACTACACATCACAATTTGCACAGCAGAGGTGAGGAAGAGCAGTGCTAAGAGCAGAATATTGCAGATTAACCATTTCAGGCTGCCTGAGTCAAACAGGAGCTGAGCTCAGGTGAAGGAGTGAGGAGATGCCAATGTGAGGAGCTGGCTGGGCTGTCACTCCAGAACCTGAGATCACCAAGAGTGCATGTGGGAATCTGGGAGGAGCAGGAAGAGCCTTGGATCAAGCATGGAGGGGGATGGGGAGAGGCTGGCCAGGAACAGGGGCTTAGAATCAGCAGGAACAGGAGAGATCCCCAACCATTTGGCCCATGTCTGCTCCTGACCCAGAGAGCTCAGAGAAAGGAAGGTGCTGGAAGAGGAGGAGAGCACAGGTGAGAGACCTGGAGGATCTGCGGGTGCCTGGGTGAGCACACGGAGTCCATGAACAGCCGGGAGGAGAGAGAAAAGGAGGAGTGGTGGCACAGGAGGGCTGCGGAGGAGAGGGGCACAGGGGTGGGACCCCGGCAGGACAGGGACACGACCCAGAGCCGACAGAGGAAGGGATGAGGAGCACGGTGGGGAGAGGATAGGCTTGGCACGGAAAATGGGAGGGCCCAAAGAAGATAAGAGTGCCGGAGCTGGAGGGACAGGGGGTGAGGTCAGAGCCGCGGCAGACGGGCGCGGGTACCAAATCAAAAAACAAGAGCAGCTCCTGCCTCTGGCTTCCAGGTACAGCCTTCGGCTGCCTGTGAGGAGCAGTGATTGATTACAGAATTAGGCTGCTGCTATTTTGGCCCTGTGACTTCAGATGCTGTAATCTGAGGCTGCCGTGAGCTTAACCTTGCAGCAAGGATAACTCTTGAGGCATAGGGATGCTTTTGGGGGAGACACGTCAGAAAGCTTTTCCCCAAACTGCATTTGTAATCCTGCCACTCCTCTCATCAATCACCAGGCGAGCACAAAACCGGCGGTGTGCTTCCTGCTGGAGTGTTGTGAATTTTCAAAGGCAAAGTGCACTATTGTTTGATAGCCAATTATTCACTGGCATTGATAAACAGGCTCTGCCCGCGATTACTGCTGCAATTACTCACTCTCCTAATTTAGACACAAGGAAAAATTAATTCAAACTTCCAGTTGATCATTTATATCTTTGGCTTTTGTAATACACATCACAGCAAGCTGAAAACAACTCCACCATAAAGGAAACTGATCTGTCCAAATTGATAAGGTGTTTTACTCCCATTCTGTCACTGAGGGAGGCATGACTGAGTCCAAGCTGAAGGGCTGTGGCTGAAGGTGGGTTTTTTTATGTTTTGGAGACATAAAAAATTGAAAATAATTTTGTTAAACCTTAAATTAAAATCAGAAGGCAGGGATGTTACTACAATCAGACGAGAACTCCGTGTACAGCTAAGCAAGCAAATAAAGCAGTAGGATGTTTAAGTGGTTTGACCCCATCCTGCTCCCAGGCCACCCTTCAAGGGCTAACGGACTCAACTCCAGCCAGCAGACATCCAAGACGTTCGGGGGAGGCTGGTGGGGAGAAACCAGAGTGTTGGCTGTGCAGCTCAGGGTGAAGTGGAACTGGCAGAGGCACATAAAGCTGTTAACAGGATCAGTAATGGTGAATTGCAACCATCTACTTACTCCTTCTAATAACTCAGAAGCTGTGAGATGGAAAGGTATCCACGTCCCACCAGAGCAGGGGAATTATTTTATTGTTGTTATTATTTCTTGTTGTTATTAAAGTTGCTGCACAGGTCACAAAGGGCACAAGGACGTTGTGGTCACTGTGAGCACCTGGGAAGGAGCAGCACCTGGGAAGTGCCTTCTCCAGCTCCTCTGTGGCCGTGCTGTGGTTTCCCTTTCCTGGCTGCTGGCAGGGGTTCAGCCATCTGGGAGAGGAGAAGGAGGAGCCTTTCTTTGGAAGGCGGCTGGCAGCACATCACTGCCCAGCTGCGTGCGAGGTGGAGCCTCTGCCCGAGTGAGAACGTGCGGGGCAGGCGATGCCTGCTGCTCCCAGGGCAGCAGCCTCTGCCTCTGCAGTGAGCATGCATCCCTGCCATTCCCTGTGCCAGCTCCTGCCTTGCTTGCCCCAGGTGCTGTCAGTGCAGAGAACTTCCCTGCCCAGGTGCAGGGCACAGCCTGAGTGGCCCCAGGTGGGTTTTTTCACTCGGCTCTCCTGTGGGAAGCGCCCGTGCCAGGCAGCATTCCCAGAGGAATGCCAGCACTTTCTCCAGCCTTGTGGGCAGATGGGGAGAAGCACAGACAAGGCTGTGGCACCTCTGCTGCTCAAAGCACGCTTGAGGCAGATAAGTGGGTGTAAAACTGAAAGGCAGCAAAATATTGTCACCTCCCAACATCTGTCCTGACTGACGGCGTGGCAGCTTGGAGCGTTCAGCCCAGGCAGCCCCGGCTGGGCACAAGATTGGCTCGGTCACGAGAATCAGAAGATTGTTTCACTTGGGGACCAGAGCTGGGCCTTCACTCACTGTGCTCCAGGGCAGAGATGTGTGATGGGCAGCACTCGTTCTGCTCAGTGGGCAGCCTGGCAGGTGCACTGCCCACCATGGGCTCTGCAGGGGCTGGAGGTGCTGCTGCCCCTGCCCAGCTCTGCTTGTCCCCTCGCTGCCAGCGTGGCTCCGCCCATCTTTAGGACACCTGAAGCTCCTGGCAGGAGTGTAAGAGCCAGGCAAGCAGGGCTCTCCTGCCTCTTCAGGAGGCACTCCTGCTCCTGTGCCCGAGCCATGCAGGGTGGGCTGGGCAGGAGACGACACTGCTCTGGGAATGTGCTGTGGCACATGCCCTCCCTGCAGGGGCTGGAGTGGGCACAGTGCTGCCCACAGGAGCTGCTGGCTGTGAGCTCTGTGCCTGCACATGACACAGTGTGGGAAATACACACCAGAGGTGCAGGCAAAGACTGCAGCACCTTGAGATTCCCGGCCCTGGTGTTGGCTCCAGGTGTGTCCAGTCACAAAGCACTGACCATGATGTTGTAACTGGGCTGACGAGAAAGAAAAAAGAAAACTATCAGAGCTCATCTTATCTGAGACAATCATGCATGCTCAGGAACTGTGTAATTCAGTTGCCCTGCTTAGCCAAAAGTTAAAGAGTTTCTAAAGTTTATTTCCTGTCTTTATAGCAACTGTCTGGCCCTTTATTTATTTTCACTGAAAACTGCTAGTGTGCTAAAAATAATTTTTGGAGCAATTCTTGTGGCAGATTGTATAACAATCACAGGCTGAAGTCAGAGCATTTGGGAAGTGAAGGATGCCTCCTTGGGCAATCTCTTCTCATGAACTTTCATAATTTTTATTTTTAAGCTTTGTGCTGTAGCGTTCCATGTCCCTCACCACCAAGAAGAGCTGACGGCTCGCATTGTTGTTACCTTGAAAGGGCAGTTATCACGGCTAATCCACCCTCCAAGGTTTTTCCTCAGGATAATTATTGTTTTGGTGATTCATCTTGCAGACCCTGCCCTTCCTTATTCGCACAAAATATCCTACTCCCTGCAATATTTCTGGGTCAGGCTCGTGCCACACATGTGATTTCCTCTTGGCCATGCCAACAAGACAAGATGGATTTAAAGGTCAGCCAGCGCCTCAGCTGGGCTGGCCACCCTCAGCACTGCCCCAGTGTCACCTGTGGGGACATTGCCACACAGGGAGGGTTTGGGGTTGGGTGGGCACAGGGTGGTCAGGTAAAGGTCACTCGTGTGGGGTGGGAGGACAGTGCCTCTGTTGTTGTGCTGGAAAATTTCACTGCTCCTGTCTTCAGTGGAAAACATTATCACTAGCACATCCTGGCATTTATTATCATTGAGTGTTGGCTTAATGCTTATGGTGCATTTCTAAGGTACTTAGAGAGGGTTGTGGTTTTTCAAGGAAGCATAACTCACGGAGGACAGGGGAGGGAGAATCTTGAACGTTTTTGGCACCCAAGTTTTACTGAACATGAAAAACATAACCTGGGCAGGCTTTAGCATGATCTCTTCATGGCCCAGAGGCCACAGGGAAGGGAATATGCCCGGCGGGCAGGATTAACTCCTGGGAGAGCTGGGCTCTGCTGCTCCTGCCAGCGTGCTTGTCTGGGTCTGTCCGTACATCCTGCACTCCCCACCTCTGCTTGGAGCAGGCACTTGGCTTGGCTTCCACCTCAGCATACAGAAACAGGATGAAACCCAGAGATGGTACCAAAAGGTGGGTCAGAAGCTTGGTTTGGGTTTGTTTGGGAGATTTTTCCCCTGCTTTCACTTTGGTGTTTGCACTAGAGGGGTGAGCTCACAGCTCACAGCTTGTTTGGTGGTGTGACACAGCCGGAAAGAGGGAGCACTGATACAGGGAGCCAGGAAAACTCCAGGCTGGATGGGATTGGATTGACCACCTTCACCTGGTGAACTGGCAGTGTTTGAAGGTCCCCAGGGTAGTACAGGCACAGCTCCTGCTGTGACCCTGTCACACACAGGTGGAGTATGACGCCCATCCTAAACACAGGAGGTCACTTTTGGTATTGAGCACACCCAGAGCTGACACACACCGAGGGAAACCTGCACAAGAGCAGGCTGGGATCAGAGTCTGAGCAGCTCTCCTGCAGCCACTGCCTGCCAGCAAACGGGGGGAGGCAGGGACAGCCCCAGCCTGCCCTGCTGCCCAGAGGCAGCTCGTGGGCTCTTCATGGGCCAGGAGCAGCTCCTGGGGACGTTCCTGACTGATGTAACTGTTTTTAGCACCAAACTGATTTTATATATGATGGTAGTCTCACAACCTCTCCCTGCATGGTACATAGTTATGACCTGTTTCATGAGAAAAAACACAAAATGGAATATTCTAGTGGCTTTTACTTCAAAGAAGTTAACATAAACCGTGACCACACTGATTTGTTTTGAAAACTCTCCCAGCAGCCTACACTTACGTTTACAGTTTCTTTGGATGTGTAACATCAACAGCTCAGAGAACTGGGGCTGTAGTGGCACAAGAGATTCAATCTGCTGCTGCTCCCTTGAGTGTTAAATGCTTTGAATTGGCTTCACCATGTTTAAAATACTATTTTTAAAAATTTTATTTTCCTGGCACAAGAGTTCTGAAGCAACACTTCTGAGAGCAGCTACCTGGGCAGGGAAAGCTCCTTCCACTTACTGCCTAAAGTATAAAAATCACTTTTATTTGGGTAAACAGTGCTAAACCACCAATGTTGTACAGGTACACCTTATAAAGATTTGCTTGGTATTTTATTATTGTACAAGAAAAATACCCAAACTACCCAAGCAATAACACATCCACTAAATGTGGCCAGTAAATAATCTAAAAATATGAGGGAGGGTTATATTCACCATGGTTTAGGCAGTAGAAAATACAGAGTATGGTTACTTGCCTCATTTGTAGGTAACCATTTTCAAAATCCTAGGTTGGAATTGATTGAGTTTTGATGAAGCTCCCAAAGATGCATGTTAGAATAAGCCACCCGTGTACTTTCTGTTAGGTATCAAGCCAACACTTCCAAAACTTTGCATGGAGCTGTCACATGAATTTAATGTGCAAATCCATGTTAAAAGCTTTGCTCACCATAAGCAGAAATGTGGAAACTCAACAAATCACCTCTGGAAAAATGGCATTTGTGAGTTATATTCTCAGAAGACTAAAAATAGACCTCCATCTGTTTGTTTTCCTTTATGAAGTGGCCAACTGTAACACTCCCTTACCAACCCTAAAAAAGAATTTACATAAAAGATGGTGACGCAAACCCTTATCTCATGACTGTGTCTCATTAGGTCATCAATGGTGGGCAAGAAATTACTTCACTTTTAAAGTGTCTTCACCATCTTCCCTGACCATGAACCAACTCGAGAAAATATTTTGGGGCATTATCTGCACAGCAACCTGTTACCTTAATAGTGCAAATGTGTCAGTGGAAGCTGCAGTAAAATCGGAGCTGTTGATCACCTGTAAGACAGCAGTGACACAGAAACCCTCCCACGGGCTGTCATTAACAGAGCTCTGAGCTGCCCTGGCCAAAGGGCAGCCGGGCTGTTCTCCCAGGAGAGCTCCACAGCTTCAAACCCTGCTAAGCAGAGCTTGTGGGCACCCAGACCTTTCAGCTCTATTTCATGTTGTATTTTTTTATTTTATTTAGGAAGAACACTTGTCATGGCTTATCTGTCTGACAATGAACGTGTTTGGTGCTGGAAAATGAGCATCCAAACCAATGCCAGGGCCTCCCCACCCTGACAGAGAACAATTCCCTCCCAATCTCCCATCCATCCCTGCCCTCTGGCAGTGGGAAGCCATTCCCTGTGTCCTGTCCCTCCATCCCTTGTCCCCAGTCCCTCTCCAGCTCTCCTGGAGCCCCTTTAGGCCCTGGAAGAGCTCTGAGCTCTCCCTGGAGCCTTCCCTTCTTCAGGTGAGCACCCCCAGCTCTCCCAGCCTGGCTCCAGGGCAGAGATGCACAGGAGATGTTTTGTTGTCATCCAGTCACAGAATTTGTTCTAAATCTAAAAGCAACATTGGACCATTTTCTGTTGCCAATTTTGATGGAGAGAGCTGTGTTTGGATTGGAGAGGGATGGCACAGTGATCAGCTCAGTGCTGCTCTCCACTGAGTGAAACACCCTCTTCAGTATTGAATTCACTGATCAGTACTTCTGACTTTGATTTCTGGAGATTAATTCCTGAGCACTTGCACTCCCCCACCAGTCACCCTAAAAGCAATAAGTTCCAGAACAGCTTAGATTTGGCTGCCGTCAGAGCCACAGCTCAGTGGAGTCTGAAAATCCCTGGGATATGCCTCTCTGAGCCAACAGTGGCATGAATGGGCAGAGAAGGCAGAAGGCTTTGTGTACAGCTGTGCTGCATCTGCATCCAGACACGGGCTCTGAGTTTCACAGGAGCACAGTGCTGCTCCTAAAACCAAAGGGAAGGGGATAGAGGGGAGCTGAGGAGGGTGGGATTGTTGAGGTGTCCTGTGCAGGGCCAGAAGCTGAACTCAATGATCTTTGTGGGTCCCTTCCAACTCAGGATATTCTGTGACTTTTAGTTCCTACATTTTAAGAGCATTTCAAAGGAAAGCTCCTGTGTTGGCCCTGCTTGAAATACAACACTGTGGTCACTGAATGGGATTTGAAGGACAAGCAGTTTGTTGGGTATTTTTTCTTGAAGAAGGTAATCTTGGAATTTCTTGGCCCCATTTCAGAATTTCTGCAACACAATGGCATTCACTGAGTCATGGCAATCCAGTGGGAACACAGATTTTGCCAGGGTTGAAATGTGAAACAGAAAACAGGTATTTTATTAGGAGTAAAAACTTTTATCACACACCTCAGAAATATACTTTAAATGCTTTGGAGAATTTAATATGGTCTAATTCATTTCACAATGAATAAACAAACAGCCTGGTTTATGGCAGGGGTGGAACAAGATGAGCTTTAAAGTCCTTTCCAACCCAAACATTTCTGGGATTCTGTGATATGGTAATAATTAACTCCTGTATCCCTCAATGTGCTAATAGCATCTTTCTCTTCATGGCTGGGCTAAGCAGACATGGCCAAGCTCCTCAAAGCAAACATTCTGAAAGCCACCAGTGCCCCAGCAAGGGCCAGTAGCCTCTGCCCTGAGTGGTCCAGGCTGGTACACGGCCCCTGGGAAAGTGCCCAGTGCATTTCCCACATCCACACCTTCCTGCTGCCCACTCAGGCAACAATAAACTTTTCCTAAAGTAGATTAAAAAAAAAAAAAAAGTAAAAATCTATTAAAAGCTAATAATTATTCTAATAATTTTAAAATATTTTAATTTATAGTATGATAATATAATTAAGAATACTTAATAATTAGTGTCTTAGCTAAGTCTTCTCTTAATATGTTAATTAATGTAATGAGTTAATTGTACACTTTATTTCAATCAAGTGTTTGGACAACACCCTCAGGCACAGGGTGGGATTCTTGGGGTCTCCTGTGCTAACCCAGGAGTAGGACTCAATAATCCACAGGGGTCCTTTCCAGCTTGGGATATTCAAGATTCTGTGAATTATTCTGAGTTCAAAATGAAATCCTGCCCTGAGATTAAGAGAAGGATTTCCCTTGACTCAGCTGAACCCAGGTTTAAACACGTCTGTTCCTGTCAAAGGACAGCTCACCAGAGCTGCTCCTTGGCACTGCACCCACTTCAGCTCTGCACAGGAGTTTCACATCTTTCATTGCACCTCTGTTTGACAGTCAGCTGGAACTTTTACCAGCCTTTAACAAGAATCCTATTTCCTGCCTTTGCACCCCTCAGATACTCAGGCACTCTGCTTATTTCACACTCCTTAGTTACTCTCAGGCCTAACATCCCACCTATTTCACTTACCCATAGGTTTTCCCACTGGTCTGATGAGGTTTGCTCTAAACTGAGGCAGTGTTGTCTGTGCATCCCTTTCCTTGCAGCACGGAGGCAATTGGGGCAGTGCTGGGCAGCTGATGCTGCTCAAAGCACGCTTGAGGCAGATAACTGGGTGTAAAACTGAAAGGCAGCAAAATATTGTCACCTCCCAACATCTGTCCTGATGAAGAACCCATCAGGAATTACATCAGGCTCCAAGAACAGCCTCAGCCTCAGCCTTGCTCTCTGTAAAACAGACATTGAGGGAAGGCTCTGGCTGCTCTTTCAGCATAAGCCCTTCAGTGTTTTGTACCAGGACAATAGCTTCAGCAGGCACAGTGTGAGTCAGGACACATTTACTGTTGCAGGAGCTGGGAAATTCAAATTATACCTCTCCTTTTCTTCCTTATCCCTCCTCATTTTAGGGAGCTACTGCAGAAACCACTTCCAGCTGAGAATCAGGGTTAATGTGTGGCAGCATTTTGGGACACTGTGATTCATTGATCACTGGTTGCTCCTTTCCCTTCATTTACACAGAGTTGTTGGCAGTGTACTGAAGGCTGTGTAATACATAGGTAAGGTACACAGGGAGTAGCGAACTCCCTCACAGAACTGGGACTTCCATGACTTGATCCCTTCCCTGCTTTTATGTTGTGCTGGGTTTAACTAACCAGCTCAACATCATCTATATATAGAGTTTTAATGTCAAAGGAGTATTTTTTCAGAAACATTCTCCTATTTCAGAAAGCACCTTTTCAGTCGCCAAAAATACAGTCCTTAGTAGCATTATGTGGCTTTATTTTGAAGATTGCTTTCATACAACAGGCTGGAAGAGAACAGTGTCTGATTTTCCAAAGCCTCTTCACTGGAGTGGTTTCAAGTGTCTGAAACAAACCAGCCTGAAAATCCAATTCCACTACAACCAACAGAACAAATAAATCTGATTTCTCGTGTTGCAACAACACACATGCTGACATGTGATGCCTCCAGTAGCTCCTGCCAGGACTCATCTTTACAGAATTATGACATTAAATTCACAGCTTCAGCTTGGGGGCTGAAGACTACACCATGCTCTGATGGTTCCAGAATTGAGGGATGTCTGTTCTTTTGGGAGGCTCAGGTGAAAGCAATAATCTTAGCTGAACTTATCTCTTGACCAGTGTATCTGAGACTTGTGTTCCTCTCTTTCAATGGTTTTTGTTTTCCCCTTGCATATATATCAGGTATTTTATAATTTGTCTTGTAAAGCAAAAACCTGTTTCCACTTACGGGAGTCCTGCTTGCTGCTTACCCGGGGACAGAGCAAGAAGGGGATTTTGGCATAAAGATGTCACAGAATCTTTCAGGTTGGAAAAGGCCTTTTGATAGAATCCAACCATTAACCCAGCACTGCCAGTATCTACTGTCCCATCCATCCCTGCCCTCTGGCAGTGGAAGCCGTTCCCTGTGTCCTGTCCCTCCATCCACTGTCCCCGGTCCCTCTCCAACTCTCCTGAGCCCCTTTAGGCCCTGGAAGGGGCTCTGAGCTCTCCCTGGAGCCTTCTCTCCTCCAGGTGAACATTCCCAGCTCTTCCAGCCTAGCTCCAGAGGAGCTCCAGCCCTGGGAGCTGGTCCAGGGACTCCTCTGGACTCTCTCCAGCAGTTCTACATCCCTCCTATATTGGAGATCCCCGAGCTGGACACAGCAGAGGGAAACTCTTGGCTGCCACACCCCAAGTTCTCAACAAAAGAAATTTTTAATGCGTCAAGTTCCCCTACCATGACCACCCAGAGCCCCTCTGCAAGCACAGGGATGTTCATTAGCAGTGTTTTCTCTCCCAGAAAAAGCCTAACAGGTCTCAGGCTTCACACTACAGGGGGAATTCAGAGCACACCTTCCTGCACGGACGCACACAGCACACAAATTGCTCTCCTGGGATGTGGATCTGGGCTGGGGCTATGTATTCTATTTTTGGAGCAATACTGGAATGTTTCCAAGACCACCATGACACAATCACTGCACTATGGGTGGTAAACAAGTCCCCACTGCTGCTGCAACCCTTCCTGCACTGCTTGCTGTGCATTTTTTCACCACTGCCTGTATTACATGGGTTCTTGGCATGCTGTCACCTCATCCTTGCACCCCTCAGAATACTCACATGGAAAAGGCAAACCAACCCTGAGCCCCACTGCGCAGCTCCCATCCACTGGGTAGAATCCACAGACAGATCAAGGTGAGAAATTATCTGGTGAGACAAGACTGCTGAACCAGTAGCTGATTTAAACCTTTTGTAAGCATACCACTTGTATCTATAAAATGTTAAGTGTATTAAAGCTTTTAAGGTGTTTGGTACTGCCAAAATCAAACTCACTGGTGTTTCTCTGCCTGAGCCTTACCTGTAGATAACTTACCAGCTGCAATTATGTTGAGACTAGTCAAGATTTTTATGCAGCAATTTAAACTCATGGTCAGTAACCAGGTCAGGAATAAGCAGAGCTCCTGCACATTCAGCAGTAAACAGATGTTCCCCACCCAAGTAGTGAAGTCTTGTACCAAAGATCTTAAACAAAAGTTAATACTAGAATAATTAACACTATAATTAGAGTGTTGGAATTATAGTGAAGACCAAACATGGCCTTGAGTTTATTTCAATGTGAGCACTGTTTTTTCCTTTAAAATTCACATCTTCATTTAGGAGAGAGTAAAGGCAATTCACCATCAGTTGCACAAAATGCTGTATTTTATTAACTAAATCAAGAAAGTAGTTAAATTCACACAAAATGTTCAATATAAACAATACTTAACATGTTTATAAGCTAGTTCTGTGTCTGATTTGCAATTTAAATAGTGGCTGGTGTGAGCACAGCACATTAATGCTGCAAGGTGCTCAGAATTGACATCACAGTATCCCACAGAACAGTGCCCAGCTGGAGCCATACCAGAACTATTGCTGTGGTGCACTGCAATTACATCAAAACACATGGACTGATTTTTAACAATTCCATGAGAAACCACACCACCATTTTTAACTGGAAACTTCCCTCCTGCAGCACTGTAAATAATGCACCGAGAGCTTGTTTCACTCAGAGTGCCCATGCCTGGTGAGAAAGCACCAGCTTTCAGGAAGGCTGGAATCTGATACTTTCAGGGAAGGAAAACTGGACTTTTTCCACTTGAAATGCACCCAGCCAAAGGAAGGTGTATTTCAACTCCCTGTGAGCACACAGTACCAGTACCTTGATGTTCAGAAGCTGACACCACCTCCACCCTAACCTCAGGGGCCTCCAGCTTACTCTGGAAGGAGTGCCTTCCCAGCACAGCCTCTTTCTTACCACAGCCCAGTGTCCCCAAAGTGGCACGTGCAGCCCCAATGTCACCATGCTGCATTCCAGCCACCATTTCTACACTTCGACTGGGGACCAAATCTGCCAAGACACAGTTTTCATTAAGCCTCAGCACGCTTAGCAATACCTTGTCCTTTCTCTCCATGTCCCAAAGCTGCAGAGGTTTGCAGGCTGGAGCCCAAAAGGTCCTGGTGTTATAATAAAGCCCTAAGAAAGGCAGCAGGTTGTATAGTTACCTCCTTGTGAGCAAAATCCCTGCCCTAAAACTATGCAACCTACTACCTCTTCCTAGGAGCCCCACGCTTCCTCTGTGCAGTTCTTCACTCTCTGCAGGACTTTAGCTCCCCAGCTGCTCTGCTCTTCTGCCCTGGCTGGGCACACACTCCGAGGTGACATTGTCAGCACTGACAAACAGTGGCTCACTGCCTGTAACACTCACCAATGGCTCCATTTTCACTCTGCCTAAGCTGAACTTCCCGTCCCAAAAGTCACTCATTTCCATGGGGTTCTTTGTTACTGCAGCAAGCTGCTTGCTGGGCATGCTAGCACAGAATCAATTACAGACTGCGTACACCAAGCACAGGAGGACAAAAGAGAATGCAACAAACTTTAGAAGTCTTTTTACAGAAACAATACCACCTCAGAGAAAAGTTCTGGTTCCTGAATGCTCAGACTCCATAGCTTCACACCCCTCCCAGAAAGGTGAGAGGTCAGTTTTGGCCAAAATTGGCCAACACTTAAATTTTGCATTGGATCTGGAAAAGCTGCAGAAAAACATGTAGACTTATTAATAAAGGGTAATTTTCAGTTTTCCCTCCAACTTCTACCAAGCAGTTGGGAGTCACGGAGTTTTAATGCATTATGGAAATTGGGGTGCCAGAAGAGTTTAAATGACAATGCACAAACTTGAGCTCCCTGTATTTTACGTTCTCCTAACTGGCTTGGAATAACTTCCCTCTGTGGAGTGTTCTACCCTCTACTTAATGCATGGGCATTCTCCATTCCCAGCCAGCACTGTGCCACTCACCTTGGGAGAAAAGTTATGTTAAGTCAAGAATATCCTGTGGGGGTTGCACCATTCACACTGTCAGTCCTGTACATTCTGGCACTGCTGTTTTCCAAGCCTGAATTCATCTGGTTTCACTCAATGAGTGTTTTTAGCCCAGGACCGGCTGCAAAGGAGCGCAGTTTGTTTTACTCCTCAGGGAAGGCAATAGATTGTATAGTTATCTCCTGAACAGGGTAAAATAACTACCCTACAACTATACAATCTACTACCTCACTCTGACAGAGAAGCAAGAGCTCAGCAGCCAACCCGAGTTTCATTCTGAATGATGTTTGATCCAACATCCCAACAACTGGAACACCAGGAATTTGTAGTTGATTACCCCACCATACACATACAGTAATAATCTCTTTGTAACTTTTTACTCATTAGGGCAGAAAAAATATTGCAGAATGAAACCTAGCTTTTCCAAGAACTAGAAAAATCTAAACACAATTCACACAGCTATTACACAAATATTTTTTTCCTGTCATAAGCACTACAAGTACAGAAGTTCAGCAAAATCTGACATTGAGCTTAAAACTGAGGAGCTTCCATTGTTGATTATCTGCTGCTTTAGGAAAGACAGTAGATTGTATAGTTATCTCCCAGTGGTGGGTATGACCCTAAAACTATACAACCTACTACCTCATCCCACAGTGCAGGCATCTTCAGAGCTGGGGCAGGATTGCTGCTTCAGTCAAGACAAGTCAGGCTAGCTGCAGACAGCATTTTTAACACTCACCATAGAAAAAGCCTTCCCCTTACTCCCCCTAGTCACAGAAGGAAGTTATTTTAAAAATAAGGTTTCCTAATTTCACAATTTTACCAATTGCCTGGGTCTTAAGTAAGCAAGCTGTAGCAGTCATAGCAACTACAGTCATTAAACTTCTGCTGAATTACCAACCATGTTCCACAGGTGTCACTTCTCACCTGAAATCAGAAGAAAGTCTATCAGAAACACTGTAGGTAGACATACATTTCTTCCTCTTTAGAACTTAAAAATAATGCAATCTAGGACCACAGCTATGTGACTGATGTATACGGATCAGGATGAGGCCCTAACATTTGTAAACCTGATTTAAAAATTTGCCCTAATATTTGCAAACCTGATTAAAAAAATATTATTACATAGAGTGACCTTTTCACCTATTGCACCAATAACTAAAAAAAAAAAAAAAAAAAAAGTCATGCACTGTCTAAAGTACTGCTTGGAGCTTTTTCTGCTAGTCTTAAATTATATTACGCCTTGTGCACAGGAATTCTTTTCTTAGAAACAAAACTCAATAAGATTATGGGCTCTAGCCTGACATTTAGTTGTTAAACTGCGTTACCAAAAGGCCACTGAAAAGACATGTTTTCCCATCAGAAAGAAGTCTGAGTTTCTCTAACTGCCCCTGATGTAACTTTAAAGCCAATTTCCACATTAACACAGCTCAACATCATCTTTGAATACTGAAATGAAAACACTTGCCAGACAGACGTGTGACTCAGAATTCCCTTTGTAGCAAGGACAGCTTGAGAACAGGGCTGGAAAGGAAAATGATTGTTTGTCCAGGTAGTTTATACAATAGCTGAAAACGTTTAGAGAAAAGCAGTTTTTAAAACATTAAATACATTTTACTAGTACTTGATCCCAGTTGCAGCCTGCTGTTTTCAGCCCACTCTCCAAACAAAGCCTGCACAGAACAAGAGCACCCTCATGCCCGCTGGTGTCCTTGCCAAGCACACAGCGCGTGATCCCGTGCACTCACACAAAGGGATGACGTTATTCCTTGGACAGACACAAAATCAAATTACTTTCCAGCCCCCTCAGTGCCTTACTACAGAATCCTTTATACAAATAGTGATGACAAATTTGGGTGAATCAACCTTAAAATCTCACTTGTAACTGGTATAAATCCCATTATGTGCTTTTGCTAACTTACACATCTACCAGAAAATAAACTTCAGCTTGGACACAAGTACTTGGTCCTGATGCCCAAAGCAGGAATAAATCAGAACAGCTCTGGGCCAGATTCAAACCTTTACAGAGCACTAGCTCCCATCACACTCAGTTCTGGCAGAGCTGACATTCGGCAGGGAAGCTGACATTGCTTTCAGCTCTCTGCTCCTGCATCCCAGCCTTGAGCAGCTGAGCAGAATCCGTGTGAATTCCCATTCTTCATGGGGAGAGGCGGCCTGGCCTGGAGCTGAGCTGCATAGCACCAACTCTGCACCTTCAGTTGAACAGTGACCCCAGGAAGTTAATGAAGTCCCACGTTCAGTGTCTGAAGCTGATAGCTCTGCGATGTACTGAAAATGTTTGAAGCACGTTGAAAACCTGGACGGGTATTACACACCTGTTTAAATTTTACAAAATGTAAGGCAATGCTTTTCCATTTCTTTTTAAAATTAAGCCTGAAAGACATAAGGATTACAATAAACCTAGAAATAGATCTGTTTCATTTCTCCACCTTTAGACAAAGCTTAGCTGCAAACCTAACCAACCTGACATGTATAAACAACTTTTATTCTTAGTATTCTGCTTTACATTAATCCTGCATTTTGGGGCATTTTTAACTTGTGGATTATTTCTAAGAGTCTTTCCAAGCTGCATCACCTAGGTTGCTATGTTTCTGGACAGGTGAGATCTGCCAGGTCCCCTTGGGGACCTGCTGTGGGCTGCTTCTCTCACACCATGCATCAGGGGGTTCTGGCACTCCCAGCAGCAGGGAAGCCTGACAAATTATCCTGCTGGCACAGTCTCTACTGAGCTGGTGTGTTCTCATCCCCAGTGAATCCAGAGCTGCAGAAGCTCCCTGCTGCTGATGTCACCATGCTGCTGATGTCACAGCCAGTGCAGCACAGGAGTTCAGGGTCATGCACCTGCACGTTCACTCTTTCAGCACAACACATTGTGAGAGACAAGCTTTAACACAATCCCCAAGTCATCTGCTTTCCCTGTTAAAAAAGCCAGGCTCCCAAGGGCTGCTTTTCCTTCCAGCATGTGTTTAAAATCCCCAGAGCAGTGCAAGGAGACAAACTGACTCCAACTGTGGAGCTGGACAATCTCAGCAGCCCCAGGTGCCAAGGCTGCAGCTCTGGCTGCACAGCTCCCACCACACGATGGAGCTCCCAGGTTTACACCAGCTCCAACACCAATTCCTCAGTTTTACCCCTGCATTCCAGCAGCACTCCCTGCACTGAAGCCACACTTCCTGAATCCCAGGAGCTTGCTGAGTGACCGTGTACTGACTTCTCCAGCTGTGCCGAGCATCCCAAGTGACTGATGCAGGCTCCTGCCTCAGATGTGCTTATTCCAAGGGGTTTATGTGTGACTGGAGTGCACAACGGGAAGAAAGGGAGCAGCACAATTAATATAATACAATATATAATAATTAATAAATATAATGAATATAAACTTAATGATTCCTGATACCACTTCCCTCACTCCACTCACCCACCCCTGCACTGCCTCTTGTCACATGCAACAGGCACATCTCAGCCCCTCTTCCCAGAACCAGCTCAGGAAAATCAGATGGTGACTGACACAAAAGTTTCAGCATAAACTAAAAACGTTTCCTGTTGCATATTCAGTTTTGGATTGTACCTTCCTTTGTCTTAATAATATGCTATTCTGAAGGTAACATCTCATAGCTGAAACCCAGGCACCTCTTCTTCCCCTAGTCAGACCCAAAATTGAAACATTTAATACTTCCTTTTGCACCTGCTAGCCCACTGAGCAGCAATACACTGGAGCAAGAGTAAATCATACCAGAAAGCTACTCTGAACTGGGAAATTGTCCTGAGGAGAAAAGGAGAACTAGTTCCAGCACATAAAAATGCACAGATGTGCTCTTGGGCAGCACCACAGTCCACACACGCAGACAAGAATACGTGTCCACAATGGTATTTTTTGGAATTTTTTACACAACATTAAGACTAATAGGAATGACTACTACCAAAAATGCCTTTATCTACTGCCTCAATTGGAAATATTTTTTTTTCAAAATTTTTTTTTCAAAAATCTCTACCCCACTTGCATTTAATTAATACAGAGCACTCTGGCTTTAAGTAATTATCACAAGATATTACTGTTGTGCTACATTTTCAATTAGTGTGCTTGGTTTCAATTTATTTTTCTAACCATGTAATTATAGATGGAATATAAATATCCATAAACCGTGGCCTGAGAGAAACAGGAAGTCACCACTGCCCGCTCAAGCACAGAGTGAAGTCCATCTCCCGTGGAAAAGTAAAGTCTGTGAGCACAATTAATGATTTCTGCTATGAACACAGAACACAACTCCTGGCATCTCTCCCTATACACATGTGATTTTACAGCAATAGTACTAAACTCTCTGCATCCAAGTGGTGCATGTGCTACAGCACTGCACAGTGCTGCTGGAAACCTCAGGAAGGCCTGAGAATGATGACACCAAAATAGTCACATTTTCTACTCCTCTTTGAGTACTCCTCTCTCAGAACACAGAGAGGGAGATCTTTATAAATAAATGAATGTACACTTCAGCCTCAAACATTACGAAGGCCTCAGTGCCCTTCTCAAAGGAAAGCATTAGTTTGGTTATCTGGCCCTGCTTCAAACATAAATGTGTGTGTTTGTGTATATATACACATATATATATGAAATACACAACTGTGTATTTATTCACTAGATTTATGTCTCCTAGAACATGCTAGGAGCAAGTACGTTTTTTTCTGAAAAAAGTTCACATATGATAACAATTACACAAATTCAGCAAGAAAGTTAGTGCACAAAAATATTTCAAGATTGCTGTGTTATTAACTGGCAATATAAACAGACATCTATTACCCTCTCTAATTCCTGGGAGCCTTTCACTATTTGCAAATGAACCGATGTTTTCCACCACTAAAAACAGAGGAAAATACAGAAGACATTTATCAAAAGGAAAGTGAAGTAAGGATACAGCTCATTGCAGCAGGAAAACAAAGCGAGTGAACTCATGTTTCATCTAAACTTCCTTTTGACTAAGGAAGTACTAAATCTCCAGTATTAGTATGCAAAATCATTTCCTAGCATGACCTATGTGATTTGAGGTTTCACATAAGATACACAGAGTACAACCTGGGAAAAAAGTCAGTGAAAAAAAAATCACAGTCAGCAATTTTCTATTAAAAATACCACAATACAGTTATTTTCTAGGTCCCTCTTCATGAAGTTAACTATCATAGGGCAAAAAACCATTCAAAACCATCACTGCGTGTAGACTGCAGCAAGTTTCAACCACCACTGCAAAAAACTTCTTGGGAGTTCAGACTATTTAACACCTGAGTGTTGCCGTGAACCAAACTGGTCAAATTTGACAACAGAAGCCACAGCAGCAAATAAGTATTTGGTGAGGCTCCTGGCAGCTGGGGATGTTTGAAGATGCCCTACTTCTTAAATACTATTTAAGTTATTGCTTTTGAAGGGACAGATTGATTTTCTCAAAAATTCTGTGATGGATTCAATTTGCCCCACTGCTGCTACTGAGCATTTTTCCTGCGTACAATTTGAATGGGAGCAATTTTTCCCTGCCAATTAAGCACTTCAGTCACAAAACTGCCTGTGCAGAGCAGTACAGCCAGCGAGCAGTACCAACAAGGTAGGACAGGCACATCACTAAACAAGGATTATCCCAACCTTGACCATCAGGTTGAGTTTTCACTCCTGAAATAAATCACAGAATGTTAAGGTTGGAAGGGACCTCTGGAAGTCATCCAGTCCAACCCCCTGCCAAGGCAGGGTCACTCAGAGCAGGTGATACAGGAATACACCCAAGTAGGTTTGGAATGTGTCTCCAGAGAGGAGTCTGGAGAGGTCTCCACGCCCTCCTTGGGCAGCCTCTTTCAGTGTTCTGCCACTGTCATGGGAAGTTGTAACGTAAAATTATAAAAACACTATTTGATGGGATAACACTTTCATCTAAAACTGACTGAGCCAGGCTAGAATAAAGTCACCAGCAGCAGCTGTGGCGTGCCAGGGCCGGAGCCTGCTCTGTGCCACCGCCAGCCCTGCAAGGGAACCACATGTGCTGATTCCTGAGGTGGCCCGGGGGCTGAGCTGCTCATGCCAAAGGCAAGAGCCACTCCTGCAACGTCCAGAGGCCAGCCAGAGCTCTGGACAGAAACTGCAGGTACGTGTTACACCAGGGCACCTCTGCTGCACCGGGGAGCTGCTGCTCAGCTGTGCAGCCAGCCCCGCGCACGCCGTGACCGGCTCTGGCTGCGATGTGCCTGTGTTACCCACACGCTGTCGGGCAGGGCCGCAGCGGCCCCAGTGCCAGCGCTGCCGACCCCCTCCCAGCACAAGCCGCTCGTGAGGAACGGGCGGGAACTGCCGGGGGCGATGGACCCGGGAAGGCGCAGCCCCACACCAGGTAATGGTGCTCGCTACAAACGACAGCCCCGAGCAGCCTCCGTGCCCCCTGACAGGGGCTGGGCCGCCAAGGCACTCCCACCTACTTCCTGAGGGGTTTTCTTCACCTTTCGCCCCTCGGTCCGAGCTCTGCCCCCGCTGCCGCCCTCTCGGTGCCCGGGCAGGGCTGAGCCCCCCCCCCTTCCCCCCCCCACCCCAGCCCCGGTACCAGGGCGGCTCCCCCGGCTAAGGTCCCCCGGCCCCGGCAGTGACGTACCTGGCGCCGGCGGCTCCCGGGGGCGGCACTTCCGGACCTTCCAGTGAGCCTGGAGGAGAGCGAGGGAGAACGAGGGGAAAAGGCATCGATAAGGGGAATAAGGACAATGAACCGGGCCCGCGGCAAAGGCGGCGGAGAGGCCGGGCCGAGGCCCCGCACCCGCCCGTACGGGCCCTTCGGCTCAGTCCCGCCGCCCCCACCCTCCCCCCGGCGCGCCCCGACCCCGCGGCCGCTCCCGTGCGCCCCGGCCGCCGCCCAGCCCCGCCGTCCCGGTACTTGCGGGACCCGGATGAAGTCGCGGCCGCTGCGGCCGCCGCTCCCGCGGCACCACGGGAAGGGCGCCGCGCCCCGCCCGCCGCAGCCGCCGCCCGCCCGTCCATCACCCAGCGCCTCCCGCGCCCATTGGCTCTGAGGCCGCGCGGTCCCGCCCTCACGCGGGAATGTAGCCCTTCATTGGTCAGCTATTAGCAGGGCTCCGCCCCCCTCCGCCATTTATTTCGGGCGCGTTCCACAGCGGTCCCGTAATGGCGCCCCCGGCGGCCGCAGGCCGCGCCCGCCTTTCCCCGCCTCCACCTCGGCCCGGCCCGGCCCTGCCCAGCCGGGCATAGGGCCCCGCGGCCAAGCCCGGCCCTGCCCAGCCCTTCCCTGCCCTTCACTGCTGGGAGTGAACCGCCCTGTCCCTGTCTGCCCCGCGGCCCGGCCTGCGCCCCTCGGGCGTTGGGTGCGGCATTAGCACCATTACAGGGCTCAGGAGTTTTTGCCTCCCCGTGGCCCACCGCACAGAATCGTGGAATCATCAGGGGTGAAAAAGCCCTTTAATATCACCCAGCACTGACTCTTTGACCCCTAAAGCACCCAGCGCCACACCCAGACACCTTTGGCACACCTCCAGGGATGGTGACTCCACCACTGCGCTGAGCAGCCCCTCCAAAGCCCGACCACCTGAACAGTGAAAACATTTTACTAATATCTAATCTGAATCTCCTGTCTCAAGTCAAGGCCATTTCCTGTGATGCTCTCACTGCAGGCACACCACCACCTCACTAGTGAAACAGATTTTTGAGTTAAGTTAACAAAATGAATTAAGCATTTATAATGTAGCTTGTAGAGTTATGTATTGAATTTTAACCTTTTACTTAAAAATCTCTGCCTGGTACAAAGGGCATAGGAAAATGCAAATTTCTGAAGCTTCTTGCATAAAGAACAATACCAGAAGAGGCAAAGAACCCAGATAAAGAAGCTCCTCTCTCTCCAAGCCTATCAAGACTGACAGACGTACTCAGATAAGCACCAAAGGACCAAAAGCGCACGCACAGAGAGGAAAAGTTCAAAAGTTCAGCCATGAAGAAGACCACAATCTTCAGTTTCAGGACCACCGAGAGACCCCCGTGCGACCACCACAGCAAACCACGCGCGCCCAGAAGGGCTTGGACTTATTTAGCATGAGAGGCAAGGACAGGCGGGGCCAGGGGTTGAATATGCATGAAAAAGTTGTGCAATGTATTGCATATGGAACGTCTTTAAGAATAAAAGTGTGGGTCAGACTGAGGCTCGGGGCACAAGTTTTGGAGAGCTATCTCACTTGTGCCGGGTGCTGACATACATACCCACTTCATAACTACCCCAGGTTGTGGAGTCTATTTATTTATTCCGCATATCGCTTCACTAGGGTCCAAATAACCTTTTCTGATTGTACTCCTGATTGATTTTTGTAACGTTTGGGGATGCACAGGGTCTGCAGGGAGCATCAGAGCCTTTCAGAGGAAAAGTGGTCCTTCAGCTCCTTAGTCTGTCTGCAATATCACACTCATCAGGACTCATACAAGTTCAGGAAGAGAAATGCTATGTTTAAAATTGAACTTCAAACATAGCATTAATTTTCCATGTCTCTTAATTTTCACAAGATTTTTGGGATAGGTCTTGATTCTAATAAATAAAAGTATTGGCTATAATACTCAATATAATGTTTATAATTATATATAACTCTATATATAATGATATTCAGTGTCAAATATTGAAGTAAACAAAACTGTGTGAATGCACAATGTATTCTTGTCAGAAGTTTTTCTTTTGAGATATTTTTTAAATAATGAAACTTGTCAGTTCTTAACAACATTTTTAAAGTTTATAGAGTTGGAAATATGAAGTTTTTGTGTGTCTGGTGTCCTGCTTCACTTCAAAAATAGTAAATTTTATCCCAGATTCAGAAAGAGAACGTGTGCCTTGGTGGTGGTCATGAGAGCAATGAACAGATTAATCAACGACCCAGCTACTAACTGGGTAAGGCAGATGCTTTGCATGTTGAACAAACTAAATCATGATGCCTTAACAGCTAAAATGCAGTTTTTAATCTCGTGGAGATAAAACTTTATGAAGTAAATCCGCTTGGCTGCTGTACTGCGTGTTGTCTGTAATGTCGAATGTATTTTGCCTGTTTTTCTGAGCGCAGGGTGAGGAGCTGCGCGGAGCCGCGGGCGCAGCGAGCAGCGCTCGGTGGCGGCTGCACTTCCCCTGGAGCTCACGAGATGGGGCAGGAGCACCCGAACGAGCCCGGCCGGCAGCGCTCCGAGCTCTGCGGTACCGCCCGCGGCCGTGCTCGCTCGGACACCGCTCGGAACCTCGCTGGCTCACCGGCACAATTGACCAGAAGTAATTATCGCAGGGTATTTGCCAGGAGTACTGCTCGGAAAAGGGCAGATGTGTCTCCTTTCGGTCATAACTTTGGAATAAACGTCTGTATCTTAATGTTATTTTTTTTATTATAATAACTTTGATATGTAAGGACTTGTGAGGTATTGATCAACAGCTATGATTTCTAATAAATACATTTTTTTACTTAGTAGGGAGCTAGCACTTATAGGATAGAAAGTGTGCAGATTTCTAAAATGAAAAGAGATAGAGAAAAATTCATAGCATGCTCTTTAAAGATTTGGGATGACTGTTCTCCTGGGTACAGATTTCTTCAAGCTCAAATTTACATCTCTCCAGTGAGCTTTCAATTAGACTATTTGATAACAAGCTAACAGGTTCCTTCATCCCTCAACTAAATGATCTTCAAAGTAAATAATAAGTAAAATAGTTTGAGTGATGCAGGAACACCTTATTTCTCTGATAATTCAGTGTAATGTAGAAAAACACTTCACTGTAAGGCTTGAGTAGTTATCAAGACAGTACTATTTGGGTGCTGCTTTTAGCCGGGGGTATAGAAGCCATGTAAGTCATTCCTCATCTATTTTTAAATACATCATGTGATGTACAGCAGCCAGGAAATTAGAGTGAATGGATTAATGACTGAAAGAAAACCAGTAACTGGACAGGTTTAATCATGAACAGCTGGATGAGGCTGCCTGTGTCCACACACACTGATCAGACATTGCTTTTGGGGATGACAAGGCCTAGTTGTCGTGTCAGTCATGCCCCAAAACCCAGCACTGAGCACAGTGTTGTATGGCAGGGCTGGTGCTGCCTGCAATAGTGGGAATCACCAATGTGAGTTGAATTTTGGACTTGACAATGCTATTGCATGTAGAACCATGAAATGTCTCATTTGTCCAAAGCTGTATAACGCAGCTCTTGTTAAAAAAAAAAAAAAAAAAAAAAAACAAAAAACCCAAAGATTGAAAGATTGGATGCACCTGCCTGGCAGGACATACTCTCCTGGCTGGGAGGGTACCTCTTGAGATCCATCCCACACAATCCCGCCTCAGCCTGAAGGTCACAGCAGGCTCTGGGGTCACAGCAGGCTGAGGTCACAGCAGGCTCTGAGGTCACAGAGGTGCCAGAGCCCCGTGGCTGCACAGCACCACAAGGACCGAGCAGTCAGTCCTTGAGCACAACTGTTGCGGCAGCAGCAGCGGTGGCAGCAGTGGTGCTGACATTGGGACAGAGGTGTCAGGACAGCGGTGGCAGCAAGAGCTGCGGGACTGGCAGAGGGCGAGGCACCATGGCCCTTGCTCTACGCCTCTTCCTCCCGCTCCTCCTGGCCGTGGCCCTGCCTGCCAGGGCTGCCCAGGCTGCTCCGTTGCAAGCGCGGGGAGCAGGTGAGCCGGCAGCCTGGCTCCCCTTTCCCGGGAGAGCGCTCCCTGCTTGCCGGGAAGCGCTGGGGGATGGTTTTCCCCTGGGCTTTAGGGAGGGTTTCCGCTGTGGGAGGGAGAGAGTCCCAATGGGCCCTGGGCTGCTCCACCCTCCCTGCCAGGGATGTTGCACAGGGCCTGCAAGGAGGATGGAGAGTGACCAGGAGCCAGCCCAGAGCTCCCCAGGCCCCTGTGCAGCTTTGGCCGTGTCCTTTCACATCTGGCTGCCACGGCCTTACCCAACTGCCTTGCAGTGCCCCGCTCCCAGAGGCAGAAGGGGATCCCAGCACACCATGAATTACAGAATCACAGAATGACTGGGTTGGAAGAGACCTTCAAGATCATCAGGTCAAACCCAGCCCTAACACCTCAGCTACACAATGGGATGGAGTGCCACTTCCAGTCTGTTTTAATACACATCCTGGGATGGTGACTCCACCACCTCCATGGGCAAACCACTCCAGTACTTTATCACGCTTTCTGTAAAAAACTTTTTCCTAATATCCAACGTATATTTCCCTTGGCACAGCTTAAGACTCTGTCCTCTCATTCTGTCAGTTGCTGCCATGGAAATGGTTCTGATATGTGCTCCCTTCTAGGTTGGATTGCTGGAAATGTTTTTCCAGCACCTTGGCTGGAAGAAAATTTGGATCCAGTGGGTCCTCCCACAGGTAAGATATCTATGTTCTTCCATAGAATAGTGATTGACAACATGGCAAGAAGCAGGTGACAGAAGCTTCTGTGGCTGTTGAGTTACAGGTGTGTCTGCAGAGTGGAATTTTCTAGCTCCTGGGCTGGATGCTGTGCACAAGCCCAGCGCCCATCGCAGGGGTGAGTAGTGTGTCCCTGCTGGCCCCAGAGGCTGAGCACTGGTTTTGTGCCATGCATTCCTGGGAAATTGAACAACTTTCTCTTAAGGACCTCCAAAAGGAGAGACCCAAGCTAAAGGAGAAAATAAATCTCTGAAGCCTTCCGAAATTCTGGACCAGATGCTAAGTGATCTGGAGAGACGCCGTGGTGGGTGCATTTCCCTCAGCCTTCCCCTAGGACTCAGCAGCCGGGGGCGTTCCTTCCACATCTGGACACGCCGTGCCTGGCACAGCGGGAAGGGATCCATGGCAGCCTGGCTGCCCCGCTGCTGCTTTCACGGCCTGCAGGGCTGTTTCCCAGCCTGGCCTGGCTGCAGCTTCTCCCCAGCCGCTGCAGGAAGGCATTTGGCAGCAGCTGACAGGGAGCCCAAACTGCACCATGGGCCGTGCACACCCTGAGATCCCCTGCAATTTCCCAGTCTCTGAGCAGATCAGGAAAGGAAGCTGTTTGAAGGAGGGAGGGTTTTAGGGAGAGACCCCCAAAGCCCATCTGATTTCCTGAAGCCTATCCATGACTTCGGCAAGTATCGCCTCCTGAGGATGCCACCTTCTGGTTGAGGAACAGCGCCATCGGATCCAGCTGTGCCTCTTCCTTTCTACAGAAATGAAAGGAGAGCCTGTGCATAAGGAAGCATTTCCCAGAGGAAGCAGTGATTCTGTGCCAGCCCCTGCTGCAGGAAGGGAGGCGATGCCAGGCACAGTCACTGGAGGTAATTGCTGTGCCTCTGGGCCTGAGCCCTGCTGAGGCTTGAGCTGCCCTCTCTGCTGCTTGGCAGTGCGGGCACAGCCCGGAAAAGATCGGCACAGCCAAGAGGAATTATCCTGAGCAGGCTCAGGGCACTCGGGTACTGAGCAGTCCTGCTGGGTTCCCTCTGTGGGAGACACATCCCGAAACCTGGGAGAGACTGCACAGGGTGCCCATGGTGGGGAAAGTGCAGAGGGTGAGAGCAAGGCCCTGAGAGGGCCTGGCTATTTGCCCTTTGGCTTGGGGAGGTGTCCCAGCAGAAGGAGGACAGGAGGGACAGAGGGAGGGAGGGACAGTTGTGGCACTGCCGGCTGCAGTCTTCCCCTGTTCTTTAGGGAGGATTTCCTCTGTGTGGGAGTGAGAGACTCCCATTGGGCCATGGGCTGCTCCAGCTGCCCCTCCAGGGATGTTGCACAGGGCAGGGAAAGAGTGTGGAGAGTGACCAGGAGCCAGCCCAGAGTTCCCCAGGCCCCTGTGCAGCTTTGGCCATGTCCATTGACATCTGGCTGCCACGGCCTTACCCAACTGCCTTGCAGTGCCCATTTCTCAGAGGCAGAAGGGGATCCCAGCACACCATGGAAATGGTTCTGATCTGTGCTCCCTTCTAGATTGGGATCGTGAGATGGATGATCTGGAAATTCTGGCACATAACCATTTTAAGTCCTTGGAGGATGTTGGAGGCAAGTCTTCAGAGTGCCTTTCCTGACAGAGTAATCAGTGCCTATGTGGCAAGAGCTCACTCATGCTACATTTACCTTTAACATAACTGCAGCGTTCAAGGAATCTGGAAAACTTGCCCTGCTCCCTTCTAGAGCCCAGAGCGATCCCACAGGATCGCTGTCAGTGGGAGGAAGGAGCATTTGGCTGTCCATCTTCCACCCAGTGTGTCCTTCCGTGTGCTCTGTGCAGCCAGGGAGAAGAGCAGAGAGGGAAGGGGCTGGGCCCAGGGCTGTGCCCCGGGGCTGAGCCTTTCACAGCTCCTTTGCCGGCCCCAGGGAGCCTGAGCTGCTCCTGCTGCTGCTGCTGCTGTCAAGGCCTGGCCCTGGCTGGGGCTGGGTTTAGAGCTGCTGGCAGCTCCAGGGAGTCCTTTCTGCCCCGACTGCCCAGCAAGGGGCTCCTTCCAACCCAGTGTGGGGCCGCCGCAGGCACGTGCTCCCCCTGCCCCTGCTCCTGA
Source organism: Vidua macroura (assembly GCF_024509145.1). Lineage (NCBI taxonomy): Eukaryota > Metazoa > Chordata > Aves > Passeriformes > Viduidae > Vidua > Vidua macroura. The sequence continues at coordinate 20,418,482 of NC_071583.1, forward strand.
GTGGGAGGCAGAGCTGAGCGAGTGCCTTGGAGGCCACCAATCACCCAGGGGCACTCTCTGCCACTCTGGCCTGAAGGAGAATCTTCAGCAGAGACACAGGAGCTGTTCTGTGCTGCCTTTCTTTGCAGATAACCCTGTTGGTGAAGGTGATGCAGATTCCCAACCCTTGTCCAGGACGGAGCCTCTGGGATCGAGGAATGATCCTCTGGGAGATGCTGAGGGTAGGTCAAGGCCTGTTCCCCTTGGAAAGCTGCCAGCTCAGACCCCAACGGTCAGTCCCTGGGAAACAGGAATTGTGCACCAACACCCCTCCCGCTGCAGCTGCTCCCGGAGCTGGCCCTGAGTGCCCAGAGGCCCAAGGCACAGGAGCAGCCCCGAGAGGGAGCCCTGCTGCGAGCCCAGGGCCAGAGCCAGCCCTGGCTCCTGACTGGGCAGGGGCTGCACTGGCTCCTGACAGGGCCTGACTCTGTCCCCTGGGGCTGGGGGAGCTGTCCCAGGGCAGGGAGGGCCAGGGCTGGCAGGGGCTGCTCAGGGATGGGTTTGGCCCGTGTCCGTCAAAGCAGCGACTGCCCAAGCAGCTGCGCTGGCCCCGGGCTCTCCTCCCGGCCTGCTGGGCTTTGTTGGGTGGCACAGCCTGTGCCAAGAGTCAGCAAGGTGCCTGCAGGCCCCAGCTCTGGGGGAAACAGAGAGCGTCCTGGCCGTATGCACCGTGCTGCCAGCTCAGCAGTGCAGCACAGCGCGGGCTCACGCTCCCCATTGCTCCCACAGATGCAGCCAGCACCACAGCACCTGTTCCAGATTCCCAGAAAGGCATCGGAAGGGGTTTCTGTCAGGAAACTTGCTGTTTGCTAACATTAATGTCCATTGTGGCTGGTGGGGAGCTTGTCTTCATGTTGTGCTGCGTTGGAATCTGGTATTGCTGGAGGAGAAAACAGTGAGTGTTTTGTTCATGTTTTCCTCAAACAGTGTCTTTTGAAAGTCTAATGTAGACAGGAAAGGTTCCCAGAGAGGCTGCAGTGGAGTTGTGGCCAGTCTGTGGTTGTCCAAAGAACTCTGCTGAGGGTTCTGCTGCTGCTCAATGCTTTCATTGGCCTCTTAATTGCTGGGCCTTGTCCTGGGGGGCCCGCTGGGGCTGCAGCCAGTGCTGGCTCCTACTGAGGCTGCCTGGCCAAGAGCAGCCCCAGGGGCACAGGGCAGAGGTGAGGCAAGGTGGGGAGGAGAAAGAGCAGGGATGAGATTGCCCTTGCAAGGCAGTCGCGCTCTGGGGCTCGCTCCTGGCCAGGGAGCCTGCCCAGAGCCGTCCCCTGCTCGCCGGGGCCTTGAGGGGCAGCTGTCCAGCTGGGCCAAGGTGTGCCAGCAGCTCCAGCCGGGCAGGGGAGCCTTGCCAGCTCTGGACCCTGCTGTGCAGGAGGGTCCCAGTGTGCCACTGGCAGCTGGTGGCCTCAGGCTCTCCTCTCTCCACAGGCACAGCCTTGAAGAAAAGCTGAAAGCTGGTGGCTGGTCCCGAGACCTCTACAGCTCAGAGAGAATTAGCAGCAGCTTGCAGTCTGACGAGTTTTTATTTGACCCTTCAAGCTCTGGGCTTCTTTGAGGCCACAGGCCCAGACCTCCATCCAGGGCATAAGGTGAAAGCCCCAGGAAAGGACTTGGAAGTGGTCAACTGAACCCTGACTGAGAGATTCCCAAATGAGCTTTTTGGTTTCAATAAAGAGATGGAGCTGTCACCCCCGTGTCCGGGTGGTACCACCAGCAAAGCCCAGCCAGCACCAGCACTGGCTGAGCTCCATGCCCAGGAGCAGCCGTGGATGCCCACGGTGAGGGCAGGCAGGAGCCAGGCAGGGGCTGCTGTGAGCAGCGGCGGGGCCCCGAGGGGCTGGGGGAGCCCATGCTGAGTGTCCCTGGGCTGAGGGCACATTTCCTTCTGTGGGATCATCTGGGCCTGGAGCTCCTCCAGTGGCATGCCCAGGAAAAGAGGGAAGCCATCAAGAGCATCTCCAGGGACACAGCCTGACCTGCAATGCCAGCAGGCAAAACAAAGCTCCTCCCTAATTAACACACACTTGATAGGACCTAATTGATGGGCCATCAGCAATCCAGGGTGCTGCACAGGGTCTGCTCCTCTGGGCGGGGGCCAGAAGGGAAGGGAAGGGCTGTGTGGCCTCGGGGCCTGATGGGGCTGATGAACAGCCCCAGAGGCACAGCAAGCCAGCTGCAATCACACTTGATTTCCAGGTCAAAACACTTGGCCTAGCTGGCCTGGGCTTCCCCATAAGGCACGTGGGGACTTTGGAGTCCCCCAAAGGGTGCACGAGGGACTAGGGTCCCTTGTGAGACACACAGGGATATTTTAGGTTCTCTCTGAGGCATGGAGGACTCTGGGGGTCCACTGTAAGTCATGCAAGGGATTTGGAATCCTGTGTGAGGCACGCAGGGGGCTTGGGATGTCTCCCACGGTGTGCAGGGTGCTGGGGGTCTCTGCTGAGGCCCGTGACGGGGTTTTGGGGTCTCATTTCAGATGTGGAGAGGGCTGCGGACTCTCATAAGCGTGCCGGTGCTTTGCGTCCCTCCTGCTGCAGGCAGTGGGGCTGGAGTCTCTTCTGAGGCACGCAGGGGCCGGAGCCCTCCCGGCTTCCCTGCTTGGCCCTCCCGGGCCCTGCCTCCAGCGGAGCCGGGCACAGGCAGCCCCGCAGGCAGAGCGGCGGGACCGGGCACCGCTCAGCGCCCGAGGGGACGGAACCGATGCCACAGGAGCCTGGGGAGCCCTGAGCAGGGCCCTGGCGCTGCCCGCCCGGCTCTCTCGGGCCTGTGGCCATCCCGGGCACCAAGGGCTCGCTCTGTGTCGCGCTCTAAGCTGAGCGCCCGGCTCCTGCCACTGCCTTGGGAACGCTGAGGGGCATTCGGGGACGGAACTGAACTTGCCACGGAGAGATTTCATAGGAGACTTGTTTAGGCCTCTGGCAGACTTGTTTAGGCCCTCTTTAAGTTGACAAACAACTTAAAATCCCAGGCTGAATCATGTGCTTTAACGTGTGGGGATTCCTTGAAGACGCTTTGTAACTCCCCGTGGTGCCGGGCCGGGCCGTGTCCCAGCGAGCACCAACAGCCAGGAGCTCCGATGCATGCAGCATGGCTGGCACCAGGGAAACGAGTCAACATCCCTACAGCTGCCCGCTCTGCCTGCAGGGCTGTCACGCAACAGCAATGTTCCAGCAAGAACAGGCATTTTTACATCCTCAGGACGATGTGCTCTTGTGGTCCTGGTGGTGGGTCAGAGAGAAAAGCCAAATGTGACAGACTGAACTTGACTGTAGGAGAGGGATGGCTCAGCAGAGGACCTGGGGACCTGCGGTGCCAGCCAGTGACCGGGCACTCGGACACAGCAGGAAGACCCCGACTATCCCACTTCAGCTGGGAGGGTATAAAAGCCCAGAGGTTCTTTGTTCAGGGTCCTCCAGAGGCACCAGCTCAAGCTGCCACTGTTCCACCATGATAAAATTGTTCTAGGGATCCAGAGGTCTGACACTCTGCTATGGAGGACATTCCACATTTCCAATCTTTTGGGCATTTAGGAGCTTTTGATTTTGCTCTGCACCCAAGAAAAACAAACCCCCAAATGTGCACAAATAACTCCTTTAGCATTTCCTCCTTTTATTTTCAGCCGATTTTTACATTGCTCTCTGCTATCTTGTCCTTGCGATAAATTAATGCTCCAATTTCTTAATTAAAGAAAAAGTATTAATTGGTCCAAATAAAAATTTAGAGAATAACAATGAAAAGCCACTATCCAAAAAAAGGTCAGGGCCGAGCCCGGGTATCGGCGCTGGGTGAGACACAGGCTTGACCGCTACAGCAGAGGGTCCCCTATGCTTCACGCCGACTGTCCTGCCTGAGCAATTTTTATACGGTTTTTCTTGCCCGAGGCAGAGTCCCTTTTCTTCCTTTTTGGACTGCACATATTCAGGTGGAGTTCTTTCTCTGTGGCAAGTTGAACAAAACACGTCCGGAGAGTGATGAGCACCCATGATCGCGTTCCCGGAATTCGGCATTGAGACGTATCTCCCCGTATCTCCCCGATGGCTCCGGCTATCTCAATCTCAGATATTTATCGCGTATTCTTCGTCCCGGGTGTTCCTCAGACCGCCTTGATGGACGATCCATCTCTGGGCTGGCCACGTTCATTTGATTGTAAATTAAGTTCTCCCTCCCTTGTCCAGGTGGTTTTGACATTGTGTTGCAATCCCTGTCACTGGCATGTGCATTTTAAAACTTCTTATAAGAGTATATCTTAACAGTACATGACAATAAAATATACAACAATCTTCTTTGCACAGATTATCATATACATCTAGAACATCCTCATCTTTCCAAAATTCCTGTGCCTATTTAAGTCCAGCCTGGGATGGTGCCCCCATTTTTAGTTCAGTTCTGTAGCGATTTATCCCCAGCAATCCTGCTGACCACATCCATTTCAATGCTGCAAAAACCTAACTCTGGGCTGCAGTATGTGAATCACGCTCTGGTGTGTGAGGTGGCAGAGCAGCAGAGGAGGCATTCTTCAGAAGGGACATTCGGTAGATTAGTGAAGTGACTGTCAGAACCCGGGCTCGTTCTTAGAACGCCTGCGCCACACCAGGAGTGCGGAACTGCCTCGGCAGGGGGATTTACCAGAGGCAGAACCTTTAGAGCCACTTGCTGGAAGGTGCCAGAAACAAGCCACAACAGGGACCAGGCAGAGGAGAGAGGAGGCAGCTCTCCGTCTTGAGGTTCCACAAGAAAGGGTTTATTTCAGGTGAAAAGAACAGAAACAAAGAGCCCCGGGCACTCCTGTGCAAGATACAAGTCAGGGGGCGCATACAAACAGCTAACCAACAGGGAATCCTCAGGGGAGGAGTGGGGGGATTACACCAAGTGTCTGGAGCCAGTTGGGGTAGGAGGGTGGAGGGGATGGGCCACATGGGCCAGTGGGGCTTCGAGGAATAGGGGAATTCCAAAGGGGTGTTGCAATCAGGGATTGGCCCCATGTGAAAGTGGCAGGGAAGGTTCGGGGACCAAGGGACTGGGTTGCTATGACAGGCAAGGAAAGAGCTGAACAAGAGGCGGGGAATGGCATGAGGGTCAGCTTTGAGGGAGGGTAAAACCCGGGGGTAAGCAAACTCAGGGTGAAAATTGGGGTACAACAGAACAAACCACCTAACAAGGAAACAATAAAATAAATTTGTACCGTAACAATCAAGAGTGTCTCCAGGCACACAGTCTGACCAGCAATGTCAGCAGGCAAAATAAAGGTTTTGCTGAGCAATGGCCCTTGGATGAAGCAAAACATTTACAATCAGAGCAGTCCATTTGTACAGATGGGGGTACACTCTGGGGGTACAGCCAATGCCATGAGGTCACAGCAGGCTCTGGGGTCACAGCAGGCTGAGGTCACAGCAGGCTCTGAGGTCACAGAGGTGCCAGAGCCCCGTGGCTGCACAGCACCACAAGGACCGAGCAGTCAGCCCTTGAGCACAACTGTTGCAGCAGCAGCGGCGGTGGCAGCAGTGGTGCTGACATTGGCACAGCGGTGTCAGGACAGCAGTGGCAGCAAGAGCTGCGGGACTGGCAGAGGGCGAGGCACCATGGCCCTTGCTCTACGCCTCTTCCTCCCGCTCCTCCTGGCCGTGGCCCTGCCTGCCAGGGCTGCCCAGGCTGCTCCGTTGCAAGCGCGGGGAGCAGGTGAGCCGGCAGCCTGGCTCCCCTTTCCCAGGAGAGCGCTCCCTGCTTGCCGGGAAGCGCTGGGGGATGGTTTTCCCCTGGGCTTTAGGGAGGGTTTCCGCTGTGGGAGGGAGAGAGTCCCAATGGGCCCTGGGCTGCTCCACCCTCCCTGCCAGGGATGTTGCACAGGGCCTGCAAGGAGGATGGAGAGTGACCAGGAGCCAGCACAGAGCTCCCCAGGCCCCTGTGCAGCTTTGGCCGTGTCCTTTCACATCTGGCTGCCACGGCCTTACCCAACTGCCTTGCAGTGCCCCGCTCCCAAAGACAGAAGGGGATCCCAGTACACCATGGAAATGGTTCTGATCTGTGCTCCCTTCTAGACTGGGATCATGACTTGGATTATTTGGAAGTCCTGATGAATGATGACTTGAAGTTCTTGGAGGATGTTGGAGGCAAGTTTTCATTGTGCCTTTCCTGAGAGAATAACCAGAGTCAATGTGACAAGAGCTCACTCATGAGCCATTTCCCTTAACATCATCTTAAGTTTGAAGGAAACTGGAAGCCTTGCCCTGCTCCCTTCTGGAGCCCAGAGCGATCCCACAGGATCGCTGTCAGTGGGAGGAAGGAGCATTTGGCTGTCCATCTTCCTCCCATGTGCAATGCCAGTGTGTCCTTCCGTGTGCTCTGTGCAGCCACGGAGGAGAGCAGAGAGGGAAGGGGCCGGGCTCAGGGCTGCACCCCCGGGCTAAGCCTTGGGTGCAGCCTGAGGATCTCCTACAGCGCCACGGGAGCTGTTCTGTCCTGCCTTTCTTTGCAGCTGAACCTGTTGCTGAAGGTGGTGCAGCTTCCCAACCCATACCCAGTACTGACCCTCTGGGAGATGCTGAGGGTAGGTCAAGGCCTTTCCCCCTGGGAGAGCTGCCAGCTCAGAGCCCAAAGCTCGGCCAGGGGGGCATCGCTGCAGGTGCCAGGACAGAACCATGCACGTGTGTGCCCTCGCCCTGCACCGTCCCCTCAGCGCTCCTGCAGCTCAGTGCTGCCCGTGCAGATCTGCAGAGATGACAGAAGCTCCTGTGGCTGTTTTGTTACAGGTGTGTCGGCAGAGAGGACATTCCCAGGACCTTTGGTGGAAGTTGCACACAAGCCCAGCTCCCATCACAAGGGTGAGTGGTGTGTCCCTGCTGACCCCACAGGCTGTGCACTGGTTTTGTGGCATCCAGTCCTGGGAAATGGAACTACTTTCTGTTAAGGTCCTCTGAGAGGGAAGAACAAACCTAGAGGAGAGAAGGAATCGCTTGAGTCAAACAACATCCTGAAACAAATAGTGGAGAAACTGCACAAAGAGCATGGTGAGAGCATTTCCCTCAGCCTTCCCCTGGGACTCAGCAGCCGGGGGCATTCCTTCCACATCTGGACACGCCGTGCCTGGCACAGCGGGAAGGGATCCATGGCAGCCTGGCTGCCCCGCTGCTGCTTTCACGGCCTGCAGGGCTGTTTCCCAGCCTGGCCTGGCTGCAGCTTCTCCCCAGCCGCTGCAGGAAGGCATTTGGCAGCAGCTGACAGGGAGCCCAAACTGCACCGTGGGCCGTGCACACCCTGAGATCCCCTGCAATTTCCCAGTCTTTGGGTAGATCAGGTTTAGGGGCTGTTTGGAGAAGGGACCAGCATCCGACTGTCCCAAAATCCTGAGTGTTTTTCGATCCTTACCCATGCCTTTCACAAGTATCGCCTCCTGAAGCTGTCACTTTCCCCATTCCCAAAAGGGAATGTTTCCATCTGATCCAGCTGTCTCTTTTCCATTCTCCAGAGATGGAAGGAGAGGCTGTGCAGAAGGAAGCATTTCCCAGAGGAAGCAGTGATTCTGTGCCAGCCTCTGCTGCAGGAAGGGAGGCGATGCCAGGCACAGTCACTGGAGGTAATTGCTGTGCCTCTGGGCCTGAGCCCTGCTGAGGCTTGAGCTGCCCTCTCTGCTGCTTGGCAGTGCGGGCACAGCCCGGAAAAGATCGGCACAGCCAAGAGGAATTATCCTGAGCAGGCTCAGGGCACTCGGGTACTGAGCAGTCCTGCTGGGTTCCCTCTGTGGGAGACACATCCCGAAACCTGGGAGAGACTGCACAGGGTGACCATGGTGGGGAAAGGGCAGAGGGCGAGAGCAAGGCTCCAGTGTGTCCTGAGAGGGACTGGCTATGGGCCCGTGGGCTGGGGGAGGTGTCCTAGCAGAAGGAGGGCAGGAGGGACAGAGGGAGGGAGGGAGGGAGGGAGGGAGGGACAGTTGTGGCACTGCCTGCTGCAGTCTTCCCCTGGCCTTTAGGGAGGATTTCCTCTGCATGAGAGTGAGAGACTCCCATTGGGCCGTGGGCTGCTCCAGCTGCCCTTCCAGGGATGTTGCACAGGGCAGGGAAAGAGTGTGGAGAGTGACCAGGAGCCAGCCCAGAGTTCCCCAGGCCCCTGTGCAGCTTTGGCCATGTCCATTGACATCTGGCTGCCACGGCCTTACCCAACTGCCTTGCAGTGCCCATTTCTCAGAGGCAGAAGGGGATGCCAGCACACCCTGAAAAATGTTCTCATCTGTGCTCCGTTCTAGATGAGGTTGATGGGAAGGCTCCTCCATTAGCTTGGCTGAATGAAGTTCTGAAGCCCTTGGAGCCTCCTGCAGGTATGTTCCCACTGTCCCACCAAGGAATAATTGCTGACAGCCTGCCAGGACAGGTGACAGAAGCTTCTCTGGCTGTTCAATTACAGCTGTGTCTGCAGGGAGGAATTTTCCTGCCCCTTTGCTGATTGCTCCACGCAAGCCTGGCTCCCTTCGCAGGGGTGAGTAGTGTGTCCCTGCTGACCCCACAAGCTGTGCACTGGTTTTGTGGCATCCAGTCCTGAGAAATGGAACTACTTTCTGTTAAGGTCCTCTGAGAGGGAAGAACAAACCTAGAGGAGAGAAGGAATCACTTGAGTCAAACAACATCCTGAAACAAATAGTGGAGAAACTGCACAAAGAGCATGGTGAGAGCATTTCCCTCAGCCTTCCCCTGGGACTCAGCAGCTGGGGGCTTTCCCTGCACATCTGAACATGCTGTGCGCGGAACAGTGGGAAGGAACCCATGGCAGCCTTGCGGCCCCACTGTTGCTTTCACACCTTGCAGGGCTGTTTCCCAGTCCCCAGCCTCTGCATTTGGCACCAGCTGACAGGGTGGCCAAACTGCATCACGGGCCATGCACATTTTGGGATCCCCTGCAATTTCCCAGTGTCTGAGCAGATCAGGAGGCGCAGCTCATTGCAAGGGTGTGCTACTGACAAGGGAGTGCTCTGGCCCAGTGACAAGAGCTTGGGACATTTCCTGATCCATATCAATGTCTTTGACAAGCCTTGCCTCCTGAAGATGCCCCCTCCCCAGTGAGGAACAGCCCCCCTGATCCAGCTGTGCCTCTTCCTTTCTCCAGAGATGGAAGGAGAGGCTGTGCTAAAGGCTGAGTTTCCCGGAGGAACCAGTAGCTCATTGGCAGCCTCTGCTGCAGGAAGGGAGGCGATGCCAGGCACAGTCACTGGAGGTAACTGCTGTGTCTCTGGGCCTGAGCCCTGCTGAGGCTTGAGCTGCCCTCTCTGCTGCTTGGCAGTGCAGGCACAGCCCAGACAAGAGCGGCACAGCCCAGGGGAATTATCCTGAGCAGGCTCAGGGCACTCGGGTACTGAGCAGTCCTGTTGGGGTCCCTCTGTGGGAGACACATCGCGAAACCTGGGAGAGACTGCACAGGGTGACCATGGTGGGGAAAGGGCAGAGGGCAGGAGCAAGGCTCCAGTGTGTCCTGTGAGGACCTGGCTATGTCCCCGGGGCTCTGGGAAGTGTCCCAGCAGAAGGAGAGCAGGAGGGACAGAGGGAGGGAGGGACAGTTGTTGCACTGCCTGCCGCAGTCTACCCTTGGCCTTTAGGGAGGATTTCCTCTGTGGGAGGAAGAACGCCCCCAGCACCCTGGGCTGCTCCCGCTCCCCCTCCAGGGATGTTGCCAGGGCAGGGAAAGAGTGTGGAGAGGACCAGGAGCCAGCCCAGAGCTCCCCAGGCCCCTGTGCAGCTTTGGTCATATCGATTTGCATCTGGTTCCCACAGCCGTACACAACCCCCTTGCAGTACCCAGTTCCCTGAGGCAGAGGGGGACTCCAGCACACCATAGAAATGGTTCTGGTCTGTGCTCCCTTCTAGACTGGGATCATGACTTGGATTATTTGGAAGTCCTGATGAATGATGGTTTGAAGATCTTGGAGGATGTTGGAGGCAAGTTTTCAGTGTGCCTTTCCTGAGAGAATAACCAGAGTCAATGTGACAAGAGCTCACTCATGAGCCATTTCCCTTAACATCATCTTAAGTTTGAAGGAAACTGGAAGCCTTGCCCTGCTCCCTTCTGGAGCCCGGAGCGATCCCACAGGATCGCTATCAGTGGGAGGAAGGAGCATTTGGCTGTCCATCTTCCTCCCATGTGCAATGCCAGTGTGTCCTTCCGTGTGCTCTGTGCAGCCACAGAGGAGAGCAGAGAGGGAAGGGGCCGGGCTCAGGGCTGCGCCCCCGGGCTGAGCCTTGGGTGCAGCCTGAGGATCTCCTACAGCGCCACGGGAGCTGTTCTGTCCTGCCTTTCTTTGCAGCTGAACCTGTTGCTGAAGGTGGTGCAGCTTCCCAACCCATACCCAGTACTGACCCTCTGGGAGATGCTGAGGGTAGGTCAAGGCCTTTCCCCCTGGGAGAGCTGCCAGCTCAGAGCCCAAAGCTCGGCCAGGGGGGCATCGCTGCAGGTGCCAGGACAGAACCACGCACGTGTGTGCCCTCGCCCTGCACCATCCCCTCAGCGCTCCTGCGGCTCAGTGCTGCTCGTGCAGATCTGCAGAGATGACAGAAGCTCCTGTGGCTTTTGGGTTACAGGTGTGTCTGCAGGGAGGACTTCTCCAGCTCCTGGGCTGGATGCTGCGCACCAACAGACCTCCCGTCGCAGGGGTGAGTAGTGTGCCCCTGCTGACCCCACAGGCTGTGCACTGGTTTTGTGGGATCCATTCCTGGGAAATGGAACAACTCTCTCTCTTTCTCTTAAGGTCCTCCAAAAGGAAAGACCCAAGATACTGCAGCCACAAAGTCTCATGAGTCAAACGAATTCCTGAGACAATCACAGAAGGAAGCACAGGGAGGACAAGGTGGGTACATTCCCCTCAGCCTTCTCTGGGACTCAGCAGCTGGGGGATTTCCTTGCACATCTGGACACGCCGTGCCCGGCACAGCGGGAAGAGATCCATGGCAGCCTGGCTGTCCCGCTACTGCTTTCACGGCCTGCAGGGCTGTTTCCCAGCCTGGCCTGGCTGCAGCTTCTCCCCAGCCTCTGCAAGAAGGCATTTGGCAGCAGCTGACAGGGAGCCCAAACTGCACCACGAGTTATGCACACCCTGAGATCCCCTGCAATTTCCCAGTCTCTGAGCAGATGAGGAGATGCAGCTGTTTGCACAAGGGAGTTCTCTGGCCCCCACAGCCTGGGCATTCTCCTGATCTTTACCTGTGACTTTGACAAGCATTGCCTCCAGAAGATGCCACCTCTCCAATGGGGAATGTTTCCATCTGATCCAGCTGTGCCTCTTCCTTTTTCAAGTGATGGACCAAACATCCCTGCAGAAGGAGGCACATCCCGGAGGAAGCAGTGGCTCAGTGGCAAGCTCTGCTGCAGGGAGGAAGGCGATGCCAGGCGCAGGCACAGGCACAGGAGGTAATTGCTGTGCCGGGCTCAGCCGGGCTCAGCCCTCAGCGGGGCTGTGTGGCAGCAGCTCTTCCCCCAGGCCCTGCCCTTGCACGGCCCGGCAGCAGCCAAAGCTGGAGGCGCCTCGGCTTCCAGGCCTCTGGAGCTCGTTCACAGCCCCGGGGAATCGGGACTCGCGCACCAACGCCCTTCCCGCTGCAGCTGCTCCCGGAGCTGGCCCTGAGTGCCCAGAGGCCCAAGGCACGGGAGCAGCCCCGAGAGGGAGCCCTGCTGCGAGCCCAGGGCCAGAGCCAGCCCTGGCTCCTGACTGGGCAGGGGCTGCACTGGCTCCTGACAGGGCCTGACTCTGTCCCCTGGGGCTGGGGGAGCTGTCCCAGGGCAGGGAGGGCCAGGGCTGGCAGGGGCTGCTCAGAGAAGGGTTTGGCCGTATGCACCGTGCTGCCAGCTCAGCAGTGCAGCACAGCGCGGGCTCACGCTCCCCGTTGCTCCCACAGATGCAGCCAGCACCACAGCACCTCTTCCAGATTCCCAGAAGGGCATCGGAAGGGGTTTCTGTCATGGAACAGGCTACTCGCTAGAGTTAATGGCAGGCATGCTTCTTTTGAAGCTTGTCTTCATGTTGTGCTGCTTTAGAATCTGGTATTCCTGGAAGAGAAAATGGTGAGTGCTTTGTTGCTTTTTCCCTCAAACAGCTTATTTTGAAGTCTCTTATAGACAGGAAAGGTTCCCAGAGAGTCTGCAGTGGAGTTGTGGCCAGTCTGTGGTTGTCCAAAAAACTCTGCTGAGGGTTCTGCTGCTGCTCAGTGCTTTCATTGGCCTCTTAATTGCTGGGCCTTGTCCTGGGGGGCCCGCTGGGGCTGCAGCCACTGCTGGCTCCCACTGAGGCTGCCTGGCCAAGAGCAGCCCCAGGGGCACAGGGCAGAGGTGAGGCAAGGTGGGGAGGAGAAAGAGCAGGGATGAGATTGCCCTTGCAAGGCAGTCGCGCTCTGGGGCCCGCTCCTGGCCAGGGAGCCTGCCCAGAGCCGTGCCCTGCTCGCCGGGGCCTTGGGGGGCAGCTGTCCAGCTGGGCCAAGGTGTGCCAGCAGCTCCAGCTGGGCTGGGGAGCCTTGCCAGCTCTGGGCCCTGCTGTGTAGGAGGGTCCCAGTGTGCCACTGGCAGCTGGTGGCCTCAGGCTCTCCTCTCTTTCCATAGTCGCAGCTCTGGACAGGTAATGAAAGCAGTGGCTTCCCCTCACACCCAGACTGCTTGTGGAGCACCTCCAGCAGTAATAAGGGCCTGGTCAGCCCTTTCTGGAGTTCTGAGAAGAGGACACCAGTAGATCTGTCTACGAGGAAATCTCCAAAGACCCTGTAGATCCCACTGCCACTTCCTCTCCCCATGGGTATCCCCAAGCTGCCTTCACCCGTTTTTGATCTCCCTCTGTCCCGTCCCAGCCCATTCCCCAGTTCTTCTAAAGACCCCGGTACCAGCCCAGCACCCTCCAGCCCCAACTGAGACCAACATGGTCCCTCCTCTGCCCCTAAGCTCCCTGGCCCTGCCCCCTAAACGCTATTGAAGGTAACCCCCCGCCCCTGCCAGAGTAGGTGATGGCCCCCACTTCGGTTGCAATAAAGAGATGGAGCTGTCACCCCCGTGTCCGGGTGGTACCACCAGCAAAGCCCAGCCAGCACCAGCACTGGCTGAGCTCCATGCCCAGGAGCAGCCGTGGATGCCCACGGTGAGGGCAGGCAGGAGCCAGGCAGGGGCTGCTGTGAGCAGCGGCGGGGCCCCGAGGGGCTGGGGGAGCCCATGCTGAGTGTCCCTGGGCTGAGGGCACATTTCCTTCTGTGGGATCATCTGGGCCTGGAGCTCCTCCAGTGGCATGCCCAGGAAAAGAGGGAAGCCATCAAGAACATCTCCAGGGACACAGCCTGACCTGCAATGCCAGCAGGCAAAACAAAGCTCCTCCCTAATTAACACACACTTGATAGGACCTAATTGATGGGCCATCAGCAATCCAGGGTGCTGCACAGGGTCTGCTCCTCTGGGCGGGGGCCAGAAGGGAAGGGAAGGGCTGTGTGGCCTCGGGGCCTGATGGGGCTGATGAACAGCCCCAGAGGCACAACAAGCCAGCTGCAATCACACTTGATTTCCAGGTCAAAACACTTGGCCTAGCTGGCCTGGGCTTCCCCATAAGGCACGTGGGGGCTTTGGAGTCCCCCAAAGGGTGCACGAGGGACTAGGGTCCCTTGTGAGACACACAGGGATATTTTAGGTTCTCTCTGAGGCATGGAGGACTCTGGGGGTCCACTGTAAGTCATGCAAGGGATTTGGAATCCTGTGTGAGGCACGCAGGGGGCTTGGGATGTCTCCCACGGTGTGCAGGGTGCTGGGGGTCTCTGCTGAGGCCCGTGACGGGGTTTTGGGGTCTCATTTCAGATGTGGAGAGGGCTGCGGACTCTCATAAGCGTGCCGGTGCTTTGCGTCCCTCCTGCTGCAGGCAGTGGGGCTGGAGTCTCTTTTGAGGCACGCAGGGGCCGGAGCCCTCCCGGCTTCCCTGCTTGGCCCTCCCGGGCCCGTCCGGCTCGGGGCTGCCGCGGCCCAGGGGCAGCCGCCCTGCCGGGACGGCTGTGGCGAGGGGGCGAGGCGGAGCTGCCCCGCCGGGTCGCGCTGCACGGGCACGGCACGGGCGGTGCTGAGCTCCGGGCAGGCGGCACCCCGAGCCCAGGGGCCGCAGCCCCGGCCCTGCCTCCAGCGGAGCCGGGCACAGGCAGCCCCGCAGGCAGAGCGGCGGGACCGGGCACCGCTCAGCGCCCGAGGGGACGGAACCGATGCCACAGGAGCCTGGGGAGCCCTGAGCAGGGCCCTGGCGCTGCCCGCCCGGCTCTCCCGGGCCTGTGGCCATCCCGGGCACCAAGGGCTCGCTCTGTGTCGCGCTCTTCCCGCCCAGCGGGGCTCCGGCTGAGCGCCTGGCTCCTGCCACTGCCTTGGGAACGCTGAGGGGCATTCGGGGACGGAACTGAACTTGCCACGGAGAGAATTCATAGGAGACTTGTTTAGGCCTCTTGCAGACTTGTTTAGGCCCTCTTTAAGTTGACAAACAACTTAAAATCCCAGGCTGAATCGTGTGCTTTAACGTGTGGGTGTAATAAAAAGGTCTTTGTTCATCAAAACGAACTTTGAAAGAAGATAAGAATTTAAACTGAATAGAGAATTTCAGACTGTGAGAAGAGAAAGAGGAGAAAAAAGGGGGGGGGGGCTTGATAAACAACAAGTATTCTGCTTAAGAATTGTGCAAATGCAGCTAGCACAGAAGACTGTGTAACTAACTATATACAAGCTAACTTTTAGGCCAAGGACAACCGGCAAAGAAGATAAGGAGCCTTCATCCCCATGACCACCAAGGGCAGAGAGAAAAAGGACCCCCTAGCAACCAATTGCACCGGCGCAGAGTACATCGAGAGAAAATACGTCAACCGAAAAAAAGGGGGGACTATAAAAACAAAAAGGTCAAAGGGGGAAGGTGCGCCGTGGCAGAGTGGAAACTCCCCGGCCGCCCAGCACTGTTTTTTGCTTAATACCGCTTGCTTAATAAATTCTTGTTAATTGATTTATCTATAATTAGCCTACCCAATTGAATTTGTCCATAACAAATTTGGTGCCGTGACTCGGATAAGGGCAACCGGGCAGGAATTCCTAATCAGGGAGGCGCCCCGCTGCCTTTTCAGCGGCCCTGGTGCAGGCTTTTCCTTCTCGGGCCCTTAGCGACGAACCTAAATTCGGTATTAAGCAAAAGGGATACTGGTAACCCCGTAATCTTTGTGCATGAAGCCCGGGCGAAGACGCAGGACAGCGTGAGTATAAAAGTGGGATCCGCTCGGTTGGGGTTGGGATCCCAGGACATAACGTACGAGACGTCCTTTTAGGACGAGGCAAGTGTGGACCTCTAAGTAGTGCGGTTTCCAGACCCCGAGAGGGGCTGGGCCACGAACAGGGGGCCGCGAGTGTGTGTGTGTGTGTGTGTGAAGGTGTCCTGGAAGATGGGACAGAGGAAAAGCAAGCCCTCTGATTCCATGGGGACGGGGACTCCGGTAAAGTTTCCCCAGATACCACCTGACAGTCCGTTAGGTTTAATAATAAAATCTTGGGATGAATACCCTTCAAGAAAAGGGAAGGATAGGGCAAAAATGATACATTATTGTATGGAAGTATGGGGAGGGAAACAAATCTGTGGTGATAATTTATTTTGGCCAGTGTTTGGAAGATTCGAGGACTGGATTTGCCAGGCATTAAACATTTATGTAAATTCTAAAGAACCTTTTGATATGGAAGAGAGCAAGTACGCTGCTCTCTGGATAGTGGGGGAAACAAGAGCAAAACTTTTTGCCTTAAGCACCCAGGGAGAAAAAAAAAAAAAGAAAAATAAAAAGCCTGAGGAGTTTCCAACTGCACCCCCTCTACCATACATACCTCCCCCTCCTCCACCTCCACCAGCACCACCAGTAGTCTACCCCAATTTAGATCAAGGGGGGGATTTTGAAAACCAGGAAGTAGAAATCCTGGAACCGGTCCCTGAGGAAAATCATCGTGTTACTCGTAGCCTAACAAGGGGGAAAAGCGAGAGGGAAAGGCAAGCTCTATATCCATTAAGGGAAGTAGCTTTGGGAATGATCCCTAATCCTAATGCTGGTCAGCAGGGACAATCAGCCCAAATTCCAGGAATAGGTTATGTGGAGGTACCTCTTAATTCAGGAGATGTGAGGGAGTTCAAGAAAGAAATGGGACATCTATTGGAAGACCCCCTCGGAGTTGCAGAGCGGGTGGATCAGTTTCTGGGGCCCAACGTGTATAAGTGGGACGAAATGCAGTCAATACTGGGGATTTTATTCACATCTGAGGAGCGAGGGATGATCAGGACAGCCGGTATGAGAATTTGGGATAGAGACCATCAGGCAGGACCCCAAGCAGATACTAAATGGCCTTTACAGCGTCCTAATTGGGATAAGCAGGATCCCCTGCATAGGACACATATGGCAGACTTAAGAACAATTCTTATCCAGAGAATCAGAGAATCAGTCCCTAAGGGGCAGAATGTGAATAAAGCTTTTTGTGAGAGTCAAAAGAAAGATGAGGACCCCACGGAATGGTTAGGACGGCTCCAGAGATCTTTTCAGCTGTACTCCGGAGTAAATCCTGACACTCCGGAAGGACAGATGTTGTTAAAGACCCAGTTCGTGGCCAGAGCCTGGCCTGATATTAGGAGAAAATTGGAAAAGATTGAGGATTGGCATGGTAGAGGCCTGGATGAATTGTTGCGGGAAGCTCAGAAAGTGTATGTACGGAGAGAGGAGGAAGGACATAGGAAACAAGCAAGAGTGATGATGGCTGTGGTACGTGAAGGGCAGAGGGGAACGCTTAGTCAGTTCCAGGGAAGTAAGCCGAAGGGCCAGAAGGTAGAAGAAGGGAGAAGAGAAAAGGAGAGTGGACAAGGAAGCTGCTTTTATTGTGGTAAGAGAGGGCATTTTCGGCGGGAATGCAGAAAAAGGTTGGCAGATGAAAAGCAATTCAAGGAAGATTGAGGGGGTCAGGGGCTCTATTTGCTGGGGACCCAGGAAAAAACAGAGCCCCTGGTAAAACTAAAAATTGGTCCCCAGCAGCAAGAATATGAGTTTCTTGTGGACTCAGGAGCTGAGAGATCAACGGTTCAAACCCTTCCCTCAGGGTGTAAATTATCAAGAGAAACAATACAGGTAGTCGGGGCAAAAGGGGAAGCCTTTAAAGTGCCTGTAATCAAAGCCATGATTTTTGAAACCAGCTCCAAAATAGGTATAGGGTCACTGTTGTTAGTTCCAGAGGCTGACTATAACTTACTGGAACGAGATTTGATGATTGAATTAGGAATTGGAATCAACATAAATGACAAGAAGCTAAATATTAAATTATGTCCTCTTCGGGTAGAGGACGAACAGAAAATTAACCCTGAAGTGTGGTATACCCCAGAAAAAGCAGGCCGATTGGACATAAAACCTTTTGAGATAATATTAAGAAATCCTGAAGTCCCAGTTAGAGTTAAGCAGTACCCAATTCCAAATGAAGGAAGGAAAGGGGTCAAACCTGAAATTGAAAGATTAAAAGCACAAGGGTTATTAGAACCCTGCATGTCCCCTTTTAATACTCCCATCCTTCCTGTTAAAAAAAACCCGATGGGAAATACCGTTTGGTACATGATTTACGAGAAATTAACAAAAGGACTGTAGAAAGATTCCCTGTAGTAACTAACCCTCATACTTTATTAAGTCAGTTAGGCCCCGAAAATCAGTGGTATAGTGTCATAGATTTAAAGGATGCATTTTGGGCATGTCCCCTTAAAGAAAGTTGTAGGGACTATTTTGCCTTTGAATGGGAAGACCCAGACACCCACAGGAAACAACAACTCTGTTGGACGGTACTTCCACAAGGGTTTACAGAGTCCCCTAATTTATTTGGCCAGGCACTGGAGCAGCTGCTTACAGATTTTCAGTTGAGAGAAGGGGCTGTCCTGATTCAGTATGTAGATGACTTGTTAGTAGCTGGGAAAGAAGAGGAAATTGTCAGGGAAGAGAGTATAAGATTACTCAATTTTCTAAGCCTGAAAGGACTCAAAGTGTCAAAATCCAAATTACAATTTGTGGGAAAAGAGGTGAAGTATCTCGGACATAGACTGAGTCAAGGAACGAAGAAACTAGACCCAGAAAGGGTTAAGGGAATCTTAGCTATGCCAGGGCCAAGGACAAAGCGGGAGGTTAGACAGCTGTTAGGATTGTTTGGGTACTGTAGACAATGGATAGAGGGATTTAGCGGGAAAGTAAAATTCCTATATGAGAAACTAACAAAAGAAGGCTTGCTTAAGTGGACTCGGGAAGATAGGAAAAACTACAGGACCTCAAGGCAGAATTAGTAAATGCACCGGTTCTCAGTCTTCCTGATTTAAAAAGGCCCTTTTATAATATAAAACCAGGTGATAAGGTGTTAATAAAAAACCTGGAAAGAAACCTTACTAATCCCAAACTGGGAAGGCCCCTATGTTGTTTTACTTACTACAGAAACTGCAGTCAGAACCGCCGAGAAGGGATGGACACATGCGAGCCGAATAAAGGGACCGATTACTGCTGCTGCTGCCGAAGACCCCTGGAGAATAACCAGCCAACCCGGAGATCTTAAGGTCACATTTAAACGGACTTAATGGACTCAGTAAAAATTGTACAAACCAGCTGGTATAGTGAGATATTGGACTATTGATATCCTATAACTGATGATTTTAGAGTCTATTGTACAAATAAGGATTGTGATTGTTACCCTTTTGTATGCTATATTTGTAAAATCTGCCAGGAACGGTGGTGGGTCCATAGTTATAGAGGCACCCCTCCTAGGGGTATTTGTAAAGGGTGTTACCAATTAGAAAGAGAACTGACAAAGTCAGTCCTAGAGATTAGAGAAGAGAACGGGAGCCTACCAAGGGAATCCCAAGAGTGGTGGGAGGTGTTTACTAAGGGGGCTAGGCCTGAAAATTGTTGTTACCACTCTAATGAATCAATTCTCCTAATTGTTCAAATTATAAAAGGGAATTGCCAGAAGACTTTACCTGGAATTCAGTGTAATTCACCGCAAGTGAAGGATAAGAATTGGGAATCATTCAAAAAGAGGCAGCAAAAACAGAGTAAGGGTCCTCCTGAAGAATATCCTTGCTGCCGAGAAGATGGTACACCTCGCGGCTCGAAGCAACCGGGTCGGCGAGCGAGGCAGAGGGATAAGAAGCAGTGGAGGAAAAAGCCCTCAAACTGGGACAATTCAAAGGTATTTCAAGAACTGCTTCAAGGATACTGATCTCCCAAGGGTAAAGGTGAGCCTGGCAATAACATGTCAAACCAAACAGTGGGAAGGGGGAAATAATGATAATCAAGTTCTGGGGAAGTTTGGACTCCACCCTTGCTGGCAAATTCTGTACATATTAGTTATATGTTGTACCTGGCCTGTACAAGGGGACTATGCACACCAGCCATTTAACTGGACTCTGACCAAAATAGACCAAGGGAAAGATGTTAAGCAAAATGCCACCACTGTAGCTCCTACTTTTTTAGTTACTAATGAGGACTTGGTGAACTCTGTGTGGGGATGGAGTAAACCTGACTTCCACGCTATCTATTGGTGTCCTAGTTCCAATCCTGGGAGGGGATATTGTAATTACCCTGGGGAATATCTGTGTGGATATTGGGGCTGTGAAACCATAGCAACTGCCTGGGCTGTTACCCATCCAGATAAATTTTTACAGGTCTCATGGTATCCTAAAGGATGCAAAGTTCCATGGTATGGCACTCAAGGAGAAATTCTGTATATGGGGAATTGCAGGTCCTGTGATATTGTTGTTACTAGGTTTGACTTTTGGACCTTGCATTTTTAATAAAATCATAGACATTGTAAAAGGAAGACTAGAGGCAGCTCATCTAATGCTTATTAGGGAGAGGTATGAAGCATTGCCCAGGGACTCAGAAGTAGATGAAACCCTGGTCTTAAGCCACCAAGACTTAAAGCGTTTTAATGAACAAATTGGTAAAGAGAAAGAGGAGGGATTGTAATAAAAAGGTCTTTGTTCATCAAAACGAACATTGAAAGAAGATAAGAATTTAAACTGAATAGAGAATTTCAGACTGTGAGAAGAGAAAGAGGAGAAAAAAGGCAGGGGGGGGCTTGATAAACAACAAGTATTCTGCTTAAGAATTGTGCAAATGCAGCTAGCACAGAAGACTGTGTAACTAACTATATACAAGCTAACTTTTAGGCCAAGGACAACCGGCAAAGAAGATAAGGAGCCTTCATCCCCATGACCACCAAGGGCAGAGAGAAAAAGGACCCCCTAGCAACCAATTGCACCGGCGCAGAGTACATCGAGAGAAAATACGTCAACCGAAAAAAAGGGGGGACTATAAAAACAAAAAGGTCAAAGGGGGAAGGTGCGCCGTGGCAGAGTGGAAACACCCCGGCCGCCCAGCGCTGTTTTTTGCTTAATACCGCTTGCTTAATAAATTCTTGTTAATTGATTTATCTATAATTAGCCTCCCCAATTGAATTTGTCCATAACATGGGGATTCCTTGAAGACGCTTTGTAACTCCCCGTGGTGCCGGGCCGGGCCGTGTCCCAGCGAGCACCAACAGCCAGGAGCTCCGATGCATGCAGCATGGCTGGCACCAGGGAAACGAGTCAACATCCCTACAGCTGCCCGCTCTGCCTGCAGGGCTGTCACGCAACAGCAATGTTCCAGCAAGAACAGGCATTTTTACATCCTCAGGACGATGTGCTCTTGTGGTCCTGGTGGTGGGTCAGAGAGAAAAGCCAAATGTGACAGACTGAACTTGACTGTAGGAGAGGGATGGCTCAGCAGAGGACCTGGGGACCTGCGGTGCCAGCCAGTGACCGGGCACTCGGACACAGCAGGAAGACCCCGACTATCCCACTTCAGCTGGGAGGGTATAAAAGCCCAGAGGTTCTTTGTTCAGGGTCCTCCAGAGGCACCAGCTCAAGCTGCCACTGTTCCACCACGATAAAATTGTTCTAGGGATCCAGAGGTCTGACACTCTGCTATGGAGGACATTCCACATTTCCAATCTTTTGGGCATTTAGGAGCTTTTGATTTTGCTCTGCACCCAAGAAAAACAAACCCCCAAATGTGCACAAATAACTCCTTTAGCATTTCCTCCTTTTATTTTCAGCCGATTTTTACATTGCTCTCTGCTATCTTGTCCTTGCGATAAATTAATGCTCCAATTTCTTAATTAAAGAAAAAGTATTAATTGGTCCAAATAAAAATTTAGAGAATAACAATGAAAAGCCACTATCCAAAAAAAGGTCAGGGCCGAGCCCGGGTATCGGCGCTGGGTGAGACACAGGCTTGACCGCTACAGCAGAGGGTCCCCTATGCTTCACGCCGACTGTCCTGCCTGAGCAATTTTTATACGGTTTTTCTTGCCCGAGGCAGAGTCCCTTTTCTTCCTTTTTGGACTGCACATATTCAGGTGGAGTTCTTTCTCTGTGGCAAGTTGAACAAAACACGTCCGGAGAGTGATGAGCACCCATGATCGCGTTCCCGGAATTCGGCATTGAGACGTATCTCCCCGATGGCTCCGGCTATCTCAATCTCAGATATTTATCGCGTATTCTTCGTCCCGGGTGTTCCTCAGACCGCCTTGATGGACGATCCATCTCCGGGCTGGCCACGTTCATTTGATTGTAAATTAAGTTCTCCCTCCCTTGTCCAGGTGGTTTTGACATTGTGTTGCAATCCCTGTCACTGGCATGTGCGTTTTAAAACTTCTTATAAGAGTATATCTTAACAGTACATGGCAATAAAATATACAACAATTTTATTTGCACGAATTATCATATACACATAGAACAATCCCTCCCCTTCTATATAAACATATTAATACGTGCTTTCTCTACCTTCTACACAACTACGTTTACTGGTGCTTTATATTATCATCTTATTTCTCAAATCTTAGTTACCTCAAGGTTCCTTATGCCAGTCTTCCCTCGGAATTCCCTGATACAGTCTGTAGACCTCCCCTTCCCCTTTTATCTGTTCTTCAAATCTGGCCAAAGCATCTGCTGCTCTACGGTGTACGTTTTCCTCTCCCAGTTTCATTATTTTTGATACTTGATTTGTTTTTCCCATCGCACATTCTGGGTCTGTGGGCATGGCTGCTGCTTGCGTGCCCTGTACTACGGAATGTATCAACCTAATAAAGCATGGTATCAGGCAGGGTAGGAGTATGATCCCGGCTATTGAACATAATATAAAGAGTATTACCTTCTTCCACCATGCTCCATCAAACAGATAATCCCACCAGGATGCTTGGAGTATGGAGTTCCATTTTTGTACTGGAACATGTGCTCCCCTTTTAATTTCTGTTGCCAGGCCTCTGATGCTTTCCCCATAGTCATCAATCTCTACACAACATTCCGATTCATTAAATTTTCCACAGACCCCTCCCTCTTCTGCTAATAAATAGTCGAGGGCTTATGCTGTTTTGATATACAAAGGCCCTCATCTGGGAGTGTTGTTTAGATAGCAGCTCGAGGGCGTCTGAGGTGTGGTTACAAACGACCTCCACCACTGCCTGCAGTCTTATCAGCCGGTTTAACAGATAAATCTGGGGCAAGCACATTTCTCTCTCTCTCTCAGGATTTTTCATGGGGGTACACTGAGAGAAAGAAAGAGAAAATAATTTCTGTTTCTGCTCCTTGTTTTTCTGATGTGGAATGTGCTTGGAGAATTGTTTACCTGGGGTGATTGCTTGATTGGATACTGGTGAGGATTGTTTGGACCTGGTGGCCAATCGGATCCACCTGTGTCTGGACTCTGGCGAACAGGGTCACGAGTTATTAGTTAGTTCGATATGGTAGTTAGAGAAAGTAGCGTGTAGTTTTTAGTAGCCTCCTTTATATAGTATATTAATGTATTATAGCATAAAGAATAAATAAAGAAATCATTCAGCCTTCTGAACTGAGTCGGACATCATCATTCTTCCCATTGGGTTCGCCTGCATTTTACAACAAAATCGGGCTCCTATACCCCCAGCTTCCATCCTGAGCCCATGTTGCAGGACCATAATATTCGATTATCCTTTCTGCGGGCCACTCCTCCTCACCCCAAGTCTGACCCCCACCAAAAACAGGGACCTTCTTTTTTACCTCCCTTCTCTTCCTGCTCAGTGTTTCGTATAAGGGGGGCCCAAGTGAGCTGCGTTCTGACCGAGGTAGGGTAAAGAAAGCAGGTCTGATTAATCCTATTATACGTGATCCTTTCCACCGCTGAGGCAACTCGCTGTATGCTTTCTTCCCACAGATCCAATACAAACCATTCGGGGCTTTCCACCTGACGTTTTTGATTTTGCGTTCGTTCGAGAACCCCCTCAACTCCTCCAAGGATTGGTAAGGGTTAGTTCCAGAGCTTTTGTTCCAGCAAAGTCCAATTTTTTCACTCCATTCACATTTGTCTCTTTTTCCTTGGCTCCAGTACCCTGTAGGGTTCTCAGGTTGCCACACTCTGCTTTTGTTAGAGGAGTTTATTGTCAGAGTGGACACACATGGAGCGTATCCTACCATTTCAATGTATTCCTTTGCCTCCCTGCTAACGCAGAACATCCCAATCACTCTTTTGCCCAAGACCCAACCCTCAGGTCTCTGAATTGTTTTTGAGGTTTTGGCATTATCCCATTTTAGGAGTTGCTCTGGGGCTAGGCTCTCACCTTTCCAAGGCCACTTTTCCGCTGATTTGAGCCCCCCGCAGATCCAGCAATTAGATAAGCCCAATTCCGTTGCGATTTCCTGCATCAGATCCACAAATAGGTTTTGATCTGAGGCAGGTAAACCCCAGCTGGTATACTGCTTTTCCAGCTGATCATACTGCTCGCTTAGGGTTCTCAGCCTTTCCTGCTCCATCCTTCTTTTCCTCATTTCTGCTTCCTGTTTTCTCAGCTCCTGTGATAGCTGTTTCATTTTGCTCCCTGGGTCCACTCCCTCTTTGTTCCTCGAAAAGCAGAACATTCGGTCATATTGCAAGCCAACTCAGTCATCCTGATCCTCTAAAAGGTCCAAGATAACCGGCTCACCTTTGAGGGACGTCTTAGTTTCATACTTTAAGTTCTTCCCCACCCAGTATGTTTTACCACCCATAACATACATTCCCAACTGGTTATTGTCATTGCATAACGGATTGGCCCGAAAGTATGCTACAAACACTGACTCCATTTTTCCCCCGGTCCATACTGTTCGGTTACATTTATCACAGATCGGGACAGGTACCTGTTCAGTATTTCTTTTATGTACCTTGCGCTCTGACCGCCCGTCCTTAGGGCGGTCCGTCACCTTTTGTGTATACCACCTTGTTCTTCCTTTTAGCCTGCTATTCCCCTGCTGAGTGCTGTTCCTGGGGCAGTGCCCCTTTATCTTACCCTTGCTGCAGTTCTTTGGGACTGGGGATGTCGGAGCCTCCGATTCCCCGTGTTCTTTCTGGGCAGTCTGTATGCAGTGCCCGCACCCGTTGCCGGGGCCTTGCACCTCTGTGCTGGGCAAGTTCCTCAAACGCGTACCGGTCTTGAGGCACATTACCAGATTCAGGTAGATCAGGACCCCCACGATTATTATTATTCCTCTGCCTCTGCCTGCGCCCACTGGGGTGCCACCAGTGGCGAAGTAAGCCATCTCCTCGGCAGCAAGAATAGTCTTCTGTGCTGTCATACCTGCACCGAGCTGCACACCTCCGTTTAAAGACACCCCACCTCGACAGTTTAACTGTGTCTGCACTGCAGCGTACTTTATTTAACCTTCAGCACTCGATAGCAAGAATTTGAGCCTTTGATTTCAATTTTTCCCTTATCCCGGTTTGGAACACACAAAACCAAATTTCAGAATCTACGTCGATTATCCCCAGTCTTGTGGCAAGCTCTAAGATACGGCTAGTCAGGCACAGTTCTTCTTCCAGGCACTTATCACACAAACCCCTTGGCCAATACCCCCTTCTACAGCGTATGACCCAAACCTCGTTACAGTAACTCACATTTGAAATGCACAAATGGGTAACATTCACAATCGGGCTTAGTGCACCTTATCGGCTCCCTACCAGTCATTTACTTGGTCGACGCAAAGTGAGCTTTAGGTCCCCAGGTGGAGAGGTGATTTTCCACTCTGCCGTCTCTTCCCGTGGCTCGACCTTCTTTACTCGGGATGCGTGGGTCCAACCCTTTTCTGCTGTTCGTATGGCTGTATCTGTGGTTAAGAGGACAAGAAAAGCGCCTTCCCAGTGAAGTGTTAATGGGACCTCTTCCCATGTTTTTATGAGCACCTTGTCCCCTGGTTGTATTCTGTGTATGGAGAAGCCTAAAGGGGTATTTTGTGTCAGGATTCCCTGTTTCCACAATTCCTGTAGATTTTTACTTATAGATATGAGGTGTGGTTGTATCTGTCCATCTTCTATCCTTGGATGCCCTTCTGGCATACCATGTTCATATGGCATCCCATACAGCATTTCAAAAGGTGACAGCCCAGTCTCGGAGTGAGGCATGGTTCGAATATTTAATAAGGCTAAGGGGAGACACTTTAACCAAGACATTTTTGCTTCCAAAATTAATTTTGCCAGTTGAGCCTTTAATGTTTGGTTCATCCTTTCAACTTGTCCAGAGCTCTGGGGATGCCAAGGGGTGTGGTATTCCCGCCGGCTCCCTAGAGAGTCAGCTAGTTGTCTAACAATTTTTGAAGTGCGTGCCTTGATCCGAATCTATGCATTTTATTAACCCATATCGGGGAATGATTTCTTCCAGTAGAAATGTTGATACTGTTTGAGCCGTTGCCCGAGAGCTCGGGAGGGCTTCTACCCAGTGAGTTAGTTTGTCTACTATTACTAAGAAGAATTTGCATCTCCCCACCTTAGGCAGATCAGTAAAATCTACCTGAATCCTTTCAAAAGGTCTGTATGCCAGTGGGCGGCTTCCCAGTGCCACCTTTCGGGTCCTTGCCTGATTAATCCTTTGACAAACCATACATCCCTGTACCTCTTGTTTGGCTAATTCATAAATCCCTTTGCACCCAAAAAATCTCAGGAATTGCTCTGCCAGGGCCTGAGCACCCCAGTGTGTTTGTTGATGCAATCTCCTCAGGATCTTTCTGGTGTAGTCCTTAGACAATAACTCCCTTCCGTCTGGCAATTTCCACTTACCTCCTTCTAGCCGGCCTCCTATCTTCTCGTACCCCTCGATTTCCTTCGGGGAGGGGTGGGGAGGATACTCCTGAACCTCCCCTTCCTCGATTCCCGGGGTACTTGCCTCCATCAAAGCCGCGCTTTTGGCCTCTTTGTCTGCAAAATTGTTCCCTCTGGTGCGGAAGCGCATTCCCGTTTGGTGCCCCTTTACATGGACTACAGCAATTGCCTCTGGCCCCCTTATAGCCTTTAAGATCCGTCTGATTATTTCCTCATGCACCAGCCCTTTTCCCCAGGTATTGAGCAGCCCCCTTTCCTCCCAATTCCTCCAAAACGTGTGTACCACCCCAAATGCCTATTTTGAATCTGTACAAATTGTTCCTTTTCTCCCTTCTAATTTCCACAAGGCCCTCAATACCGCATATAACACACAAGCCTGTGCTGACCACCCAGCATTCAGGGGCCCAGATTCCACCACGTCCCCGGTCCTTCTATCCACCACCGCATAACCCAACTTCCTTTTCCTGACTATGACCCTTGCAGACCCATCCACAAACCATTTCTCACCTTGTTCCAATTCTTCCTCTTCCAAGTCTGGTCTTATTTTAGTTTGTAGTTCCACCACTTCGGCACAGTCGTGGAAAGGCACTCCTGCTGCCTCCCCAAATAGGAATTGTGAGGGGTCTTGGGCCGAGGTAGTCCACAACTCCAAATCCTGGGAGTGGATTAATACAGTATTCTAGGAGCCTGGCATCAGTCAGCCATGTATCAGCCTTTTGCTGCAGAATGCTCCGTATACTATGTGGGGTGTCAACTACCAGTGCTGCCCTGAAGGTTACCGTCTTAGCTTCTTCTACTAATATTGCTACTACTACAACTGCTTGTAAGCAGGTGGACCACCCTCTACGTACAGGGTCTAGAAGCTTTGATACGTATCCCACTGGCTTCCTGGCCCCTGCCCAGTCCTGGGTTAGAACCCCATGGGCAGTGTGATTGCTGACGTCCACAAACAGTTGAAAAGGTTTCCTTACATCAGGAAGGCTCAACACCGGGGCAGCCACAAGAGCGTCCTTTATTTCCTTAAAATCTTCCTCATCCTGCTTTGGCCACTTGAGCTTATCCATGGTAAGCTTTTCATAAAGAAACCTTACCTTCTCGCTGTATCCCTCGATCCATTGCCGGCAGTATCCTAGAAGCCCCAGCAGCTGCCTGACCTCCCTCTTTGTCTGGGGAGGGGGTAAGGTGATAATACCAGTTATCCTGTCCGGACCCAGCTTCTTTTTACCCTTTGTTAACCAGTGTCCTAGGTACTTGACCTCGGGCTCTGTGAACTGTAATTTGGATTTTGAGACCTTCAACCCTTTCTCCCCCAGAAAGTTTAATAGTGCTATTGTACCTGCCTGTACCTCCTCCTCCCTGGGTCCGGCTACCAACAGATCATCCACCTATTGTAATAACTTGGTCCCTTTGACTGGCACAAACTCACTTAAGAGTTTCTCAAGGACTTGCCCAAATAGGTTGGGCGAATCTACAAAGCCCTGAGGCAAGGATGTCCACCTTAATTGTTGCTTTCTAGTTGTGTCCAGGTTCTCCCATTGAAATGCGAAATAGTCCTGACTTTCCCAGGCTAGCGGACAAGTCCCAAAGGCATCCTTTAAATCTATTGCACTGTAGCAGGTATCTGCCGGGGATACGTTATTCAGTAGTGCGGACGGGTTCGAGACGGTAGGAAACAAGGTTTTTGTCCTTTGATTTACCGCCCGCAAATCTTGCACCAGCCTACAACTACCATCCACCTTTTGTACTGCCAGGATAGGAGTATTATGTCTTGACATACACAGCTCTAATGTGCCCTTCTTGATTAGATCCTCTATTACAGGTTTCAGTCCCCTCCTACCTTCCATGGGAATTGGGTACTCTTTGATCCTGATCGGATCCTCTGGCCTCTCAATCTCAATGTGAATAGGCTCCATATTTAACCTCCCCGCCTCTCCCTGTGTGTGCCACACTTTAGGGTTTATTTTATTCTCATCCTCCACGGTCAGTTTGTATAAAGTTACCGTTAGCTGGGAGTCCTGTGCTATCAGGCTTAGCCCCGGGACTACCATTAAATCCCTCCCCAGCAAGTTATAATCTGCTTCTTCTACCAGCAGTAAGTTCCCCAGGCAAAACTTATTTTCCAATTCCATTTCCACATTTTTCAAAACCGGTACCTTAAATGGTTCTCCTTTGGCCCCGATGACCACCATTGAGTCCTTACTTTTAGTACATCCCGGTGGCAGTCGCTGAACTGTGGCTCTTTCTGCGCCTGAATCCGCCAAAAATACCAATTCTTGTTTCTGGGGTCCAATTTTTAACTTGTATCAAGGGCTCTCCAGGTGTTCTGGACCCCAAATTATAGAGCCCCTGACACCGCTAATCCTCCTGAAAAATTTGTTCATCCTTTATTCTTTTCTTGCACTCCCTCTTGAAGTGCCCTCTCTGTTTACAGTGAAAGCACTCAGGGCCACTTACCTGTTTGTTTGTGCCCTTCTTCTGAGGGGGGTTCAGCTTGCCCCGGGGCCGTTGCGTTGGTGCCGGCTTTCCGGGATTCTGAAGCCGCTCCTGTTTTTGCGCTTCCCGTACCGCCGCCACCAACACCCTTGCTTGAGCCTTTTGTTTGTCGTCGTCCCGCCTCATGTAAACCTTCTGTGCCTCCCTTAGCAATTCTTGGAGGCTTTTCTCTTGCCATATCTCTATTCTTTCTAGCTTTTTCCACATGTCCTCCCACGTTTTAGCAATAAATTGTGTTTTTAACAAAATAGCCCCAAGCAGAAAATTAGGGTCAGTGCCTGAATACATCTGGAGACTTTTTCTTAACCGTTCCAGCCATTTGGTAGGTGTTTCAACCCTCCCCTGGCATTCCCCCAATGCTTTACTGATGTTCTGCCCCTTTGGTACCGCCCCCTCAATTCCCTGTGTTACCATGTTCCTCAGCCCTATCATTTTGAGCCGATCCTCCTCCGACTGGGCATTCCATGATGGCCTCTGTTCAGGCCACCTCTCGGCCCCGCTCCCCCCGCCCGGGGATTCCTGTGTTCCCAATCCGTTATTGCAGCCTGCCCTATCATGTCCCCTTCCTCGGTGTTGAACAACGACCTCAGAATGGTGCAGATAGCATCATATGAATAGATACTGTTCCCCAAAAACTCATCCAGCCTCTCCGCTACCCCTAGAGGGTCATCCATTAATTTCCCCGTTTCCCTTCTGAAGGCTCTTACGTCTCCCGTATTGATAGGCACATTTACATGCCCAATGTCTCCGGGAGCGGTTGGTACTTCCCTTAGGGGTAGAGACCGGGTCTGTCCCCTTCCCCCTCACTATCACCATGGTTCTCCATCCGCATCTTGCGACACGTCCTGCTGGCTGGAGGAGAGGCAGTTTCGCCGGCAGGGAGTGTGTGCCCGGGGCCGTCCGCCTGCTGTGGCACAGGCGGGGGCTGAGAGGGACCCGGCGGGTCCGGCACCGCCAGAGCTGGGGGCTGTATATTACACGGCGGTGCCTGTGCCTGTGCGGGTTGAGGCGGGTGATCCACTGGAGCGGGCACTGGGGGCTGGACCTGGTTTAGGTATGGGGGTGGAAGGTTGTCCAAGGGCTCCCAGGTCTCACCCTGATCTATGTTAACACCCTGAGTTCGGACCGGGAATAGCCTGACACCAGCATATTCCCACAATCTGGCATAGTCCAGCTCCTCCCCTTCTGGCCCGCTTTCTTCATATATACCATCGTATAAGGCCTGACACATTCTTGTATCAAATGTGCCAAACATGGGCCAAAACTGCTATTTCCCAATTTCCATGTTCCCCCATACCTCCACACAGTAATGTATCATCTTTTCCTTAGATTTCCTCCGTCTCTGGGGGCAGTGCTCCCAATGCTCCAAAATCCACCCCAATGGGCTTCCCCTTGGGATTTCTGGCAAACAGTCCTGCTGCCCTTTACCAGGTATCCCCTGGGATTTTCCCTGAATTTTACTCTTTTTCTGCCCCATACCTCAACAAGCCTGCTTACCTCAATTCCTTTACCAAAGTCCTTGAATCCGTCCTGGATGATACTGAGGTTTTAGCCTGTCCCGATTGAATGTTACCAGCCTATCACTCACAGCAAACCGCTCTGTGGACCAGCAACTGGTGGTGAGCTCTCTTACCTTTTCCCCGGACTTCCAAAGTCCTGGACCAAAGAAGTTTACTGTTGTAGATGTCGGCGAACCCAATGGGAAGAACGATGATGTCCAACTCCACCTCAGAAGGCCGAACGATTTCTCCACCATAACTATGCTACAACACACCAATATGCTATATAAAAGAGGATACCAAACACTACATGCCACTTTCTCTAACCATCATATCTAACTCCTCACAATTCGTGACCCTGTTCTCCAGAGCCCGGACACAGGTGGATCCAATTGGCTGTCAGGCCCAAACAATCCACCATGATCCAACCAAGCGCTCACTCTGGGTAAACAATTCTCCAAACACATTCCACAAGAGAAAAACAAGGAGCAGAAATAGAAATTGTTTTCTCTTTCATTTCTCTCTGTGCACCTCAATAAAAAATCCTGAGAGAGAGAGAAATGTGCTTGCCACAGTTTACCAGTTCTCAAACACCCGAGAACATACCCTCCCTCATCAATCTGCCCGTGATCGAACCCCTGAACTCCCTGAGTTGCACGCTTTACGCGTAAAATGAGATTTCCCCATTCCGTTTGCTTCCCCCGCAACCGACCACTTTCCTCGTGGAAGAGTGGAACTGCGATCGTCTTGGGGCCTCTCTCACCCCGTGACAATGTCACATCTCACACACACGCTCGATCACCCCTCACTCAACCATGCGATACTTACGGTCCTTTTTCCCGCGTGGATTCTTCATGCATGTAGATTTTTATGAGTGAAAAAAATTAACCGCGGCCTCGGAGATTCTGCTCCGAGTTCCCAAGAGCTCTGGGCCCGTTTTATCCCCCTTTTTTGATAGTGGCTCTGGCTCCGAATTCAAAATCTGTTTGGTTCTACGGGACTCCCCAGTGCCCTCCAGCCGTTGAAATTGGCAGGGCACCGCCTAGACAAAAAAGGGTTTCCCCAGACCCCCAAATCAGATCACATCAAGGCTCACCAAGATTGTTATAAATGAATGCTCCAATTTATTAATTTAAAAAAATGTATTTATTGGACCAAATAAAAATTTAGAGAATAACAATGAAAAGCCACTATCCAAAAAAAGGCAGTGCTCTGAACCCGGGTATCAGCACTTCGGTGAGACACAGGTTTGACCGCTACAGCAGAGGGTCCCCTATGCTTCACGCCGACTGTCCTGCCTGAGCAATTTTTATACGGTTTTTCTTGCCCGAGGCAGAGTCCCTTTTCTTCCTTTTTGGACTGCACATATTCAGGTGGAGTTCTTTCTCTGTGGCAAGTTGAACAAAACACTTCCGGAGAGTGATGAGCACCCATGATCACGTTCCCGGAATTCGGCATTGAGATGTATCTCCCCGATGGCTCCGGCTATCTCAATCTCAGATATTTATCACGTATTCTTCGTCCGGGTGTTCCTCAGACCGCCTTGATGGACGATCCATCTCCTGGCTGGCCAAGTTCATTTGATTGTAAATTAAGTTCTCCCTCCCTTGTCCAGGTGGTTTTGACATTGTGTTGCAATCCCTGTCACTGGCATGTGCATTTTAAAACTTCTTATAAGAGTATATCTTAACAGTACATGACAATAAAATATACAACAATCTTCTTTGCACAGATTATCATATACATCTAGAACATCCTCATCTTTCCAAAATTCCTGTGCCTATTTAAGTCCAGCCTGGGATGGTGCCCCCATTTTTAGTTCAGTTCTGTAGCGATTTATCCCCAGCAATCCTGCTGACCACATCCATTTCAATGCTGCAAAAACCTAACTCTGGGCTGCAGTATGTGAATCACGCTCTGGTGTGTGAGGTGGCAGAGCAGCAGAGGAGGCATTCTTCAGAAGGGACATTCGGTAGATTAGTGAAGTGACTGTCAGAACCCGGGCTCGTTCTTAGAACGCCTGCGCCACACCAGGAGTGCGGAACTGCCTCGGCAGGGGGATTTACCAGAGGCAGAACCTTTAGAGCCACTTGCTGGAAGGTGCCAGAAACAAGCCACAACAGGGACCAGGCAGAGGAGAGAGGAGGCAGCTCTCCGTCTTGAGGTTCCACAAGAAAGGGTTTATTTCAGGTGAAAAGAACAGAAACAAAGAGCCCCGGGCACTCCTGTGCAAGATACAAGTCAGGGGGCGCATACAAACAGCTAACCAACAGGGAATCCTCAGGGGAGGAGTGGGGGGATTACACCAAGTGTCTGGAGCCAGTTGGGGTAGGAGGGTGGAGGGGATGGGCCACATGGGCCAGTGGGGCTTCGAGGAATAGGGGAATTCCAAAGGGGTGTTGCAATCAGGGATTGGCCCCATGTGAAAGTGGCAGGGAAGGTTCGGGGACCAAGGGACTGGGTTGCTATGACAGGCAGGGAAAGAGCTGAACAAGAGGCGGGGAATGGCATGAGGGTCAGCTTTGAGGGAGGGTAAAACCCAGGGGCAAGCAAACTCAGGGTGAAAATTGGGGTACAACAGAACAAACCACCTAACAAGGAAACAATAAAATAAATTTGTACCGTAACAATCAAGAGTGTCTCCAGGCACACAGTCTGACCAGCAATGTCAGCAGGCAAAATAAAGGTTTTGCTGAGCAATGGCCCTTGGATGAAGCAAAACATTTACAATCAGAGCAGTCCATTTGTACAGATGGGGGTACACTCTGGGGGTACAGCCAATGCCATGAGGTCACAGCAGGCTCTGGGGTCACAGCAGGCTGAGGTCACAGCAGGCTCTGAGGTCACAGAGGTGCCAGAGCCCCGTGGCTGCACAGCACCACAAGGACCGAGCAGTCAGCCCTTGAGCACAACTGTTGCAGCAGCAGCAGCGGTGGCAGCAGTGGTGCTGACATTGGGACAGCGGTGTCAGGACAGCGGTGGCAGCAAGAGCTGAGGGACTGGCAGAGGGCGAGGCACCATGGCCCTTGCTCTACGCCTCTTCCTCCCGCTCCTCCTGGCCGTGGCCCTGCCTGCCAGGGCTGCCCAGGCTGCTCCGTTGCAAGCGCGGGGAGCAGGTGAGCCGGCAGCCTGGCTCCCCTTTCCCGGGAGAGCGCTCCCTGCTTGCCGGGAAGCGCTGGGGGATGGTTTTCCCCTGGGCTTTAGGGAGGGTTTCCGCTGTGGGAGGGAGAGAGTCCCAATGGGCCCTGGGCTGCTCCACCCTCCCTGCCAGGGATGTTGCACAGGGCCTGCAAGGAGGATGGAGAGTGACCAGGAGCCAGCACAGAGCTCCCCAGGCCCCTGTGCAGCTTTGGCCGTGTCCTTTCACATCTGGCTGCCACGGCCTTACCCAACTGCCTTGCAGTGCCCCGCTCCCAAAGACAGAAGGGGATCCCAGCACACCATGGAAATGGTTCTGATCTGTGCTCCCTTCTAGACTGGGATCATGACTTGGATTATTTGGAAGTCCTGATGAATGACGGCTTGAAGTTCTTGGAGGATGTTGAAGGCAAGTTTTCAGTGTGCCTTTCCTGAGAGAATAACCTGAGTCAATGTGACAAGAGCTCACTCATGAGCCATTTCCCTTAACATCATCTTAAGTTTGAAGGAAACTGGAAGCCTTGCCCTGCTCCCTTCTGGAGCCCAGAGCGATCCCACAGGATCGCTGTCAGTGGGAGGAAGGAGCATTTGGCTGTCCATCTTCCTCCCATGTGCAATGCCAGTGTGTCCTTCCGTGTGCTCTGTGCAGCCACAGAGGAGAGCAGAGAGGGAAGGGGCCGGGCTCAGGGCTGCGCCCCCGGGCTGAGCCTTGGGTGCAGCCTGAGGATCTCCTACAGCGCCACGGGAGCTGTTCTGTCCTGCCTTTCTTTGCAGCTGAACCTGTTGCTGAAGGTGGTGCAGCTTCCCAACCCATACCCAGTACTGACCCTCTGGGAGATGCTGAGGGTAGGTCAAGGCCTTTCCCCCTGGGAGAGCTGCCAGCTCAGAGCCCAAAGCTCGGCCAGGGGGGCATTGCTGCAGGTGCCAGGACAGAACCATGCACGTGTGTGCCCTCTCCCTGCACCATCCCCTCAGCACTTCTGCGCCTCAGTGGTGCCCGTGCAGATCTGCAGAGATGACAGAAGCTCCTGTGGCTGTTGAGTTACAGGTGTGTCGGCAGAGAGGACTTTCCCAGGACCTTTGGTGGAAGTTGCACACAAGCCCAGCTCCCATCACAAGGGTGAGTGGTGTGTCCCTGCTCACCCCACAGGCTGTGCACTGGTTTTGTGCCATCCAGTCCTGGGAAATGGAAATATTTTGCTCTAAGGTCCTCCAACAGAGAAGATCAAAGACACAGCAAACAAGATATCCCTGGAACCATCTGAACTCATGTGGCAAATGCTGAGGGAAATGCTGCAGGGAGGACAAGGTGGGAGCATTTCCCTCAGCCTTGCCCTGGGACTCAGCAGCCGGGGGCGTTCCTTCCACATCTGGGCACACCGTGCCTGGCACAGCGGGAAGGGATCCATGGAAGCCTGGCTGCCCCGCTGCTGCTTTCACGGCCTGCAGGGCTGTTTCCCAGCCTGGCCTGGCTGCAGCTTCTCCCCAGCTGCTGCAGGAAGGCATTTGGCAGCAGCTGACAGGGAGGCCAAACTGCACCACGAGTTATGCAGACCCTGAGATCCCCTGCAATTTCCCAGTCTTTGGGTAGATCAGGTTTAGGGGCTGTTTGGAGAAGGGACCAGCATCCAACAGTCCCAAAATCCTGAGTGTTTTCCGATCCTTACCCATGCCTTTCACAAGTATCGCCTCCTGAAGCTGTCACTTTCCCCATTCCCAAAAGGGAATGTTTCCATCTGATCCAGCTGTCTCTTTTCCATTCTCCAGAGATGGAAGGAGAGGCTGTGCAGAAGGAAGCATTTCCCAGAGGAAGCAGTGATTCTGTGCCAGCCTCTGCTGCAGGAAGGGAGGCGATGCCAGGCACAGTCACTGGAGGTAATTGCTGTGCCTCTGGGCCTGAGCCCTGCTGAGGCTTGAGCTGCCCTCTCTGCTGCTTGGCAGTGCGGGCACAGCCCGGAAAAGATCGGCACAGCCAAGAGGAATTATCCTGAGCAGGCTCAGGGCACTCGGGTACTGAGCAGTCCTGCTGGGGTCCCTCTGTGGGAGACACATCCCGAAACCTGGGATAGACTGCACAGGGTGACCATGGTGGGGAAAGGGCAGAGGGCGAGAGCAAGGCTCCAGTGTGTCCTGAGAGGGACTGACTATGGGCCCTCGGGCTGGGGGAGGTGTCCTAGCAGAAGGAGGGCAGGAGGGACAGAGGGAGGGACAGAGGGAGGGAGGGAGGGAGAGTTGTGGCACTGCCTGCTGCAGTCTTCCCCTGGCCTTTAGGGAGGATTTCCTCTGCATGAGAGTGAGAGACTCCCATTGGGCCGTGGGCTGCTCCAGCTGCCCCTCCAGGGATGTTGCACAGGGCAGGGAAAGAGTGTGGAGAGTGACCAGGAGCCAGCCCAGAGTTCCCCAGGCCCCTGTGCAGCTTTGGCCATGTCCATTGACATCTGGCTGCCACGGCCTTACCCAACTGCCTTGCAGTGCCCATTTCTCAGAGGCAGAAGGGGATGCCAGCACACCCTGAAATATGTTCTCATCTGTGCTCCGTTCTAGATGAGATTGATGAGAAGGCTTCTCCATTAGCATGGCTGAATGAAGTTCTGACGCCCTTGGAGCCTCCTGCAGGTATGTTCCCACTGTCCCACTAAGGAATAATTGCTGACAGCCTGCCAGGACAGGTGACAGAAGCTTCTCTGGCTGTTCAATTACAGCTGTGTCTGCAGGGAGGAATTTTCCTGCCCCTTTGCTGATTGCTCCACGCAAGCCTGGCTCCCTTCGCAGGGGTGAGTAGTGTGTCCCTGCTGACCCCACAAGCTGTGCACTGGTTTTGTGGCATCCAGTCCTGAGAAATGGAACTACTTTCTGTTAAGGTCCTCTGAGAGGGAAGAACAAACCTAGAGGAGAGAAGGAATCGCTTGAGTCAAACAACATCCTGAAACAAATAGTGGAGAAACTGCACAAAGAGCATGGTGAGAGCATTTCCCTCAGCCTTCCCCTGGGACTCAGCAGCCGGGGGCTTTCCCTGCACATCTGAACACGCTGTGCGCGGAACAGTGGGAAGGAACCCATGGCAGCCTTGCAGCCCCACTGTTGCTTTCACACCTTGCAGGGCTGTTTCCCAGTCCCCAGCCTCTGCATTTGGCACCAGCTGACAAGGTGGCCAAACTGCATCATGGGCCATGCACATTCTGGGATCCCCTGCAATTTCCCAGTGTCGGAGCAGATCAGGAGGCGCAGCTGATTGCAAGGGTGTGCTACTGACAAGGGAGTGCTCTGGCCCAGTGACAAGAGCTTGGGACGTTTCCTGATCAATATCAATGTCTTTGACAAACCTTGCCTCCTGAAGATGCCCCATCCCCAATGGGGAACAGCCCCCCTGATCCAGCTGTGCCTCTTCCTTTCTCCAGAGATGGAAGGAGAGGCTGTGCTAAAGGCTGAGTTTCCCGGAGGAACCAGTAGCTCATTGGCAGCCTCTGCTGCAGGAAGGGAGGCGATGCCAGGCACAGTCACTGGAGGTAACTGCTGTGTCTCTGGGCCTGAGCCCTGCTGAGGCTTGAGCTGCCCTCTCTGCTGCTTGGCAGTGCAGGCACAGCCCAGACAAGAGCGGCACAGCCCAGGGGAATTATCCTGAGCAGGCTCAGGGCACACGGGTACTGAGCAGTCCTGTTGGGGTCCCTCCGTGGGAGACATATCTCGAAACCTGGGAGAGACTGCACAGGGTGACCATGGTGGGGAAAGGGCAGAGGGCAGGAGCAAGGCTCCAGTGTGTCCTGTGAGGACCTGGCTATGTCCCCTGGGGCTCTGGGAAGTGTCCTAGCAGAAGGAGAGCAGGAGGGACAGAGGGAGGGAGAGACAGTTGTGGCACTGCCTGCTGCAGTCTACCCTTGGGCTTTAGGGAGGATTTCCTCTGTGGGAGGAAGAAAGCCCCCAGCGCCCTGGGCTGCTCCAGCTGCCCCTCCAGGGATGTTGCACAGGGCCTGCAAGGAGGATGGAGAGTGACCAGGAGCCAGCCCAGAGCTCCCCAGGCCCCTGTGCAGCTTTGGCCATATCCATTTGCATCTGGTTCCCACAGCCGTACACAACCCCCTTGCAGTACTCAGTTCCCTGAGGCAGAAGGGGACTCCAGCATACCATAGAAATGGTTCTGGTCTGTGCTCCCTTCTAGACTGGGATCGCAAATTGGATTATTTGGAAGCCCTGCTGGAAAATGGCTTGAAGATCTTGGAGGATGTTGAAGGCAAGTTTTCAGTGTGCCTTTCCTGAGAGAATAACCTGAGTCAATGTGACAAGAGCTCACTCATGAGCCATTTCCCTTAACATCATCTTAAGTTTGAAGGAAACTGGAAGCCTTGCCCTGCTCCCTTCTGGAGCCCGGAGCGATCCCACAGGATCGCTATCAGTGGGAGGAAGGAGCATTTGGCTGTCCATCTTCCTCCCATGTGCAATGCCAGTGTGTCCTTCCGTGTGCTCTGTGCAGCCAGAGAGGAGTGCAGAGAGGGAAGGGGCTGGGCCCAGGGCTGTGCCCCGGGGCTGAGCCTTGGGTGCAGCCTGAGGATCTCCTACAGCGCCACGGGAGCTGTTCTGTCCTGCCTTTCTTTGCAGCTGAACCTGTTGCTGAAGGTGGTGCAGCTTCCCAACCCATACCCAGTACTGACCCTCTGGGAGATGCTGAGGGTAGGTCAAGGCCTTTCCCCCTGGGAGAGCTGCCAGCTCAGAGCCCAAAGCTCGTCCAGGGGGCATCGCTGCAGGTGCCAGGACAGAACCACGCACGTGTGTGCCCTCGCCCTGCACCATCCCCTCAGCGCTCCTGCGGCTCAGTGCTGCTCGTGCAGATCTGCAGAGATGACAGAAGCTCCTGTGGCTATTCAGTTACAGGTGTGTCTGCAGGGAGGACTTCTCCAGCTCCTGGGCTGGATGCTGCGCACCAACAGACCTCCCGTCGCAGGGGTGAGTAGTGTGCCCCTGCTGACCCCACAGGCTGTGCATTGGTTTTGTGGGATCCATTCCTGGGAAATGGAACAACTTTCCCTCTTTCTCTTAAGGTCCTCCAAAAGGAAAGACCCAAGATACTGCAGCCACAAAGTCTCATGAGTCAAACGAATTCCTGAGACAATCACAGAAGGAAGCACAGGGAGGACAAGGTGGGTACATTCCCCTCAGCCTCCTCTGGGACTCAGCAGCCGGGGGATTTCCCTGCACATCTGGACACGCCGTGCCCAGTACAGCGGGAGGAGATCCATGGCAGCCTGGCTGCCCCGCTGCTGCTTTCACGGCCTGCAGGGCTGTTTCCCAGCCTGGCCTGGCTGCAGCTTCTCCCCAGCCACTGCAGGAAGGCATTTGACAGCAGCTGACAGGGAGCCCAAACTGCACCACGAGTTATGCACACCCTGAGATCCCCTGCAATTTCCCAGTCTCTGAGCAGATGAGGAGATGCAGCTGTTTGCACAAGGGAGTTCTCCGACCCCCACAGCCTGGGCATTCTCCTGATCTTTACCTGTGACTTTGACAAGCATTGCCTCCGGAAGATGCCACCTCTCCAATGGGGAATGTTTCCATCTGATCCAGCTGTGCCTCTTCCTTTTTCAAGTGACGGACCAAACATCTCTGCAAAAGGAGGTACATTCCGGAGGAAGCAGTGGCTCAGTGGCAAGCTCTGCTGCAGGGAGGAAGGCGATGCCAGGCGCAGGCACAGGCACAGGAGGTAATTGCTGTGCCGGGCTCAGCCGGGCTCAGCCCTCAGCGGGGCTGTGTGGCAGCAGCTCTTCCCCCAGGCCCTGCCCTTGCACGGCCCGGCAGCAGCCAAAGCTGGAGGCGCCTCGGCTTCCAGGCCTCTGGAGCTCGTTCACAGCCCCGGGGAATCGGGACTCGCGCACCAACGCCCTTCCCGCTGCAGCTGCTCCCGGAGCTGGCCCTGAGTGCCCAGAGGCCCAAGGCACGGGAGCAGCCCCGAGAGGGAGCCCTGCTGCGAGCCCAGGGCCAGAGCCAGCCCTGGCTCCTGACTGGGCAGGGGCTGCACTGGCTCCTGACAGGGCCTGACTCTGTCCCCTGGGGCTGGGGGAGCCGTCCCAGGGCAGGGAGGGCCAGGGCTGGCAGGGGCTGCTCAGGGATGGGTTTGGCCCGTGTCCGTCAAAGCAGCGACTGCCCAAGCAGCTGCGCTGGCCCCGGGCTCTCCTCCCGGCCTGCTGGGCTTTGTTGGGTGGCACAGCCTGTGCCAAGGGTCAGCAAGGTGCCTGCAGGCCCCAGCTCTGGGGGAAACAGAGAGCGTCCTGGCCGTATGCACCGTGCTGCCAGCTCAGCAGTGCAGCACAGCGCGGGCTCACACTCCCCGTTGCTCCCACAGATGCAGCCAGCACCACAGCACCTGTTCCAGATTCCCAGAAGGGCATCGGAAGGGGTTTCTGTCATGGAACAGGCTACTGGCTAGGGTTAATGGCAGGCATGCTTCTTTTGGAGCTTGTCTTCATGTTGTGCTGCTTTAGAATCTGGTATTCCTGGAAGAGAAAACGGTGAGTGTTTTGTTGCTTTTCCCCTCAAACAGCTTATTTTGAAAGTCTCTTATAGACAGGAAAGGTTCCCAGAGAGGCTGCAGTGGAGTTGTGGCCAGTCTGTGGTTGTCCAAAGAACTCTGCTGAGGGTTCTGCTGCTGCTCAGTGCTTTCATTGGCCTCTTAATTGCTGGGCCTTGTCCTGGGGGGCCCGCTGGGGCTGCAGCCACTGCTGGCTCCCACTGAGGCTGCCTGGCCAAGAGCAGCCCCAGGGGCACAGGGCAGAGGTGAGGCAAGGTGGGGAGGAGAAAGAGCAGGGATGAGATTGCCCTTGCAAGGCAGTCGCGCTCTGGGGCCCGCTCCTGGCCAGGGAGCCTGCCCAGAGCCGTGCCCTGCTCGCCGGGGCCTTGGGGGGCAGCTGTCCAGCTGGGCCAAGGTGTGCCAGCAGCTCCAGCCGGGCTGGGGAGCCTTGCCAGCTCTGGGCCCTGCTGTGTAGGAGGGTCCCAGTGTGCCACTGGCAGGTGGTGGCCTCAGGCTCTCCTCTCTTGGTGGCCTCAGGCTCTCCTCTCTTTCCACAGTCGCAGCTCTGGACAGGAGATGAAAGGCGGGGGCTTCCCCTCACACCCAGACTGCTTGTGGAGCACCTCCAGCAGTAATAAGGGCCTGGTCAGCCCTTTCTGGAGTTCTGAGAAGAGGACACCAGTAGATCTGTCTACGAGGAAATCTCCAAAGACCCTGTAGATCCCACTGCCACTTCCTCTCCCCATGGGTATCCCCAAGCTGCCTTCACCCATTTTTGATCTCCCTCTGTCCCGTCCCAGCCCATGCCCCAGTTCTTCTAAAGACCCCGGTACCAGCCCAGCACCCTCCAGCCCCAACTGAGACCAACATGGTCCCTCCTCTGCCCCTAAGCTCCCTGGCCCTGCCCCCTAAACGCTATTGAAGGTAACCCCCCGCCCCTGCCAGGGTAGGTGATGGCCCCCACTTCGGTTGCAATAAAGAGATGGAGCTGTCACCCCCGTGTCCGGGTGGTACCACCAGCAAAGCCCAGCCAGCACCAGCACTGGCTGAGCTCCATGCCCAGGAGCAGCCGTGGATGCCCACGGTGAGGGCAGGCAGGAGCCAGGCAGGGGCTGCTGTGAGCAGCGGCGGGGCCCCGAGGGGCTGGGGGAGCCCATGCTGAGCGTCCCTGGGCTGAGGGCACATTTCCTTCTGTGGGATCATCTGGGCCTGGAGCTCCTCCAGTGGCATGCCCAGGAAAAGAGGGAAGCCATCAAGAACATCTCCAGGGACACAGCCTGACCTGCAATGCCAGCAGGCAAAACAAAGCTCCTCCCTAATTAACACACACTTGATAGGACCTAATTGATGGGCCATCAGCAATCCAGGGTGCTGCACAGGGTCTGCTCCTCTGGGCGAGGGCCAGAAGGGAAGGGAAGGGCTGTGTGGCCTCGGGGCCTGATGGGGCTGATGAACAGCCCCAGAGGCACAACAAGCCAGCTGCAATCACACTTGATTTCCAGGTCAAAACACTTGGCCTAGCTGGCCTGGGCTTCCCCATAAGGCACGTGGGGGCTTTGGAGTCCCCCAAAGGGTGCACGAGGCACTAGGGTCCCTTGTGAGACACACAGGGATATTTTAGGTTCTCTCTGAGGCATGGAGGACTCTGGGGGTCCACTGTAAGTCATGCAAGGGATTTGGAATCCTGTGTGAGGCACGCAGGGGGCTTGGGATGTCTCCCACGGTGTGCAGGGTGCTGGGGGTCTCTGCTGAGGCCCGTGACGGGGTTTTGGGGTCTCATTTCAGATGTGGAGAGGGCTGCGGACTCTCATAAGCGTGCCGGTGCTTTGCGTCCCTCCTGCTGCAGGCAGTGGGGCTGGAGTCTCTTTTGAGGCACGCAGGGGCCGGAGCCCTCCCGGCTTCCCTGCTTGGCCCTCCCGGGCCCGTCCGGCTCGGGGCTGCCGCGGCCCAGGGGCAGCCGCCCTGCCGGGACGGCTGTGGCGAGGGGGCGAGGCGGAGCTGCCCCGCCGGGTTGCGCTGCACGGGCACGGCACGGGCGGTGCTGAGCTCCGGGCAGGCGGCACCCCGAGCCCAGGGGCCGCAGCCCCGGCCCTGCCTCCAGCGGAGCCGGGCACAGGCAGCCCCGCAGGCAGAGCGGCGGGACCGGGCACCGCTCAGCGCCCGAGGGGATGGAACCGATGCCACAGGAGCCTGGGGAGCCCTGAGCAGGGCCCTGGCGCTGCCCGCCCGGCTCTCCCGGGCCTGTGGCCATCCCGGGCACCAAGGGCTCGCTCTGTGTCGCGCTCTTCCCGCCCAGCGGGGCTCCGGCTGAGCGCCTGGCTCCTGCCACTGCCTTGGGAACGCTGAGGGGCATTCGGGGACGGAACTGAACTTGCCACGGAGAGAATTCATAGGAGACTTGTTTAGGCCTCTTGCAGACTTGTTTAGGCCCTCTTTAAGTTGACAAACAACTTAAAATCCCAGGCTGAATCGTGTGCTTTAACGTGTGGGTGTAATAAAAAGGTCTTTGTTCATCAAAACGAACTTTGAAAGAAGATAAGAATTTAAACTGAATAGAGAATTTCAGACTGTGAGAAGAGAAAGAGGAGAAAAAAGGGGAGGGGGGCTTGATAAACAACAAGTATTCTGCTTAAGAATTGTGCAAATGCAGCTAGCACAGAAGACTGTGTAACTAACTATATACAAGCTAACTTTTAGGCCAAGGACAACCGGCAAAGAAGATAAGGAGCCTTCATCCCCATGACCACCAAGGGCAGAGAGAAAAAGGACCCCCTAGCAACCAATTGCACCGGCGCAGAGTACATCGAGAGAAAATACGTCAACCGGAAAAAAGGGGGGACTATAAAAACAAAAAGGTCAAAGGGGGAAGGTGCGCCGTGGCAGAGTGGAAACTCCCCGGCCGCCCAGCACTGTTTTTTGCTTAATACCGCTTGCTTAATAAATTCTTGTTAATTGATTTATCTATAATTAGCCTACCCAATTGAATTTGTCCATAACAAATTTGGTGCCGTGACTCGGATAAGGGCAACCGGGCAGGAATTCCTAATCAGGGAGGCGCCCCGCTGCCTTTTCAGCG
This sequence comes from Vidua macroura, assembly GCF_024509145.1. Taxonomy (NCBI): domain Eukaryota; kingdom Metazoa; phylum Chordata; class Aves; order Passeriformes; family Viduidae; genus Vidua; species Vidua macroura. The sequence continues at coordinate 20,461,367 of NC_071583.1, forward strand.
GCCCTGGTGCAGGCTTTTCCTTCTCGGGCCCTTAGCGACGAACCTAAATTCGGTATTAAGCAAAAGGGATACTGGTAACCCCGTAATCTTTGTGCATGAAGCCCGGGCGAAGACGCAGGACAGCGTGAGTATAAAAGTGGGATCCGCTCGGTTGGGGTTGGGATCCCAGGACATAACGTACGAGACGTCCTTTTAGGACGAGGCAAGTGTGGACCTCTAAGTAGTGCGGTTTCCAGACCCCGAGAGGGGCTGGGCCACGAACAGGGGGCCGCGAGTGTGTGTGTGTGTGTGTGAAGGTGTCCTGGAAGATGGGACAGAGGAAAAGCAAGCCCTCTGATTCCATGGGGACGGGGACCCCGGTAAAGTTTCCCCAGATACCACCTGACAGTCCGTTAGGTTTAATAATAAAATCTTGGGATGAATACCCTTCAAGAAAAGGGAAGGATAGGGCAAAAATGATACATTATTGTATGGAAGTATGGGGAGGGAAACAAATCTGTGGTGATAATTTATTTTGGCCAGTGTTTGGAAGATTCGAGGACTGGATTTGCCAGGCATTAAACATTTATGTAAATTCTAAAGAACCTTTTGATATGGAAGAGAGCAAGTACGCTGCTCTCTGGATAGTGGGGGAAACAAGAGCAAAACTTTTTGCCTTAAGCACCCAGGGAGAAAAAAAAAAAAGAAAAATAAAAAGCCTGAGGAGTTTCCAACTGCACCCCCTCTACCATACATACCTCCCCCTCCTCCACCTCCACCAGCACCACCAGTAGTCTACCCCAATTTAGATCAAGGGGGGGATTTTGAAAACCAGGAAGTAGAAATCCTGGAACCGGTCCCTGAGGAAAATCATCGTGTTACTCGTAGCCTAACAAGGGGGAAAAGCAAGAGGGAAAGGCAAGCTCTATATCCATTAAGGGAAGTAGCTTTGGGAATGATCCCTAATCCTAATGCTGGTCAGCAGGGACAACCAGCCCAAATTCCAGGAATAGGTTATGTGGAGGTACCTCTTAATTCAGGAGATGTGAGGGAGTTCAAGAAAGAAATGGGACATCTATTGGAAGACCCCCTCGGAGTTGCAGAGCGGGTGGATCAGTTTCTGGGGCCCAACGTGTATAAGTGGGACGAAATGCAGTCAATACTGGGGATTTTATTCACATCTGAGGAGCGAGGGATGATCAGGACAGCCGGTATGAGAATTTGGGATAGAGACCATCAGGCAGGACCCCAAGCAGATACTAAATGGCCTTTACAGCGTCCTAATTGGGATAAGCAGGATCCCCTGCATAGGACACATATGGCAGACTTAAGAACAATTCTTATCCAGAGAATCAGAGAATCAGTCCCTAAGGGGCAGAATGTGAATAAAGCTTTTTGTGAGAGTCAAAAGAAAGATGAGGACCCCACGGAATGGTTAGGACGGCTCCAGAGATCTTTTCAGCTGTACTCCGGAGTAAATCCTGACACTCCGGAAGGACAGATGTTGTTAAAGACCCAGTTCGTGGCCAGAGCCTGGCCTGATATTAGGAGAAAATTGGAAAAGATTGAGGATTGGCATGGTAGAGGCCTGGATGAATTGTTGTGGGAAGCTCAGAAAGTGTATGTACGGAGAGAGGAGGAAGGACATAGGAAACAAGCAAGAGTGATGATGGCTGTGGTACGTGAAGGGCAGAGGGGAACGCTTAGTCAGTTCCAGGGAAGTAAGCCGAAGGGCCAGAAGGTAGAAGAAGGGAGAAGAGAAAAGGAGAGTGGACAAGGAAGCTGCTTTTATTGTGGTAAGAGAGGGCATTTTCGGCGGGAATGCAGAAAAAGGTTGGCAGATGAAAAGCAATTCAAGGAAGATTGAGGGGGTCAGGGGCTCTATTTGCTGGGGACCCAGGAAAAAACAGAGCCCCTGGTAAAACTAAAAATTGGTCCCCAGCAGCAAGAATATGAGTTTCTTGTGGACTCAGGAGCTGAGAGATCAACGGTTCAAACCCTTCCCTCAGGGTGTAAATTATCAAGAGAAACAATACAGGTAGTCGGGGCAAAAGGGGAAGCCTTTAAAGTGCCTGTAATCAAAGCCATGATTTTTGAAACCAGCTCCAAAATAGGTATAGGGTCACTGTTGTTAGTTCCAGAGGCTGACTATAACTTACTGGAACGAGATTTGATGATTGAATTAGGAATTGGAATCAACATAAATGACAAGAAGCTAAATATTAAATTATGTCCTCTTCGGGTAGAGGACGAACAGAAAATTAACCCTGAAGTGTGGTATACCCCAGAAAAAGCAGGCCGATTGGACATAAAACCTTTTGAGATAATATTAAGAAATCCTGAAGTCCCAGTTAGAGTTAAGCAGTACCCAATTCCAAATGAAGGAAGGAAAGGGGTCAAACCTGAAATTGAAAGATTAAAAGCACAAGGGTTATTAGAACCCTGCATGTCCCCTTTTAATACTCCCATCCTTCCTGTTAAAAAAAACCCGATGGGAAATACCGTTTGGTACATGATTTACGAGAAATTAACAAAAGGACTGTAGAAAGATTCCCTGTAGTAACTAACCCTCATACTTTATTAAGTCAGTTAGGCCCCGAAAATCAGTGGTATAGTGTCATAGATTTAAAGGATGCATTTTGGGCATGTCCCCTTAAAGAAAGTTGTAGGGACTATTTTGCCTTTGAATGGGAAGACCCAGACACCCACAGGAAACAACAATTCTGTTGGACGGTACTTCCACAAGGGTTTACAGAGTCCCCTAATTTATTTGGCCAGGCACTGGAGCAGCTGCTTACAGATTTTCAGTTGAGAGAAGGGGCTGTCCTGATTCAGTATGTAGATGACTTGTTAGTAGCTGGGAAAGAAGAGGAAATTGTCAGGGAAGAGAGTATAAGATTACTCAATTTTCTAAGCCTGAAAGGACTCAAAGTGTCAAAATCCAAATTACAATTTGTGGGAAAAGAGGTGAAGTATCTCGGACATAGACTGAGTCAAGGAACGAAGAAACTAGACCCAGAAAGGGTTAAGGGAATCTTAGCTATGCCAGGGCCAAGGACAAAGCGGGAGGTTAGACAGCTGTTAGGATTGTTTGGGTACTGTAGACAATGGATAGAGGGATTTAGCGGGAAAGTAAAATTCCTATATGAGAAACTAACAAAAGAAGGCTTGCTTAAGTGGACTCGTGAAGATAGGAAAAACTACAGGACCTCAAGGCAGAATTAGTAAATGCACCGGTTCTCAGTCTTCCTGATTTAAAAAGGCCCTTTTATAATATAAAACCAGGTGATAAGGTGTTAATAAAAAACCTGGAAAGAAACCTTACTAATCCCAAACTGGGAAGGCCCCTATGTTGTTTTACTTACTACAGAAACTGCAGTCAGAACCGCCGAGAAGGGATGGACACATGCGAGCCGAATAAAGGGACCGATTACTGCTGCTGCTGCCGAAGACCCCTGGAGAATAACCAGCCAACCCGGAGATCTTAAGGTCACATTTAAACGGACTTAATGGACTCAGTAAAAATTGTACAAACCAGCTGGTATAGTGAGATATTGGACTATTGATATCCTATAACTGATGATTTTAGAGTCTATTGTACAAATAAGGATTGTGATTGTTACCCTTTTGTATGCTATATTTGTAAAATCTGCCAGGAACGGTGGTGGGTCCATAGTTATAGAGGCACCCCTCCTAGGGGTATTTGTAAAGGGTGTTACCAATTAGAAAGAGAACTGACAAAGTCAGTCCTAGAGATTAGAGAAGAGAACGGGAGCCTACCAAGGGAATCCCAAGAGTGGTGGGAGGTGTTTACTAAGGGGGCTAGGCCTGAAAATTGTTGTTACCACTCTAATGAATCAATTCTCCTAATTGTTCAAATTATAAAAGGGAATTGCCAGAAGACTTTACCTGGAATTCAGTGTAATTCACCGCAAGTGAAGGATAAGAATTGGGAATCATTCAAAAAGAGGCAGCAAAAACAGAGTAAGGGTCCTCCTGAAGAATATCCTTGCTGCCGAGAAGATGGTACACCTCGCGGCTCGAAGCAACCGGGTCGGCGAGCGAGGCAGAGGGATAAGAAGCAGTGGAGGAAAAAGCCCTCAAACTGGGACAATTCAAAGGTATTTCAAGAACTGCTTCAAGGATACTGATCTCCCAAGGGTAAAGGTGAGCCTGGCAATAACATGTCAAACCAAACAGTGGGAAGGGGGAAATAATGATAATCAAGTTCTGGGGAAGTTTGGACTCCACCCTTGCTGGCAAATTCTGTACATATTAGTTATATGTTGTACCTGGCCTGTACAAGGGGACTATGCACACCAGCCATTTAACTGGACTCTGACCAAAATAGACCAAGGGAAAGATGTTAAGCAAAATGCCACCACTGTAGCTCCTACTTTTTTAGTTACTAATGAGGACTTGGTGAACTCTGTGTGGGGATGGAGTAAACCTGACTTCCACGCTATCTATTGGTGTCCTAGTTCCAATCCTGGGAGGGGATATTGTAATTACCCTGGGGAATATCTGTGTGGATATTGGGGCTGTGAAACCATAGCAACTGCCTGGGCTGTTACCCATCCAGATAAATTTTTACAGGTCTCATGGTGTCCTAAAGGATGCAAAGTTCCATGGTATGGCACTCAAGGAGAAATTCTGTATATGGGGAATTGCAGGTCCTGTGATATTGTTGTTACTAGGTTTGACTTTTGGACCTTGCATTTTTAATAAAATCATAGACATTGTAAAAGGAAGACTAGAGGCAGCTCATCTAATGCTTATTAGGGAGAGGTATGAAGCATTGCCCAGGGACTCAGAAGTAGATGAAACCCTGGTCTTAAGCCACCAAGACTTAAAGCGTTTTAATGAACAAATTGGTAAAGAGAAAGAGGAGGGATTGTAATAAAAAGGTCTTTGTTCATCAAAACGAACATTGAAAGAAGATAAGAATTTAAACTGAATAGAGAATTTCAGACTGTGAGAAGAGAAAGAGGAGAAAAAAGGCAGGGGGGGGCTTGATAAACAACAAGTATTCTGCTTAAGAATTGTGCAAATGCTGCTAGCACAGAAGACTGTGTAACTAACTATATACAAGCTAACTTTTAGGCCAAGGACAACCGGCAAAGAAGATAAGGAGCCTTCATCCCCATGACCACCAAGGGCAGAGAGAAAAAGGACCCCCTAGCAACCAATTGCACCGGCGCAGAGTACATCGAGAGAAAATACGTCAACCGAAAAAAAGGGGGGACTATAAAAACAAAAAGGTCAAAGGGGGAAGGTGCGCCGTGGCAGAGTGGAAACACCCCGGCCGCCCAGCGCTGTTTTTTGCTTAATACCGCTTGCTTAATAAATTCTTGTTAATTGATTTATCTATAATTAGCCTCCCCAATTGAATTTGTCCATAACATGGGGATTCCTTGAAGACGCTTTGTAACTCCCCGTGGTGCCGGGCCGGGCCGTGTCCCAGCGAGCACCAACAGCCAGGAGCTCCGATGCATGCAGCATGGCTGGCACCAGGGAAACGAGTCAACATCCCTACAGCTGCCCGCTCTGCCTGCAGGGCTGTCACGCAACAGCAATGTTCCAGCAAGAACAGGCATTTTTACATCCTCAGGACGATGTGCTCTTGTGGTCCTGGTGGTGGGTCAGAGAGAAAAGCCAAATGTGACAGACTGAACTTGACTGTAGGAGAGGGATGGCTCAGCAGAGGACCTGGGGACCTGCGGTGCCAGCCAGTGACCGGGCACTCGGACACAGCAGGAAGACCCCGACTATCCCACTTCAGCTGGGAGGGTATAAAAGCCCAGAGGTTCTTTGTTCAGGGTCCTCCAGAGGCACCAGCTCAAGCTGCCACTGTTCCACCACGATAAAATTGTTCTAGGGATCCAGAGGTCTGACACTCTGCTATGGAGGACATTCCACATTTCCAATCTTTTGGGCATTTAGGAGCTTTTGATTTTGCTCTGCACCCAAGAAAAACAAACCCCCAAATGTGCACAAATAACTCCTTTAGCATTTCCTCCTTTTATTTTCAGCCGATTTTTACATTGCTCTCTGCTATCTTGTCCTTGCGATAAATTAATGCTCCAATTTCTTAATTAAAGAAAAAGTATTAATTGGTCCAAATAAAAATTTAGAGAATAACAATGAAAAGCCACTATCCAAAAAAAGGTCAGGGCCGAGCCCGGGTATCGGCGCTGGGTGAGACACAGGCTTGACCGCTACAGCAGAGGGTCCCCTATGCTTCACGCCGACTGTCCTGCCCGAGCAATTTTTATACGGTTTTTCTTGCCCGAGGCAGAGTCCCTTTTCTTCCTTTTTGGACTGCACATATTCAGGTGGAGTTCTTTCTCTGTGGCAAGTTGAACAAAACACGTCCGGAGAGTGATGAGCACCCATGATCGCGTTCCCGGAATTCGGCATTGAGACGTATCTCCCCGATGGCTCCGGCTATCTCAATCTCAGATATTTATCGCGTATTCTTCGTCCCGGGTGTTCCTCAGACCGCCTTGATGGACGATCCATCTCCGGGCTGGCCACGTTCATTTGATTGTAAATTAAGTTCTCCCTCCCTTGTCCAGGTGGTTTTGACATTGTGTTGCAATCCCTGTCACTGGCATGTGCGTTTTAAAACTTCTTATAAGAGTATATCTTAACAGTACATGGCAATAAAATATACAACAATTTTATTTGCACGAATTATCATATACACATAGAACAATCCCTCCCCTTCTATATAAACATATTAATACGTGCTTTCTCTACCTTCTACACAACTACGTTTACTGGTGCTTTATATTATCATCTTATTTCTCAAATCTTAGTTACCTCAAGGTTCATTATGCCAGTCTTCCCTCGGAATTCCCTGATACAGTCTGTAGACCTCCCCTTCCCCTTTTATCTGTTCTTCAAATCTGGCCAAAGCATCTGCTGCTCTACGGTGTACGTTTTCCTCTCCCAGTTTCATTATTTTTGATACTTGATTTGTTTTTCCCATCGCACATTCTGGGTCTGTGGGCATGGCTGCTGCTTGCGTGCCCTGTACTACGGAATGTATCAACCTAATAAAGCATGGTATCAGGCAGGGTAGGAGTATGATCCCGGCTATTGAACATAATATAAAGAGTATTACCTTCTTCCACCATGCTCCATCAAACAGATAATCCCACCAGGATGCTTGGAGTATGGAGTTCCATTTTTGTACTGGAACATGTGCTCCCCTTTTAATTTCTGTTGCCAGGCCTCTGATGCTTTCCCCATAGTCATCAATCTCTACACAACATTCCGATTCATTAAATTTTCCACAGACCCCTCCCTCTTCTGCTAATAAATAGTCGAGGGCTTATGCTGTTTTGATATACAAAGGCCCTCATCTGGGAGTGTTGTTTAGATAGCAGCTCAAGGGCGTCTGAGGTGTGGTTACAAACGACCTCCACCACTGCCTGCAGTCTTATCAGCCGGTTTAACAGATAAATCTGGGGCAAGCACATTTCTCTCTCTCTCTCAGGATTTTTCATGGGGGTACACTGAGAGAAAGAAAGAGAAAATAATTTCTGTTTCTGCTCCTTGTTTTTCTGATGTGGAATGTGCTTGGAGAATTGTTTACCTGGGGTGATTGCTTGATTGGATGCTGGTGAGGATTGTTTGGACCTGGTGGCCAATCGGATCCACCTGTGTCTGGACTCTGGCGAACAGGGTCACGAGTTGTTAGTTAGTTCGATATGGTAGTTAGAGAAAGTAGCGTGTAGTTTTTAGTAGCCTCCTTTATATAGTATATTAATGTATTATAGCATAAAGAATAAATAAAGAAATCATTCAGCCTTCTGAACTGAGTCGGACATCATCATTCTTCCCATTGGGTTCGCCTGCATTTTACAACAAAATCAGGCTCCTATACCCCCAGCTTCCATCCTGAGCCCATGTTGCAGGACCATAATATTCGATTATCCTTTCTGCGGGCCACTCCTCCTCACCCCAAGTCTGACCCCCACCAAAAACAGGGACCTTCTTTTTTACCTCCCTTCTCTTCCTGCTCAGTGTTTCGTATAAGGGGGGCCCAAGTGAGCTGCGTTCTGACCGAGGTAGGGTAAAGAAAGCAGGTCTGATTAATCCTATTATACGTGATCCTTTCCACTGCTGAGGCAACTCGCTGTATGCTTTCTTCCCACAGATCCAATACAAACCATTCGGGGCTTTCCACCTGACGTTTTTGATTTTGCGTTCGTTCGAGAACCCCCTCAACTCCTCCAAGGATTGGTAAGGGTTAGTTCCAGAGCTTTTGTTCCAGCAAAGTCCAATTTTTTCACTCCATTCACATTTGTCTCTTTTTCCTTGGCTCCAGTACCCTGTAGGGTTCTCAGGTTGCCACACTCTGCTTTTGTTAGAGGAGTTTATTGTCAGAGTGGACACACATGGAGCGTATCCTACCATTTCAATGTATGCCTTTGCCTCCCTGCTAACGCAGAACATCCCAATCACTCTTTTGCCCAAGACCCAACCCTCAGGTCTCTGAATTGTTTTTGAGGTTTTGGCATTATCCCATTTTAGGAGTTGCTCTGGGGCTAGGCTCTCACCTTTCCAAGGCCACTTTTCCGCTGATTTGAGCCCCCCGCAGATCCAGCAATTAGATAAGCCCAATTCCGTTGCGATTTCCTGCATCAGATCCACAAATAGGTTTTGATCTGAGGCAGGTAAACCCCAGCTGGTATACTGCTTTTCCAGCTGATCATACTGCTCGCTTAGGGTTCTCAGCCTTTCCTGCTCCATCCTTCTTTTCCTCATTTCTGCTTCCTGTTTTCTCAGCTCCTGTGATAGCTGTTTCATTTTGCTCCCTGGGTCCACTCCCTCTTTGTTCCTCGAAAAGCAGAACATTCGGTCATATTGCAAGCCAACTCAGTCATCCTGATCCTCTAAAAGGTCCAAGATAACCGGCTCACCTTTGAGGGACGTCTTAGTTTCATACTTTAAGTTCTTCCCCACCCAATATGTTTTACCACCCATAACATACATTCCCAACTGGTTATTGTCATTGCATAACGGATTGGCCCGAAAGTATGCTACAAACACTGACTCCATTTTTCCCCCGGTCCATACTGTTCGGTTACATTTATCACAGATCGGGACAGGTACCTGTTCAGTATTTCTTTTATGTACCTTGCGCTCTGACCGCCCGTCCTTAGGGGTCACCTTTTGTGTATACCACCTTGTTCTTCCTTTTAGCCTGCTATTCCCCTGCTGAGTGCTGTTCCTGGGGCAGTGCCCCTTTATCTTACCCTTGCTGCAGTTCTTTGGGACTGGGGATGTCGGAGCCTCCGATTCCCCGTGTTCTTTCTGGGCAGTCTGTACGCAGTGCCCGCACCCGTTGCCGGGGCCTTGCACCTCTGTGCTGGGCAAGTTCCTCAAACGCGTACCGGTCTTGAGGCACATTACCAGATTCAGGTAGATCAGGACCCCCACGATTATTATTATTCCTCTGCCTCTGCCTGCGCCCACTGGGGTGCCACCAGTGGCGAGGTAAGCCATCTCCTCGGCAGCAAGAATAGTCTTCTGTGCTGTCATACCTGCACCGAGCTGCACACCTCCGTTTAAAGACACCCCACCTCGACAGTTTAACTGTGTCTGCACTGCAGCGTACTTTATTTAACCTTCAGCACTCGATAGCAAGAATTTGAGCCTTTGATTTCAATTTTTCCCTTATCCCGGTTTGGAACACACAAAACCAAATTTCAGAATCTACGTCGATTATCCCCAGTCTTGTGGCAAGCTCTAAGATACGGCTAGTCAGGCACAGTTCTTCTTCCAGGCACTTATCACACAAACCCCTTGGCCAATACCCCCTTCTACAGCGTATGACCCAAACCTCGTTACAGTACTCACATTTGAAATGCACAAATGGGTAACATTCACAATCGGGCTTAGTGCACCTTATCGGCTCCCTACCAGTCATTTACTTGGTCGACGCAAAGTGAGCTTTAGGTCCCCAGGTGGAGAGGTGATTTTCCACTCTGCCATCTCTTCCCGTGGCTCGACCTTCTTTACTCGGGATGCGTGGGTCCAACCCTTTTCTGCTGTTCGTATGGCTGTATCTGTGGTTAAGAGGACAAGAAAAGCGCCTTCCCAGTGAAGTGTTAATGGGACCTCTTCCCATGTTTTTATGAGCACCTTGTCCCCTGGTTGTATTCTGTGTATGGAGAAGCCTAAAGGGGTATTTTGTGTCAGGATTCCCTGTTTCCACAATTCCTGTAGATTTTTACTTATAGATATGAGGTGTGGTTGTATCTGTCCATCTTCTATCCTTGGATGCCCTACTGGCATACCATGTTCATATGGCATCCCATACAGCATTTCAAAAGGTGACAGCCCAGTCTCGGAGTGAGGCATGGTTCAAATATTTAATAAGGCTAAGGGGAGACACTTTAACCAAGACATTTTTGCTTCCAAAATTAATTTTGCCAGTTGAGCCTTTAATGTTTGGTTCATCCTTTCAACTTGTCCAGAGCTCTGGGGATGCCAAGGGGTGTGGTATTCCCGCCGGCTCCCTAGAGAGTCAGCTAGTTGTCTAACAATTTTTGAAGTGCGTGCCTTGATCCGAATCTATGCATTTTATTAACCCATATCGGGGAATGATTTCTTCCAGTAGAAATGTTGATACTGTTTGAGCCGTTGCCCGAGAGCTCGGGAGGGCTTCTACCCAGTGAGTTAGTTTGTCTACTATTACTAAGAAGAATTTGCATCTCCCCACCTTAGGCAGATCAGTAAAATCTACCTGAATCCTTTCAAAAGGTCTGTATGCCAGTGGGCGGCTTCCCAGTGCCACCTTTCGGGTCCTTGCCTGATTAATCCTTTGACAAACCATACATCCCTGTACCTCTTGTTTGGCTAATTCATAAATCCCTTTGCACCCAAAAAATCTCAGGAATTGCTCTGCCAGGGCCTGAGCACCCCAGTGTGTTTGTTGATGCGATCTCCTCAGGATCTTTCTGGTGTAGTCCTTAGACAATAACTCCCTTCCGTTTGGCAATTTCCACTTACCTCCTTCTAGCCGGCCTCCTATCTTCTCGTACCCCTTGATTTCCTTCGGGGAGGGGTGGGGAGGATACTCCTGAACCTCCCCTTCCTCGATTCCCAGGGTACTTGCCTCCATCAAAGCCGTGCTTTTGGCCTCTTTGTCTGCAAAATTGTTCCCTCTGGTGCGGAAGCGCATTCCCGTTTGGTGCCCCTTTACATGGACTACAGCAATTGCCTCTGGCCCCCTTATAGCCTTTAAGATCCGTCTGATTATTTCCTCATGCACCAGCCCTTTTCCCCAGGTATTGAGCAGCCCCCTTTCCTCCCAATTCCTCCAAAACGTGTGTACCACCCCAAATGCATATTTTGAATCTGTACAAATTGTTCCTTTTCTCCCTTCTAATTTCCACAAGGCCCTCAATACCGCATATAACACACAAGCCTGTGCTGACCACCCAGCATTCAGGGGCCCAGATTCCACCACGTCCCCGGTCCTTCTATCCACCACCGCATAACCCAACTTCCTTTTCCTGACTATGACCCTTGCAGACCCATCCACAAACCATTTCTCACCTTTTTCCAATTCTTCCTCTTCCAAGTCTGGTCTTATTTTAGTTTGTAGTTCCACCACTTCGGCACAGTCGTGGAAAGGCACTCCTGCTGCCTCCCCAAATAGGAATTGTGAGGGGTCTTGGGCCGAGGTAGTCCACAACTCCAAATCCTGGGAGTGGATTAATACAGTATTCTAGGAGCCTGGCATCAGTCAGCCATGTATCAGCCTTTTGCTGCAGAATGCTCCGTATACTATGTGGGGTGTCAACTACCAGTGCTGCCCTGAAGGTTACCGTCTTAGCGTCTTCTACTAATATTGCTACTACTACAACTGCTTGTAAGCAGGTGGACCACCCTCTACGTACAGGGTCTAGAAGCTTTGATACGTATCCCACTGGCTTCCTGGCCCCTGCCCAGTCCTGGGTTAGAACCCCATGGGCAGTGTGATTGCTGACGTCCACAAACAGTTGAAAAGGTTTCCTTACATCAGGAAGGCTCAACACCGGGGCAGCCACAAGAGCGTCCTTTATTTCCTTAAAACCTTCCTCATCCTGCTTTGGCCACTTGAGCTTATCCATGGTAAGCTTTTCGTAAAGAAACCTTACCTTCTCGCTGTATCCCTCGATCCATTGCCGGCAGTATCCTAGAAGCCCCAGCAGCTGCCTGACCTCCCTCTTTGTCTGGGGAGGGGGTAAGGTGATAATACCAGTTATCCTGTCCGGACCCAGCTTCTTTTTACCCTTTGTTAACCAGTGTCCTAGGTACTTGACCTCGGGCTCTGTGAACTGTAATTTGGATTTTGAGACCTTCAACCCTTTCTCCCCCAGAAAGTTTAATAGTGCTATTGTACCTGCCTGTACCTCCTCCTCCCTGGGTCCGGCTACCAACAGATCATCCACCTATTGTAATAACTTGGTCCCTTTGACTGGCACAAACTCACTTAAGAGTTTCTCAAGGGCTTGCCCAAATAGGTTGGGCGAATCTACGAAGCCCTGAGGCAAGGATGTCCACCTTAATTGTTGCTTTCTAGTTGTGTCCGGGTTCTCCCATTGAAATGCGAAATAGTCCTGACTTTCCCAGGCTAGCGGACAAGTCCCAAAGGCATCCTTTAAATCTATTGCACTGTAGCAGGTATCTGCCGGGGATACGTTATTCAGTAGTGCGGACGGGTTCGAGACGGTAGGAAACAAGGTTTTTGTCCTTTGATTTACCGCCCGCAAATCTTGCACCAGCCTATAACTACCATCCACCTTTTGTACTGCCAGGATAGGAGTATTATGTCTTGACATACACAGCTCTAATGTGCCCTTCTTGATTAGATCCTCTATTACAGGTTTCAGTCCCCTCCTACCTTCCATGGGAATTGGGTACTCTTTGATCCTGATCGGATCCTCTGGCCTCTCAATCTCAATGTGAATAGGCTCCATATTTAACCTCCCCGCCTCTCCCTGTGTGTGCCACACTTTAGGGTTTATTTTATTCTCATCCTCCACGGTCAGTTTGTATAAAGTTACCGTTAGCTGGGAGTCCTGTGCTATCAGGCTTAGCCCCGGGACTACCATTAAATCCCTCCCCAGCAAGTTATAATCTGCTTCTTCTACCAGCAGTAAGTTCCCCAGGCAAAACTTATTTTCCAATTCCATTTCCACATTTTTCAAAACCGGTACCTTAAATGGTTCTCCTTTGGCCCCGATGACCACCATTGAGTCCTTACTTTTAGTACATCCCGGTGGCAGTCGCTGAACTGTGGCTCTTTCTGCGCCTGAATCCGCCAAAAATACCAATTCTTGTTTCTGGGGTCCAATTTTTAACTTGTATCAAGGGCTCTCCAGGTGTTCTGGACCCCAAATTATAGAGCCCCTGACACCGCTAATCCTCCTGAAAAATTTGTTCATCCTTTATTCTTTTCTTGCACTCCCTCTTGAAGTGCCCTCTCTGTTTACAGTGAAAGCACTCAGGGCCACTTACCTGTTTGTTTGTGCCCTTCTTTTGAGGGGGGTTCAGCTTGCCCCGGGGCCGTTGCGTTGGTGCCGGCTTTCCGGGATCCTGAAGCCGCTCCTGTTTTTGCGCTTCCCGTACCGCCGCCACCAACACCCTTGCTTGAGCCTTTTGTTTGTCGTCGTCCCGCCTCATGTAAACCTTCTGTGCCTCCCTTAGCAATTCTTGGAGGCTTTTCTCTTGCCATATCTCTATTCTTTCTAGCTTTTTCCACATGTCCTCCCACGTTTTAGCAATAAATTGTGTTTTTAACAAAATAGCCCCAAGCAGAAAATTAGGGTCAGTGCCTGAATACATCTAGAGACTTTTTCTTAACCGTTCCAGCCATTTGGTAGGTGTTTCAACCCTCCCCTGGCATTCCCCCAATGCTTTACTGATGTTCTGCCCCTTTGGTACCGCCCCCTCAATTCCCTGTGTTACCATGTTCCTCAGCCCTATCATTTTGAGCCGATCCTCCTCCGACTGGGCATTCCATGATGGCCTCTGTTCAGGCCACCTCTCGGCCCCGCTCCCCCCGCCCGGGGATTCCTGTGTTCCCAATCCGTTATTGCAGCCTGCCCTATCATGTCCCCTTCCTCGGTGTTGAACAACGACCTCAGAATGGTGCAGATAGCATCATATGAATAGATACTGTTCCCCAAAAACTCATCCAGCCTCTCCGCTACCCCTAGAGGGTCATCCATTAATTTCCCCGTTTCCCTTCTGAAGGCTCTTACGTCTCCCGTATTGATAGGCACATTTACATGCCCAATGTCTCCAGGAGCGGTTGGTACTTCCCTTAGGGGTAGAGACCGGGTCTGTCCCCTTCCCCCTCACTATCACCATGGTTCTCCCTCCGCGTCTTGCGACGCGTCCTGCTGGCTGGAGGAGAGGCAGTTTCGCCGGCAGGGAGTGTGTGCCCGGGGCCGTCCGCCTGCTGTGGCACAGGCGGGGGCTGAGAGGGACCCGGCGGGTCCGGCACCGCCAGAGCCGGGGGCTGTATATTACACGGCGGTGCCTGTGCCTGTGCGGGTTGAGGCGGGTGATCCACTGGAGCGGGCACTGGGGGCTGGACCTGGTTTAGGTATGGGGGTGGAAGGTTGTCCAAGGGCTCCCAGGTCTCACCCTGATCTATGTTAACACCCTGAGTTCGGACCGGGAATAGCCTGACACCAGCATATTCCCACAATCTGGCATAGTCCAGCTCCTCCCCTTCTGGCCCGCTTTCTTCATATATACCATCGTATAAGGCCTGACACATTCTTGTATCAAATGTGCCAAACATGGGCCAAAACTGCTATTTCCCAATTTCCATGTTCCCCCATACCTCCACACAGTAATGTATCATCTTTTCCTTAGATTTCCTCCGTCTCTGGGGGCAGTGCTCCCAATGCTCCAAAATCCACCCCAATGGGCTTCCCCTTGGGATTTCTGGCAAACAGTCCTGCTGCCCTTTACCAGGTTTCCCCTGGGATTTTCCCTGAATTTTACTCTTTTTCTGCCCCATACCTCAACAAGCCTGCTTACCTCAACTCCTTTACCAAAGTCCTTGAATCCGTCCTGGATGATACTGAGGTTTTAGCCTGTCCCGATTGAATGTTACCAGCCTATCACTCACAGCAAACCGCTCTGTGGACCAGCAACTGGTGGTGAGCTCTCTTACCTTTTCCCCGGACTTCCAAAGTCCTGGACCAAAGAAGTTTACTGTTGTAGATGTCGGCGAACCCAATGGGAAGAACGATGATGTCCAACTCCACCTCAGAAGGCCGAACGATTTCTCCACCATAACTATGCTACAACACACCAATATGCTATATAAAAGAGGATACCAAACACTACATGCCACTTTCTCTAACCATCATATCTAACTCCTCACAATTCGTGACCCTGTTCTCCAGAGCCCGGACACAGGTGGATCCAATTGGCTGTCAGGCCCAAACAATCCACCATGATCCAACCAAGCGCTCACTCTGGGTAAACAATTCTCCAAACACATTCCACAAGAGAAAAACAAGGAGCAGAAATAGAAATTGTTTTCTCTTTCATTTCTCTCTGTGCACCTCAATAAAAAATCCTGAGAGAGAGAGAAATGTGCTTGCCACAGTTTACCAGTTCTCAAACACCCGAGAACATACCCTCCCTCATCAATCTGCCCGTGATCGAACCCCTGAACTCCCTGAGTTGCACGCTTTACGCGTAAAATGAGATTTCCCCATTCCGTTTGCTTCCCCCGCAACCGACCACTTTCCTCGTGGAAGAGTGGAACTGCGATCGTCTTGGGGCCTCTCTCACCCCGTGACAATGTCACATCTCACACACACGCTCGATCACCCCTCACTCAACCATGCGATACTTACGGTCCTTTTTCCCGCGTGGATTCTTCATGCATGTAGATTTTTATGAGTGAAAAAAATTAACCGCGGCCTCGGAGATTCTGCTCCGAGTTCCCAAGAGCTCTGGGCCCGTTTTATCCCCCTTTTTTGATAGTGGCTCTGGCTCCGAATTCAAAATCTGTTTGGTTCTACGGGACTCCCCAGTGCCCTCCAGCCGTTGAAATTGGCAGGGCACCGCCTAGACAAAAAAGGGTTTCCCCAGACCCCCAAATCAGATCACATCAAGGCTCACCAAGATTGTTATAAATGAATGCTCCAATTTATTAATTTAAAAAAATGTATTTATTGGACCAAATAAAAATTTAGAGAATAACAATGAAAAGCCACTATCCAAAAAAAGGCAGTGCTCTGAACCCGGGTATCAGCACTTCGGTGAGACACAGGTTTGACCGCTACAGCAGAGGGTCCCCTATGCTTCACGCCAACTGTCCTGCCTGAGCAATTTTTATACGGTTTTTCTTGCCCGAGGCAGAGTCCCTTTTCTTCCTTTTTGGACTGCACATATTCAGGTGGAGTTCTTTCTCTGTGGCAAGTTGAACAAAACACTTCCGGAGAGTGATGAGCACCCATGATCACGTTCCCGGAATTCGGCATTGAGATGTATCTCCCCGATGGCTCCGGCTATCTCAATCTCAGATATTTATCACGTATTCTTCGTCCGGGTGTTCCTCAGACCGCCTTGATGGACGATCCATCTCTGGGCTGGCCAAGTTCATTTGATTGTAAATTAAGTTCTCCCTCCCTTGTCCAGGTGGTTTTGACATTGTGTTGCAATCCCTGTCACTGGCATGTGCATTTTAAAACTTCTTATAAGAGTATATCTTAACAGTACATGACAATAAAATATACAACAATCTTCTTTGCACAGATTATCATATACATCTAGAACATCCTCATCTTTCCAAAATTCCTGTGCCTATTTAAGTCCAGCCTGGGATGGTGCCCCCATTTTTAGTTCAGTTCTGTAGCGATTTATCCCCAGCAATCCTGCTGACCACATCCATTTCAATGCTGCAAAAACCTAACTCTGGGCTGCAGTATGTGAATCACGCTCTGGTGTGTGAGGTGGCAGGGCACCAGAGGAGGCATTCTTCAGAAGGGACATTCGGTAGATTAGTGAAGTGACTGTCAGAACCCGGGCTCGTTCTTAGAACGCCTGCGCCACACCAGGAGTGCGGAACTGCCTCGGCAGGGGGATTTACCAGAGGCAGAACCTTTAGAGCCACTTGCTGGAAGGTGCCAGAAACAAGCCACAACAGGGACCAGGCAGAGGAGAGAGGAGGCAGCTCTCCGTCTTGAGGTTCCACAAGAAAGGGTTTATTTCAGGTGAAAAGAACAGAAACAAAGAGCCCCGGGCACTCCTGTGCAAGATACAAGTCAGGGGGCGCATACAAACAGCTAACCAACAGGGAATCCTCAGGGGAGGAGTGGGGGGATTACACCAAGTGTCTGGAGCCAGTTGGGGTAGGAGGGTGGAGAGGATGGGCCACATGGGCCAGTGGGGCTTCGAGGAATAGGGGAATTCCAAAGGGGTGTTGCAATCAGGGATTGGCCCCATGTGAAAGTGGCAGGGAAGGTTCGGGGACCAAGGGACTGGGTTGCTATGACAGGCAGGGAAAGAGCTGAACAAGAGGCGGGGAATGGCATGAGGGTCAGCTTTGAGGGAGGGTAAAACCCAGGGGCAAGCAAACTCAGGGTGAAAATTGGGGTACAACAGAACAAACCACCTAACAAGGAAACAATAAAATAAATTTGTACCGTAACAATCAAGAGTGTCTCCAGGCACACAGTCTGACCAGCAATGTCAGCAGGCAAAATAAAGGTTTTGCTGAGCAATGGCCCTTGGATGAAGCAAAACATTTACAATCAGAGCAGTCCATTTGTACAGATGGGTGTACACTCTGGGGGTACAGCCAATGCCATGAGGTCACAGCAGGCTCTGGGGTCACAGCAGGCTGAGGTCACAGCAGGCTCTGAGGTCACAGAGGTGCCAGAGCCCCGTGGCTGCACAGCACCACAAGGACCGAGCAGTCAGTCCTTGAGCACAACTGTTGCAGCAGCAGCGGCGGTGGCAGCAGTGGTGCTGACATTGGGACAGCGGTGTCAGGACAGCGGTGGCAGCAAGAGCTGAGGGACTGGCAGAGGGCGAGGCACCATGGCCCTTGCTCTACGCCTCTTCCTCCCGCTCCTCCTGGCCGTGGCCCTGCCTGCCAGGGCTGCCCAGGCTGCTCCGTTGCAAGCGCAGGGAACAGGTGAGCCGGCAGCCTGGCTCCCCTTTCCCGGGAGAGCGCTCCCTGCTTGCCGGGAAGCGCTGGGGGATGGTTTTCCCCTGGGCTTTAGGGAGGGTTTCCGCTGTGGGAGGGAGAGAGTCCCAATGGGCCCTGGGCTGCTCCACCCTCCCTGCCAGGGATGTTGCACAGGGCCTGCAAGGAGGATGGAGAGTGACCAGGAGCCAGCACAGAGCTCCCCAGGCCCCTGTGCAGCTTTGGCCGTGTCCTTTCACATCTGGCTGCCACGGCCTTACCCAACTGCCTTGCAGTGCCCCGCTCCCAAAGACAGAAGGGGATCCCAGCACACCATGGAAATGGTTCTGGTCTGTGCTCCCTTCTAGACTGGGATCATGACTTGGATTATTTGGAAGTCCTGATGAATGACGGCTTGAAGTTCTTGGAGGATGTTGGAGGCAAGTTTTCAGTGTGCCTTTCCTGAGAGAATAACCTGAGTCAATGTGACAAGAGCTCACTCATGAGCCATTTCCCTTAACATCATCTTAAGTTTGAAGGAAACTGGAAGCCTTGCCCTGCTCCCTTCTGGAGCCCGGAGCGATCCCACAGGATCGCTGTCAGTGGGAGGAAGGAGCATTTGGCTGTCCATCTTCCTCCCATGTGCAATGCCAGTGTGTCCTTCCGTGTGCTCTGTGCAGCCACGGAGGAGAGCAGAGAGGGAAGGGGCCGGGCTCAGGGCTGCGCCCCCGGGCTGAGCCTTGGGTGCAGCCTGAGGATCTCCTACAGCGCCACGGGAGCTGTTCTGTCCTGCCTTTCTTTGCAGCTGAACCTGTTGCTGAAGGTGGTGCAGCTTCCCAACCCATACCCAGTACTGACCCTCTGGGAGATGCTGAGGGTAGGTCAAGGCCTTTCCCCCTGGGAGAGCTGCCAGCTCAGAGCCCAAAGCTCGGCCAGGGGGGCATTGCTGCAGGTGCCAGGACAGAACCATGCACGTGTGTGCCCTCGCCCTGCACCATCCCCTCAGCGCTTCTGCGGCTTAGTGGTGCCCGTGCAGATCTGCAGAGATGACAGAAGCTCCTGTGGCTGTTGAGTTACAGGTGTGTCGGCAGAGAGGACTTTCCCAGGACCTTTGGTGGAAGTTGCACACAAGCCCAGCTCCCATCACAAGGGTGAGTGGTGTGTCCCTGCTCACCCCACAGGCTGTGCACTGGTTTTGTGCCATCCAGTCCTGCAAATGGAAATATTTTGCTCTAAGGTCCTCCAACAGAGAAGATCAAAGACACAGCAAACAAGATATCCCTGGAACCATCTGAACTCATGTGGCAAATGCTGAGGGAAATGCTGCAGGGAGGACAAGGTGGGAGCATTTCCCTCAGCCTTGCCCTGGGACTCAGCAGCCGGGGGCGTTCCTTCCACATCTGGACACACCGTGCCTGGCACAGCGGGAAGGGATCCATGGAAGCCTGGCTGCCCCGCTGCTGCTTTCACGGCCTGCAGGGCTGTTTCCCAGCCTGGCCTGGCTGCAGCTTCTCCCCAGCCGCTGCAGGAAGGCATTTGGCAGCAGCTGACAGGGAGCCCAAACTGCACCACGAGTTATGCACACCCTGAGATCCCCTGCAATTTCCCAGTCTTGGGTAGATCAGGTTTAGGGGCTGTTTGGAGAAGGGACCAGCATCCAACAGTCCCAAAATCCTGAGTGTTTTCCGATCCTTACCCATGCCTTTGACAAGTATCGCCTCCTGAAGCTGTCACTTTCCCCATTCCCAAAAGGGAATATTTCCATCTGATCCAGCTGTCTCTTTTCCATTCTCCAGAGATGGAAGGAGAGGCTGTGCAGAAGGAAGCATTTCCCAGAGGAAGCAGTGATTCTGTGCCAGCCTCTGCTGCAGGAAGGGAGGCGATGCCAGGCACAGTCACTGGAGGTAATTGCTGTGCCTCTGGGCCTGAGCCCTGCTGAGGCTTGAGCTGCCCTCTCTGCTGCTTGGCAGTGCGGGCACAGCCTGGAAAAGATCGGCACAGCCAAGAGGAATTATCCTGAGCAGGCTCAGGGCACTCGGGTACTGAGCAGTCCTGCTGGGGTCCCTCTGTGGGAGACACATCCCGAAACCTGGGAGAGACTGCACAGGGTGACCATGGTGGGGAAAGGGCAGAGGGCGAGAGCAAGGCTCCAGTGTGTCCTGTGAGGGACTGGCTATGGGCCCGTGGGCTGGGGGAGGTGTCCTAGCAGAAGGAGGGCAGGAGGGACAGAGGGAGGGAGGGAGGGAGGGAAGGAGGGAGGGAGGGAGGGAGGGAGGGAGGGAGGGAGGGAGGAGGGAGGGAGGGAGGGAGGGAGGGAGGGAGGGAGGGAGGGAGGGAGGGAGGGAGGGAGGGAGGGAGGGAGGGAGGGAGGGAGGGAGGGAGGGAGGGAGGGAGGGAGGGAGGGAGGGAGGGAGGGAGGGAGGGAGGGAGGGAGGGAGGGAGGGAGGGAGAGAGAGTTGTGGCACTGCCTGCTGCAGTCTTCCCCTGGCCTTTAGGGAGGATTTCCTCTGCATGAGAGTGAGAGACTCCCATTGGGCCGTGGGCTGCTCCAGCTGCCCCTCCAGGGATGTTGCACAGGGCAGGGAAAGAGTGTGGAGAGTGACCAGGAGCCAGCCCAGAGTTCCCCAGGCCCCTGTGCAGCTTTGGCCATGTCCATTGACATCTGGCTGCCACGGCCTTACCCAACTGCCTTGCAGTGCCCATTTCTCAGAGGCAGAAGGAGATGCCAGCACACCCTGAAAAATGTTCTCATCTGTGCTCCGTTCTAGATGAGGTTGATGAGAAGGCTTCTCCATTAGCATGGCTGAATGAAGTTGTGAAGCCCTTGGAGCCTCCTGCAGGTATGTTCCCACTGTCCCACCAAGGAATAATTGCTGACAGCCTGCCAGGACAGGTGACAGAAGCTTCTCTGGCTGTTCAATTACAGCTGTGTCTGCAGGGAGGAATTTTCCTGCCCCTTTGCTGATTGCTCCACGCAAGCCCGGCTCCCTTCGCAGGGGTGAGTAGTGTGTCCCTGCTGACCCCACAAGCTGTGCACTGGTTTTGTGGCATCCAGTCCTGGGAAATGGAACTACTTTCTGTTAAGGTCCTCCGAGAGGGAAGAACAAACCTAGAGGAGAGAAGGAATTGCTTGAGTCAAACAACATCCTGAAACAAATAGTGGAGAAACTGCACAAAGAGCATGGTGAGAGCATTTCCCTCAGCCTTCCCCTGGGACTCCGCAGCCGGGAGCGTTCCCTGCGCATCTGGACACATCGTGCCCGGCACAGCGGGAAGGGATCTATGGCAGCCTGGCTGCCCCGCTGCTGCTTTCACGGCCTGCAGGGCTGTTTCCCAGCCTGGCCTGGCTGCAGCTTCTCCCCAGCCGCTGCAGGAAGGCATTTGGCAGCAGCTGACAGGGAGCCCAAACTGCACCATGGGCCGTGCACACCCTGAGATCCCCTGCAATTTCCCAGTCTTTGGGTAGATCAGGTTTAGGGGCTGTTTGGAGAAGGGACCAGCATCCAACAGTCCCAAAATCCTGAGTGTTTTTCGATCCTTACCCATGCCTTTCACAAGTATCGCCTCCTGAAGCTGTCACTTTCCCCATTCCCAAAAGGGAATGTTTCCATCTGATCCAGCTGTCTCTTTTCCATTCTCCAGAGATGGAAGGAGAGGCTGTGCAGAAGGAAGCATTTCCCAGAGGAAGCAGTGATTCTGTGCCAGCCTCTGCTGCAGGAAGGGAGGCGATGCCAGGCACAGTCACTGGAGGTAATTGCTGTGCCTCTGGGCCTGAGCCCTGCTGAGGCTTGAGCTGCCCTCTCTGCTGCTTGGCAGTGTGGGCACAGCCCGGAAAAGATCGGCACAGCCAAGAGGAATTATCCTGAGCAGGCTCAGGGCACTCGGGTACTGAGCAGTCCTGCTGGGGTCCCTCTGTGGGAGACACATCCCGAAACCTGGGAGAGACTGCACAGGGTGCCCATGGTGGGGAAAGGGCAGAGGGCGAGAGCAAGGCTCCAGTGTGAAACTGGCTCCAGTGAGGGACTGGCTATGGGCCCTCGGGCTGGGGGAGGTGTCCTAGCAGAAGGAGGGCAGGAGGGACAGAGGGAGGGAGGGAGGGAGGGAGGGAGGGAGGGAGGGAGGGAGGGAGGGAGGGAGGGAGGGAGGGAGGGAGGGAGGGAGGGAGGGAGGGAGGGAGGGAGGGAGGGAGGGAGGGAGGGAGGGAGGGAGGGAGGGAGGGAGGGAGGGAGGGAGGGAGGGAGGGAGGGAGGGAGGGAGGGAGGGAGGGAGAGTTGTGGCACTGCCTGCTGCAGTCTTCCCCTGGCCTTTAGGGAGGATTTCCTCTGCATGAGAGTGAGAGACTCCCATTGGGCCGTGGGCTGCTCCAGCTGCCCTTCCAGGGATGTTGCACAGGGCAGGGAAAGAGTGTGGAGAGTGACCAGGAGCCAGCCCAGAGTTCCCCAGGCCCCTGTGCAGCTTTGGCCATGTCCATTGACATCTGGCTGCCACGGCCTTACCCAACTGCCTTGCAGTGCCCATTTCTCAGAGGCAGAAGGGGATGCCAGCACACCCTGAAAAATGTTCTCATCTGTGCTCCGTTCTAGATGAGATTGATGAGAAGGCTTCTCCATTAGCATGGCTGAATGAAGTTCTGACGCCCTTGGAGCCTCCTGCAGGTATGTTCCCACTGTCCCACTAAGGAATAATTGCTGACAGCCTGCCAGGACAGGTGACAGAAGCTTCTCTGGCTGTTCAATTACAGCTGTGTCTGCAGGGAGGAATTTTCCTGCCCCTTTGCTGATTGCTTCACGCAAGCCCGGCTCCCTTCTCAGGGGTGAGTAGTGTGTCCCAGCTGACCCCACAGGCTGTGCACTGGTTTTGTGGCATCCAGTCCTGGGAAATGGAACTACTTTCTGTTAAGGTCCTCTGAGAGGGAAGAACAAACCTAGAGGAGAGAAGGAATCGCTTGAGTCAAACAACATCCTGAAACAAATAGTGGAGAAACTGCACAAAGAGCATGGTGAGAGCATTTTCCTCAGCCTTCCCCTGGGACTCAGCAGCTGGGGGCTTTCCCTGCACATCTGAACATGCTGTGCGCGGAACAGTGGGAAGGAACCCATGGCAGCCTTGCGGCCCCACTGTTGCTTTCACACCTTGCAGGGCTGTTTCCCAGTCCCCAGCCTCTGCATTTGGCACCAGCTGACAAGGTGGCCAAACTGCATCACGGGCCATGCACATTCTGGGATCCCCTGCAATTTCCCAGTGTCGGAGCAGATCAGGAGGCGCAGCTGATTGCAAGGGTGTGCTACTGACAAGGGAGTGCTCTGGCCCAGTGACAAGAGCTTGGGACGTTTCCTGATCAATATCAATGTCTTTGACAAGCCTTGCCTCCTGAAGATGCCCCATCCCCAATGGGGAACAGCCCCCCTGATCCAGCTGTGCCTCTTCCTTTCTCCAGAGATGGAAGGAGAGGCTGTGCTAAAGGCTGAGTTTCCCGGAGGAACCAGTAGCTCATTGGCAGCCTCTGCTGCAGGAAGGGAGGCGATGCCAGGCACAGTCACTGGAGGTAACTGCTGTGTCTCTGGGCCTGAGCCCTGCTGAGGCTTGAGCTGCCCTCTCTGCTGCTTGGCAGTGCAGGCACAGCCCAGACAAGAGCGGCACAGCCCAGGGGAATTATCCTGAGCAGGCTCAGGGCACTCGGGTACTGAGCAGTCCTGCTGGGGTCCCACCGTGGGAGACATATCCCGAAACCTGGGAGAGACTGCACAGGGTGACCATGGTGGGGAAAGGGCAGAGGGCAGGAGCAAGGCTCCAGTGTGTCCTGTGAGGACCTGGCTATGTCCCCTGGGGCTCTGGGAAGTGTCCTAGCAGAAGGAGAGCAGGAGGGACAGAGGGAGGGAGAGACAGTTGTGGCACTGCCTGCTGCAGTCTACCCTTGGGCTTTAGGGAGGATTTCCTCTGTGGGAGGAAGAAAGCCCCCAGCGCCCTGGGCTGCTCCAGCTGCCCCTCCAGGGATGTTGCACGGACAGGGAAAGAGTGTGGAGAGTGACCAGGAGCCAGCCCAGAGCTCCCCAGGCCCCTGTGCAGCTTTGGTCATATCCATTTGCATCTGGTTCCCACAGCCGTACACAACCCCCTTGCAGTACTCAGTTCCCTGAGGCAGAGGGGGACTCCAGCATACCATAGAAATGGTTCTGGTCTGTGCTCCCTTCTAGACTGGGATCGCAAATTGGATTATTTGGAAGCCCTGCTGGAAAATGGCTTGAAGATCTTGGAGGATGTTGGAGGCAAGTTTTCAGTGTGCCTTTCCTGAGAGAATAACCTGAGTCAATGTGACAAGAGCTCACTCATGAGCCATTTCCCTTAACATCATCTTAAGTTTGAAGGAAACTGGAAGCCTTGCCCTGCTCCCTTCTGGAGCCCGGAGCGATCCCACAGGATCGCTATCAGTGGGAGGAAGGAGCATTTGGCTGTCCATCTTCCTCCCATGTGCAATGCCAGTGTGTCCTTCCGTGTGCTCTGTGCAGCCACAGAGGAGTGCAGAGAGGGAAGGGGCTGGGCCCAGGGCTGTGCCCCGGGGCTGAACCTTGGGTGCAGCCTGAGGATCTCCTACAGCGCCACGGGAGCTGTTCTGTCCTGCCTTTCTTTGCAGCTGAACCTGTTGCTGAAGGTGGTGCAGCTTCCCAACCCATACCCAGTACTGACCCTCTGGGAGATGCTGAGGGTAGGTCAAGGCCTTTCCCCCTGGGAGAGCTGCCAGCTCAGAGCCCAAAGCTCGGCCAGGGGGGCATTGCTGCAGGTGCCAGGACAGAACCATGCACGTGTGTGCCCTCGCCCTGCACCATCCCCTCAGCGCTTCTGCGGCTCAGTGGTGCCCGTGCAGATCTGCAGAGATGACAGAAGCTCCTGTGGCTATTCAGTTACAGGTGTGTCTGCAGGGAGGACTTCTCCAGCTCCTGGGCTGGATGCTGCCCACCAACAGACCTCCCGTCGCAGGGGTGAGTAGTGTGCCCCTGCTGACCCCACAGGCTGTGCACTGGTTTTGTGGGATCCATTCCTGGGAAATGGAACAACTTTCCCTCTTTCTCTTAAGGTCCTCCAAAAGGAAAGACCCAAGATACTGCAGCCACAAAGTCTCATGAGTCAAACGAATTCCTGAGACAAACACAGAAGGAAGCACAGGGAGGACAAGGTGGGTACATTCCCCTCAGCCTCCTCTGGGACTCAGCAGCCGGGGGATTTCCCTGCACATCTGGACACGCCGTGCCCAGTACAGCGGGAGGAGATCCATGGCAGCCTGGCTGCCCCGCTGCTGCTTTCACGGCCTGCAGGGCTGTTTCCCAGCCTGGCCTGGCTGCAGCTTCTCCCCAGCCACTGCAGGAAGGCATTTGACAGCAGCTGACAGGGAGCCCAAACTGCATCACGAGTTATGCACACCCTGAGATCCCCTGCAATTTCCCAGTCTCTGAGCAGATGAGGAGATGCAGCTGTTTGCACAAGGGAGTTCTCTGACCCCCACAGCCTGGGCATTCTCCTGATCTTTACCTGTGACTTTGACAAGCATTGCCTCCGGAAGATGCCACCTCTCCAATGGGGAATGTTTCCATCTGATCCAGCTGTGCCTCTTCCTTTTTCAAGTGACGGACCAAACATCCCTGCAGAAGGAGGCACATCCCGGAGGAAGCAGTGGCTCAGTGGCAAGCTCTGCTGCAGGAAGGAAGGCAATGCCAGGCACGGGCACAGGCACAGGAGGTAATTGCTGTGCCGGGCTCAGCCGGGCTCAGCCCTCGGCGGGGCTGTGTGGCAGCAGCTCTTCCCCCAGGCCCTGCCCTTGCACGGCCCGGCAGCAGCCAAAGCTGGAGGCGCCTCGGCTTCCAGGCCTCTGGAGCTCGTTCACAGCCCCGGGGAATCGGGACTCGCGCACCAACGCCCTTCCCGCTGCAGCTGCTCCCGGAGCTGGCCCTGAGTGCCCAGAGGCCCAAGGCACGGGAGCAGCCCCGAGAGGGAGCCCTGCTGCGAGCCCAGGGCCAGAGCCAGCCCTGGCTCCTGACTGGGCAGGGGCTGCACTGGCTCCTGACAGGGCCTGACTCTGTCCCCTGGGGCTGGGGGAGCCGTCCCAGGGCAGGGAGGGCCAGGGCTGGCAGGGGCTGCTCAGGGATGGGTTTGGCCCGTGTCCGTCAAAGCAGCGACTGCCCAAGCAGCTGCGCTGGCCCCGGGCTCTCCTCCCGGCCTGCTGGGCTTTGTTGGGTGGCACAGCCTGTGCCAAGGGTCAGCAAGGTGCCTGCAGGCCCCAGCTCTGGGGGAAACAGAGAGCGTCCTGGCCGTATGCACCGTGCTGCCAGCTCAGCAGTGCAGCACAGCGCGGGCTCACACTCCCCGTTGCTCCCACAGATGCAGCCAGCACCACAGCACCTGTTCCAGATTCCCAGAAGGGCATCGGAAGGGGTTTCTGTCATGGAACAGGCTACTGGCTAGGGTTAATGGCAGGCATGCTTCTTTTGGAGCTTGTCTTCATGTTGTGCTGCTTTAGAATCTGGTATTCCTGGAAGAGAAAACGGTGAGTGTTTTGTTGCTTTTCCCCTCAAACAGCTTATTTTGAAAGTCTCTTATAGACAGGAAAGGTTCCCAGAGAGGCTGCAGTGGAGTTGTGGCCAGTCTGTGGTTGTCCAAAAAACTCTGCTGAGGGTTCTGCTGCTGCTCAGTGCTTTCATTGGCCTCTTAATTGCTGGGCCTTGTCCTGGGGGGCCCGCTGGGGCTGCAGCCACTGCTGGCTCCCACTGAGGCTGCCTGGCCAAGAGCAGCCCCAGGGGCACAGGGCAGAGGTGAGGCAAGGTGGGGAGGAGAAAGAGCAGGGATGAGATTGCCCTTGCAAGGCAGTCACGCTCTGGGGCCCGCTCCTGGCCAGGGAGCCTGCCCAGAGCCGTGCCCTGCTCGCCGGGGCCTTGGGGGGCAGCTGTCCAGCTGGGCCAAGGTGTGCCAGCAGCTCCAGCCGGGCTGGGGAGCCTTGCCAGCTCTGGGCCCTGCTGTGTAGGAGGGTCCCAGTGTGCCACTGGCAGCTGGTGGCCTCAGGCTCTCCTCTCTTTCCACAGTCGCAGCTCTGGACAGGAGATGAAAGGCGGGGGCTTCCCCTCACACCCAGACTGCTTGTGGAGCACCTCCAGCAGTAATAAGGGCCTGGTCAGCCCTTTCTGGAGTTCTGAGAAGAGGACACCAGTAGATCTGTCTACGAGGAAATCTCCAAAGACCCTGTAGATCCCACTGCCACTTCCTCTCCCCATGGGTATCCCCAAGCTGCCTTCACCCATTTTTGATCTCCCTCTGTCCCGTCCCAGCCCATGCCCCAGTTCTTCTAAAGACCCCGGTACCAGCCCAGCACCCTCCAGCCCCAACTGAGACCAACATGGTCCCTCCTCTGCCCCTAAGCTCCCTGGCCCTGCCCCCTAAACGCTATTGAAGGTAACCCCCCGCCCCTGCCAGGGTAGGTGATGGCCCCCACTTCGGTTGCAATAAAGAGATGGAGCTGTCACCCCCGTGTCCGGGTGGTACCACCAGCAAAGCCCAGCCAGCACCAGCACTGGCTGAGCTCCATGCCCAGGAGCAGCCGTGGATGCCCACGGTGAGGGCAGGCAGGAGCCAGGCAGGGGCTGCTGTGAGCAGCGGCGGGGCCCCGAGGGGCTGGGGGAGCCCATGCTGAGCGTCCCTGGGCTGAGGGCACATTTCCTTCTGTGGGATCATCTGGGCCTGGAGCTCCTCCAGTGGCATGCCCAGGAAAAGAGGGAAGCCATCAAGAACATCTCCAGGGACACAGCCTGACCTGCAATGCCAGCAGGCAAAACAAAGCTCCTCCCTAATTAACACACACTTGATAGGACCTAATTGATGGGCCATCAGCAATCCAGGGTGCTGCACAGGGTCTGCTCCTCTGGGCGAGGGCCAGAAGGGAAGGGAAGGGCTGTGTGGCCTCGGGGCCTGATGGGGCTGATGAACAGCCCCAGAGGCACAACAAGCCAGCTGCAATCACACTTGATTTCCAGGTCAAAACACTTGGCCTAGCTGGCCTGGGCTTCCCCATAAGGCACGTGGGGGCTTTGGAGTCCCCCAAAGGGTGCACGAGGCACTAGGGTCCCTTGTGAGACACACAGGGATATTTTAGGTTCTCTCTGAGGCATGGAGGACTCTGGGGGTCCACTGTAAGTCATGCAAGGGATTTGGAATCCTGTGTGAGGCACGCAGGGGGCTTGGGATGTCTCCCACGGTGTGCAGGGTGCTGGGGGTCTCTGCTGAGGCCCGTGACGGGGTTTTGGGGTCTCATTTCAGATGTGGAGAGGGCTGCGGACTCTCATAAGCGTGCCGGTGCTTTGCGTCCCTCCTGCTGCAGGCAGTGGGGCTGGAGTCTCTTTTGAGGCACGCAGGGGCCGGAGCCCTCCCGGCTTCCCTGCTTGGCCCTCCCGGGCCCGTCCGGCTCGGGGCTGCCGCGGCCCAGGGGCAGCCGCCCTGCCGGGACGGCTGTGGCGAGGGGGCGAGGCGGAGCTGCCCCGCCGGGTTGCGCTGCACGGGCACGGCACGGGCGGTGCTGAGCTCCGGGCAGGCGGCACCCCGAGCCCAGGGGCCGCAGCCCCGGCCCTGCCTCCAGCGGAGCCGGGCACAGGCAGCCCCGCAGGCAGAGCGGCGGGACCGGGCACCGCTCAGCGCCCGAGGGGACGGAACCGATGCCACAGGAGCCTGGGGAGCCCTGAGCAGGGCCCTGGCGCTGCCCGCCCGGCTCTCCCGGGCCTGTGGCCATCCCGGGCACCAAGGGCTCGCTCTGTCTTGCGCTCTTCCCGCCCAGCGGGGCTCCGGCTGAGCGCCCGGCTCCTGCCACTGCCTTGGGAACGCTGAGGGGCATTCGGGGACGGAACTGAACTTGCCACGGAGAGAATTCATAGGAGACTTGTTTAGGCCTCTTGCAGACTTGTTTAGGCCCTCTTTAAGTTGACAAACAACTTAAAATCCCAGGCTGAATCGTGTGCTTTAACGTGTGGGTGTAATAAAAAGGTCTTTGTTCATCAAAACGAACATTGAAAGAAGATAAGAATTTAAACTGAATAGAGAATTTCAGACTGTGAGAAGAGAAAGAGGAGAAAAAAGGGGGGGGGGCTTGATAAACAACAAGTATTCTGCTTAAGAATTGTGCAAATGCAGCTAGCACAGAAGACTGTGTAACTAACTATATACAAGCTAACTTTTAGGCCAAGGACAACCGGCAAAGAAGATAAGGAGCCTTCATCCCCATGACCACCAAGGGCAGAGAGAAAAAGGACCCCCTAGCAACCAATTGCACCGGCGCAGAGTACATCGAGAGAAAATACGTCAACCGAAAAAAAGGGGGGACTATAAAAACAAAAAGGTCAAAGGGGGAAGGTGCGCCGTGGCAGAGTGGAAACACCCCGGCCGCCCAGCGCTGTTTTTTGCTTAATACCGCTTGCTTAATAAATTCTTGTTAATTGATTTATCTATAATTAGCCTCCCCAATTGAATTTGTCCATAACATGGGGATTCCTTGAAGACGCTTTGTAACTCCCCGTGGTGCCGGGCCGGGCCGTGTCCCAGCGAGCACCAACAGCCAGGAGCTCCGATGCATGCAGCATGGCTGGCACCAGGGAAACGAGTCAACATCCCTACAGCTGCCCGCTCTGCCTGCAGGGCTGTCACGCAACAGCAATGTTCCAGCAAGAACAGGCATTTTTACATCCTCAGGACGATGTGCTCTTGTGGTCCTGGTGGTGGGTCAGAGAGAAAAGCCAAATGTGACAGACTGAACTTGACTGTAGGAGAGGGATGGCTCAGCAGAGGACCTGGGGACCTGCGGTGCCAGCCAGTGACCGGGCACTCGGACACAGCAGGAAGACCCCGACTATCCCACTTCAGCTGGGAGGGTATAAAAGCCCAGAGGTTCTTTGTTCAGGGTCCCCCAGAGGCACCAGCTCAAGCTGCCACTGTTCCACCACGATAAAATTGTTCTAGGGATCCAGAGGTCTGACACTCTGCTATGGAGGACATTCCACATTTCCAATCTTTTGGGCATTTAGGAGCTTTTGATTTTGCTCTGCACCCAAGAAAAACAAACCCCCAAATGTGCACAAATAACTCCTTTAGCATTTCCTCCTTTTATTTTCAGCCGATTTTTACATTGCTCTCTGCTATCTTGTCCTTGCGATAAATTAATGCTCCAATTTCTTAATTAAAGAAAAAGTATTAATTGGTCCAAATAAAAATTTAGAGAATAACAATGAAAAGCCACTATCCAAAAAAAGGTCAGGGCCGAGCCCGGGTATCGGCGCTGGGTGAGACACAGGCTTGACCGCTACAGCAGAGGGTCCCCTATGCTTCACGCCGACTGTCCTGCCTGAGCAATTTTTATACGGTTTTTCTTGCCCGAGGCAGAGTCCCTTTTCTTCCTTTTTGGACTGCACATATTCAGGTGGAGTTCTTTCTCTGTGGCAAGTTGAACAAAACACGTCCGGAGAGTGATGAGCACCCATGATCGCGTTCCCGGAATTCGGCATTGAGACGTATCTCCCCGATGGCTCCGGCTATCTCAATCTCAGATATTTATCGCGTATTCTTCGTCCCGGGTGTTCCTCAGACCGCCTTGATGGACGATCCATCTCCGGGCTGGCCACGTTCATTTGATTGTAAATTAAGTTCTCCCTCCCTTGTCCAGGTGGTTTTGACATTGTGTTGCAATCCCTGTCACTGGCATGTGCGTTTTAAAACTTCTTATAAGAGTATATCTTAACAGTACATGGCAATAAAATATACAACAATTTTATTTGCACGAATTATCATATACACATAGAACAATCCCTCCCCTTCTATATAAACATATTAATACGTGCTTTCTCTACCTTCTACACAACTACGTTTACTGGTGCTTTATATTATCATCTTATTTCTCAAATCTTAGTTACCTCAAGGTTCATTATGCCAGTCTTCCCTCGGAATTCCCTGATACAGTCTGTAGACCTCCCCTTCCCCTTTTATCTGTTCTTCAAATCTGGCCAAAGCATCTGCTGCTCTACGGTGTACGTTTTCCTCTCCCAGTTTCATTATTTTTGATACTTGATTTGTTTTTCCCATCGCACATTCTGGGTCTGTGGGCATGGCTGCTGCTTGCGTGCCCTGTACTACGGAATGTATCAACCTAATAAAGCATGGTATCAGGCAGGGTAGGAGTATGATCCCGGCTATTGAACATAATATAAAGAGTATTACCTTCTTCCACCATGCTCCATCAAACAGATAATCCCACCAGGATGCTTGGAGTATGGAGTTCCATTTTTGTACTGGAACATGTGCTCCCCTTTTAATTTCTGTTGCCAGGCCTCTGATGCTTTCCCCATAGTCATCAATCTCTACACAACATTCCGATTCATTAAATTTTCCACAGACCCCTCCCTCTTCTGCTAATAAATAGTCGAGGGCTTATGCTGTTTTGATATACAAAGGCCCTCATCTGGGAGTGTTGTTTAGATAGCAGCTCAAGGGCGTCTGAGGTGTGGTTACAAACGACCTCCACCACTGCCTGCAGTCTTATCAGCCGGTTTAACAGATAAATCTGGGGCAAGCACATTTCTCTCTCTCTCTCAGGATTTTTCATGGGGGTACACTGAGAGAAAGAAAGAGAAAATAATTTCTGTTTCTGCTCCTTGTTTTTCTGATGTGGAATGTGCTTGGAGAATTGTTTACCTGGGGTGATTGCTTGATTGGATGCTGGTGAGGATTGTTTGGACCTGGTGGCCAATCGGATCCACCTGTGTCTGGACTCTGGCGAACAGGGTCACGAGTTGTTAGTTAGTTCGATATGGTAGTTAGAGAAAGTAGCGTGTAGTTTTTAGTAGCCTCCTTTATATAGTATATTAATGTATTATAGCATAAAGAATAAATAAAGAAATCATTCAGCCTTCTGAACTGAGTCGGACATCATCATTCTTCCCATTGGGTTCGCCTGCATTTTACAACAAAATCGGGCTCCTATACCCCCAGCTTCCATCCTGAGCCCATGTTGCAGGACCATAATATTCGATTATCCTTTCTGCGGGCCACTCCTCCTCACCCCAAGTCTGACCCCCACCAAAAACAGGGACCTTCTTTTTTACCTCCCTTCTCTTCCTGCTCAGTGTTTCGTATAAGGGGGGCCCAAGTGAGCTGCGTTCTGACCGAGGTAGGGTAAAGAAAGCAGGTCTGATTAATCCTATTATACATGATCCTTTCCACCGCTGAGGCAACTCGCTGTATGCTTTCTTCCCACAGATCCAATACAAATCATTCGGGGCTTTCCACCTGACGTTTTTGATTTTGCGTTCGTTTGAGAACCCCCTCAACTCCTCCAAGGATTGGTAAGGGTTAGTTCCAGAGCTTTTGTTCCAGCAAAGTCCAATTTTTTCACTCCATTCACATTTGTCTCTTTTTCCTTGGCTCCAGTACCCTGTAGGGTT
The DNA here is from genome assembly GCF_024509145.1 of Vidua macroura. Lineage (NCBI taxonomy): Eukaryota > Metazoa > Chordata > Aves > Passeriformes > Viduidae > Vidua > Vidua macroura. Next base: position 20,493,971 of record NC_071583.1, read on the forward strand.
CTCAGGTTGCCACACTCTGCTTTTGTTAGAGGAGTTTATTGTCAGAGTGGACACACATGGAGCGTATCCTACCATTTCAATGTATTCCTTTGCCTCCCTGCTAACGCAGAACATCCCAATCACTCTTTTGCCCAAGACCCAACCCTCAGGTCTCTGAATTGTTTTTGAGGTTTTGGCATTATCCCATTATAGGAGTTGCTCTGGGGCTAGGCTCTCACCTTTCCAAGGCCACTTTTCCGCTGATTTGAGCCCCCCGCAGATCCAGCAATTAGATAAGCCCAATTCCGTTGCGATTTCCTGCATCAGATCCACAAATAGGTTTTGATCTGAGGCAGGTAAACCCCAGCTGGTATACTGCTTTTCCAGCTGATCATACTGCTCGCTTAGGGTTCTCAGCCTTTCCTGCTCCATCCTTCTTTTCCTCATTTCTGCTTCCTGTTTTCTCAGCTCCTGTGATAGCTGTTTCATTTTGCTCCCTGGGTCCACTCCCTCTTTGTTCCTCGAAAAGCAGAACATTCGGTCATATTGCAAGCCAACTCAGTCATCCTGATCCTCTAAAAGGTCCAAGATAACCGGCTCACCTTTGAGGGACGTCTTAGTTTCATACTTTAAGTTCTTCCCCACCCAATATGTTTTACCACCCATAACATACATTCCCAACTGGTTATTGTCATTGCATAACGGATTGGCCCGAAAGTATGCTACAAACACTGACTCCATTTTTCCCCCGGTCCATACTGTTCGGTTACATTTATCACAGATCGGGACAGGTACCTGTTCAGTATTTCTTTTATGTACCTTGCGCTCTGACCGCCCGTCCTTAGGGGTCACCTTTTGTGTATACCACCTTGTTCTTCCTTTTAGCCTGCTATTCCCCTGCTGAGTGCTGTTCCTGGGGCAGTGCCCCTTTATCTTACCCTTGCTGCAGTTCTTTGGGACTGGGGATGTCGGAGCCTCCGATTCCCCGTGTTCTTTCTGGGCAGTCTGTATGCAGTGCCCGCACCCGTTGCCGGGGCCTTGCACCTCTGTGCTGGGCAAGTTCCTCAAACGCGTACCGGTCTTGAGGCACATTACCAGATTCAGGTAGATCAGGACCCCCACGATTATTATTATTCCTCTGCCTCTGCCTGCGCCCACTGGGGTGCCACCAGTGGCGAGGTAAGCCATCTCCTCGGCAGCAAGAATAGTCTTCTGTGCTGTCATACCTGCACCGAGCTGCACACCTCCGTTTAAAGACACCCCACCTCGACAGTTTAACTGTGTCTGCACTGCAGCGTACTTTATTTAACCTTCAGCACTCGATAGCAAGAATTTGAGCCTTTGATTTCAATTTTTCCCTTATCCCGGTTTGGAACACACAAAACCAAATTTCAGAATCTACGTCGATTATCCCCAGTCTTGTGGCAAGCTCTAAGATACGGCTAGTCAGGCACAGTTCTTCTTCCAGGCACTTATCACACAAACCCCTTGGCCAATACCCCCTTCTACAGCGTATGACCCAAACCTCGTTGCAGTAACTCACATTTGAAATGCACAAATGGGTAACATTCACAATCGGGCTTAGTGCACCTTATCGGCTCCCTACCAGTCATTTACTTGGTCGACGCAAAGTGAGCTTTAGGTCCCCAGGTGGAGAGGTGATTTTCCACTCTGCCGTCTCTTCCCGTGGCTCGACCTTCTTTACTCGGGATGCGTGGGTCCAACCCTTTTCTGCTGTTCGTATGGCTGTATCTGTGGTTAAGAGGACAAGAAAAGCGCCTTCCCAGTGAAGTGTTAATGGGACCTCTTCCCATGTTTTTATGAGCACCTTGTCCCCTGGTTGTATTCTGTGTATGGAGAAGCCTAAAGGGGTATTTTGTGTCAGGATTCCCTGTTTCCACAATTCCTGTAGATTTTTACTTATAGATATGAGGTGTGGTTGTATCTGTCCATCTTCTATCCTTGGATGCCCTACTGGCATACCATGTTCATATGGCATCCCATACAGCATTTCAAAAGGTGACAGCCCAGTCTCGGAGTGAGGCATGGTTCGAATATTTAATAAGGCTAAGGGGAGACACTTTAACCAAGACATTTTTGCTTCCAAAATTAATTTTGCCAGTTGAGCCTTTAATGTTTGGTTCATCCTTTCAACTTGTCCAGAGCTCTGGGGATGCCAAGGGGTGTGGTATTCCCGCCGGCTCCCTAGAGAGTCAGCTAGTTGTCTAACAATTTTTGAAGTGCGTGCCTTGATCCGAATCTATGCATTTTATTAACCCATATCGGGGAATGATTTCTTCCAGTAGAAATGTTGATACTGTTTGAGCCGTTGCCCGAGAGCTCGGGAGGGCTTCTACCCAGTGAGTTAGTTTGTCTACTATTACTAAGAAGAATTTGCATCTCCCCACCTTAGGCAGATCAGTAAAATCTACCTGAATCCTTTCAAAAGGTCTGTATGCCAGTGGGTGGCTTCCCAGTGCCACCTTTCGGGTCCTTGCCTGATTAATCCTTTGACAAACCATACATCCCTGTACCTCTTGTTTGGCTAATTCATAAATCCCTTTGCACCCAAAAAATCTCAGGAATTGCTCTGCCAGGGCCTGAGCACCCCAGTGTGTTTGTTGATGCAATCTCCTCAGGATCTTTCTGGTGTAGTCCTTAGACAATAACTCCCTTCCGTCTGGCAATTTCCACTTACCTCCTTCTAGCCGGCCTCCTATCTTCTCGTACCCCTCGATTTCCTTCGGGGAGGGGTGGGGAGGATACTCCTGAACCTCCCCTTCCTCGATTCCCGGGGTACTTGCCTCCATCAAAGCCGCGCTTTTGGCCTCTTTGTCTGCAAAATTGTTCCCTCTGGTGCGGAAGCGCATTCCCGTTTGGTGCCCCTTTACATGGACTACAGCAATTGCCTCTGGCCCCCTTATAGCCTTTAAGATCCGTCTGATTATTTCCTCATGCACCAGCCCTTTTCCCCAGGTATTGAGCAGCCCCCTTTCCTCCCAATTCCTCCAAAACGTGTGTACCACCCCAAATGCCTATTTTGAATCTGTACAAATTGTTCCTTTTCTCCCTTCTAATTTCCACAAGGCCCTCAATACCGCATATAACACACAAGCCTGTGCTGACCACCCAGCATTCAGGGGCCCAGATTCCACCACGTCCCCGGTCCTTCTATCCACCACCGCATAACCCAACTTCCTTTTCCTGACTATGACCCTTGCAGACCCATCCACAAACCATTTCTCACCTTCTTCCAATTCTTCCTCTTCCAAGTCTGGTCTTATTTTAGTTTGTAGTTCCACCACTTCGGCACAGTCGTGGAAAGGCACTCCTGCTGCCTCCCCAAATAGGAATTGTGAGGGGTCTTGGGCCGAGGTAGTCCACAACTCCAAATCCTGGGAGTGGATTAATACAGTATTCTAGGAGCCTGGCATCAGTCAGCCATGTATCAGCCTTTTGCTGCAGAATGCTCCGTATACTATGTGGGGTGTCAACTACCAGTGCTGCCCTGAAGGTTACCGTCTTAGCTTCTTCTACTAATATTGCTACTACTACAACTGCTTGTAAGCAGGTGGACCACCCTCTACGTACAGGGTCTAGAAGCTTTGATACGTATCCCACTGGCTTCCTGGCCCCTGCCCAGTCCTGGGTTAGAACCCCATGGGCAGTGTGATTGCTGACGTCCACAAACAGTTGAAAAGGTTTCCTTACATCAGGAAGGCTCAACACCGGGGCAGCCACAAGAGTGTCCTTTATTTCCTTAAAACCTTCCTCATCCTGCTTTGTCCACTTGAGCTTATCCATGGTAAGCTTTTCATAAAGAAACCTTACCTTCTCGCTGTATCCCTCGATCCATTGCCGGCAGTATCCTAGAAGCCCCAGCAGCATCCTAGAAGCCCCAGCAGCTGCCTGACCTCCCTCTTTGTCTGGGGAGGGGGTAAGGTGATAATACCAGTTATCCTGTCCGGACCCAGCTTCTTTTTACCCTTTGTTAACCAGTGTCCTAGGTACTTGACCTCGGGCTCTGTGAACTGTAATTTGGATTTTGAGACCTTCAACCCTTTCTCCCCCAGAAAGTTTAATAGTGCTATTGTACCTGCCTGTACCTCCTCCTCCCTGGGTCCGGCTACCAACAGATCATCCACCTATTGTAATAACTTGGTCCCTTTGACTGGCACAAACTCACTTAAGAGTTTCTCAAGGACTTGCCCAAATAGGTTGGGCGAATCTACAAAGCCCTGAGGCAAGGATGTCCACCTTAATTGTTGCTTTCTAGTTGTGTCCAGGTTCTCCCATTGAAATGCGAAATAGTCCTGACTTTCCCAGGCTAGCGGACAAGTCCCAAAGGCATCCTTTAAATCTATTGCACTGTACCAGGTATCTGCCGGGGATACGTTATTCAGTAGTGCGGACGGGTTCGAGACGGTAGGAAACAAGGTTTTTGTCCTTTGATTTACCGCCCGCAAATCTTGCACCAGCCTACAACTACCATCCACCTTTTGTACTGCCAGGATAGGAGTATTATGTCTTGACATACACAGCTCTAATGTGCCCTTCTTGATTAGATCCTCTATTACAGGTTTCAGTCCCCTCCTACCTTCCATGGGAATTGGGTACTCTTTGATCCTGATTGGATCCTCTGGCCTCTCAATCTCAATGTGAATAGGCTCCATATTTAACCTCCCCGCCTCTCCCTGTGTGTGCCACACTTTAGGGTTTATTTTATTCTCATCCTCCACGGTCAGTTTGTATAAAGTTACCGTTAGCTGGGAGTCCTGTGCTATCAGGCTTAGCCCCGGGACTACCATTAAATCCCTCCCCAGCAAGTTATAATCTGCTTCTTCTACCAGCAGTAAGTTCCCCAGGCAAAACTTATTTTCCAATTCCATTTCCACATTTTTCAAAACCGGTACCTTAAATGGTTCTCCTTTGGCCCCGATGACCACCATTGAGTCCTTACTTTTAGTACATCCCGGTGGCAGTCGCTGAACTGTGGCTCTTTCTGCGCCTGAATCCGCCAAAAATACCAATTCTTGTTTCTGGGGTCCAATTTTTAACTTGTATCAAGGGCTCTCCAGGTGTTCTGGACCCCAAATTATAGAGCCCCTGACACCGCTAATCCTCCTGAAAAATTTGTTCATCCTTTATTCTTTTCTTGCACTCCCTCTTGAAGTGCCCTCTCTGTTTACAGTGAAAGCACTCAGGGCCACTTACCTGTTTGTTTGTGCCCTTCTTCTGAGGGGGGTTCAGCTTGCCCCGGGGCCGTTGCGTTGGTGCCGGCTTTCCGGGATTCTGAAGCCGCTCCTGTTTTTGCGCTTCCCGTACCGCCGCCACCAACACCCTTGCTTGAGCCTTTTGTTTGTCGTCGTCCCGCCTCATGTAAACCTTCTGTGCCTCCCTTAGCAATTCTTGGAGGCTTTTCTCTTGCCATATCTCTATTCTTTCTAGCTTTTTCCACATGTCCTCCCACGTTTTAGCAATAAATTGTGTTTTTAACAAAATAGCCCCAAGCAGAAAATTAGGGTCAGTGCCTGAATACATCTGGAGACTTTTTCTTAACCGTTCCAGCCATTTGGTAGGTGTTTCAACCCTCCCCTGGCATTCCCCCAATGCTTTACTGATGTTCTGCCCTTTGGTACCGCCCCCTCAATTCCCTGTGTTACCATGTTCCTCAGCCCTATCATTTTGAGCCGATCCTCCTCCGACTGGGCATTCCATGATGGCCTCTGTTCAGGCCACCTCTCGGCCCCGCTCCCCCCACCCGGGGATTCCTGTGTTCCCAATCCGTTATTGCAGCCTGCCCTATCATGTCCCCTTCCTCGGTGTTGAACAACGACCTCAGAATGGTGCAGATAGCATCATATGAATAGATACTGTTCCCCAAAAACTCATCCAGCCTCTCCGCCACCCCCAGAGGGTCATCCATTAATTTCCCCGTTTCCCTTCTGAAGGCTCTTACGTCTCCCATATTGATAGGCACATTTACATGCCCAATGTCTCCAGGAGCGGTTGGTACTTCCCTTAGGGGTAGAGACCGGGTCTGTCCCCTTCCCCCTCACTATCACCATGGTTCTCCCTCCGCGTCTTGCGACGCGTCCTGCTGGCTGGAGGAGAGGCAGTTTCGCCGGCAGGGAGTGTGTGCCCGGGGCCGTCCGCCTGCTGTGGCACAGGCGGGGGCTGAGAGGGACCCGGCGGGTCCGGCACCGCCAGAGCCGGGGGCTGTATATTACACGGCGGTGCCTGTGCCTGTGCGGGTTGAGGCGGGTGATCCACTGGAGCGGGCACTGGGGGCTGGACCTGGTTTAGGTATGGGGGTGGAAGGTTGTCCAAGGGCTCCCAGGTCTCACCCTGATCTATGTTAACACCCTGAGTTCGGACCGGGAATAGCCTGACACCAGCATATTCCCACAATCTGGCATAGTCCAGCTCCTCCCCTTCTGGCCCGCTTTCTTCATATATACCATCGTATAAGGCCTGACACATTCTTGTATCAAATGTGCCAAACATGGGCCAAAACTGCTATTTCCCAATTTCCATGTTCCCCCATACCTCCACACAGTAATGTATCATCTTTTCCTTAGATTTCCTCCGTCTCTGGGGGCAGTGCTCCCAATGCTCCAAAATCCACCCCAATGGGCTTCCCCTTGGGATTTCTGGCAAACAGTCCTGCTGCCCTTTACCAGGTTTCCCCTGGGATTTTCCCTGAATTTTACTCTTTTTCTGCCCCATACCTCAACAAGCCTGCTTACCTTAATTCCTTTACCAAAGTCCTTGAATCCGTCCTGGATGATACTGAGGTTTTAGCCTGTCCCGATTGAATGTTACCAGCCTATCACTCACAGCAAACCGCTCTGTGGACCAGCAACTGGTGGTGAGCTCTCTTACCTTTTCCCCGGACTTCCAAAGTCCTGGACCAAAGAGGTTTACTGTTGTAGATGTCGGCGAACCCAATGGGAAGAACGATGATGTCCAACTCCACCTCAGAAGGCCGAACGATTTCTCCACCATAACTATGCTACAACACACCAATATGCTATATAAAAGAGGATACCAAACACTACATGCCACTTTCTCTAACCATCATATCTAACTCCTCACAACTCGTGACCCTGTTCTCCAGAGCCCAGACACAGGTGGATCCAATTGGCTGTCAGGCCCAAACAATCCACCATGATCCAACCAAGCGCTCACTCTGGGTAAACAATTCTCCAAACACATTCCACAAGAGAAAAACAAGGAGCAGAAATAGAAATTGTTTTCTCTTTCATTTCTCTCTGTGCATCTCAATAAAAAATCCTGAGAGAGAGAGAAATGTGCTTGCCACATATCACCGTTTTAGTATAAATTTAAAAATAATAAAATAAAAACTGTCTCTGCAATTCTTCTGCAGGGTCCTGCAAAAGAGAACAAACACATCTCAAGAAGTCCCCTCATCAATTTGCTAGTTATCAATCAAAAGCCAAATCAAATGCTGATGTGGAATGTTCAACGAGATCCTTTACCTGCAAACCATCTATCAAATCTCTAAAACAAAACTTACAACATAAAAACCCAAACAACAATTAAAAGAATGCTCAAATTTCAAGTCCAAACAACTGATTCTCGGGAGAAGGTGTCCATTGATTGGAAACGTTGATCTTGACATCCTCAAAAGTCCTTCTCAATGCTGAAACAGAGAACTGCTGAATCCTGAAACAAAACAACTGAAGGAAGTTCAAACAACAATTAAAAACCCATAAACAAAAACCAAATGTGACATCATATAATTATCTAATACCAAAACACTGAATGTCATCCCAGAGACTGCAACAACTGATAAAACCAACTCTGGGCTGATTGTCAACCATGCAAACATACCTTTCTTGTGCAAAAACCATCACCAAATTAAAAAAAACCTGAAAAAATCTCTGAAATGCCATGGCCAAAACTCTTAAATCAACCACTTTTTTTCTTGTTTTTTTGTCTTTGCAACCACCTCGATCTAATTAATCTTAAATCTAATTTTTTTTTTTTGTTTTTTTGGGTTTTTTTTTTTTTTTTTTTTTTTTAATCTCGGAATCAGAATGCCCAGCAAGTAGCAGGCTTTAAGACCCTGCGCAGCTGGCGGCCCCGGTCCATGCGGACGGAGCCAAGATCCCAAACCCGGCCGTGGGGCGCACGGGGTCCTCCGGCCGGGGGGCTGGACCAATCGGTCCCAGCCCGACCGGCGGGGCGGGATCTTCATCTTTACAGCCCGCCCCCACCACGCGGCCAGTGTCACGGCAAGTCTTCCGGCATTGTGTTCATCCCGCACCGCGCCTGGCCGTGGCCGCAGCCACAGCCTCTCAGGACGCGGTTGGCCCCGCTCCTCAAACGAGGGCATGGCACAAGAACTGCCCCAGGGCTCAGCAGAGAAGGTGTTTTTCCCAGAGAAATGTTGATTCTCAGGACCTGCGGCACGGTTGGGCCGGCACGCAGCTCTCTGACCCCTGGCCGCAGCACCCCCACGCTCTCCGGGCACAAGACCAGCGGCAGCATTCCCAGAACTCATCCCCCCCGCCCCCCAAACGTGAGCGGGAGGGGCGAGGGGCCTCGAGCTCCGGCGAGAAGCCCCCACCCAAGCAAGAATTGGACCAAGAAAAACACTGTTCCCCAGAAAGGCACTAAACTTCATAACTTTCACTTTCGCGGCAGCTGCTAGGAGCTGCCGAGGAGCGCCAGCAGCAGAGAACAGGCTGGGAGGGGACCCCGGGCTGATTGAAGACGGCGGGGTCCGCTCCAACGCGGCCCCAGGCTGCTGCTGCTCGCTGCTGTTGCTGTTGGCAGCGCCTGGCGACCCGGCGAAAGCCGCGGGAGGCGGCGGGGCAGCCGGGACCGGCGGGGCCGGCGCGGGGGCCGCTGCGGGCGGCGAGGCGCGCATCACAGCCGATGTCGGCGGCGGAGCCGGCGCGGGGAGGTCCTCGGCCGGCGCCGCAGGCTGGGGGTCTTCTATATCATCACAGCTCGCATCGGGAACAGGCTCCGAGCCGGCGAGCGGAACCACCGGCGCGGCGGAACCGACCGCTGTGGAGGGATCGGCCGCTGGCGCAGGGGGCGCAGCCGCCGCCGCGGGAGCGATGACGGGCAGTGCCGGAGGCGGGGCTGACAACTCCGAGGCAGGGGCCGGCGCGGGAGCCGGCGCAGGCGGCGTCTCCGCCCCTGCCGAGGTGGCTTCAGGCTGGCTCTCAGCGGCGGCTGTGTCTCCCAGCTCCGAATGGGCAGGAGGAGGAGGAGGAGGAGGAGGAGGCACGGCTGCAGGCGGGGAAACCGGCGGGCGCAGCGGCGTCTCCGCCTCCGCCGGGAGCGGCCCCGCACCCTCCGAAGGGACGTGGAGGCGGGGCTCACACGCTGCAGGAGGAGGAGGTGGAGGAGGCTCCCTCTGCGCAAAAGCAGAAGAAAACTTCTGAGCCACGGACAAAGGCACTGCCCCCCCCTTTTCGCGGGGGGGCACCTGCAGCAAAGACTGGATTATCGGAAAAGGGGTCCATTTCTGGACTATCGGAAGAAGCTCTAAATAAACTTTCATGTATCGAAACGCCCAGAGATCTCGCATGATGCTTTGCCTGATGAGGAAATACAGGGATCTCCAAGCCTCTGTATTCAGGGAAAAAGCCAGATCCCCGAAAAAAGCCACGACTGTCTGCATATTCAAGAAACTCCAAAAAATCATCATCAGGGATAGAAATTCCATTGACCCGAGCCAAATCTCTCCAGAGGGCAAGTATAGGGCCATGTACACAAGACAAACCAATGTCGAAATCTGCAGACATCTCTTCCCAAGGTTAAAGTCCACCCCAGATCAGGGTAGTACTATTATCAGAAAATCAGTACCTTTCAAAGGAAGGCAGAGGCGTCCAGTTACGGCAAACTGCTCGGGGCTGCACCTGGTCCTATAGAAAGGGTTCCCACGGCGTCTTACCTCCCCTATCCCTCCCAGGGACGTCGGACATGCCTTTTCAAGAGGTTTCACCTCCTTTCCTGTGTTAAATCACGGCTGTGGACCGATCCAGGTCCTGGTTCTTCATCCAACGTTCGGGGTCACCACTTGTTGTAGATGTCGGCGAACCCAATGGGAAGAACGATGATGTCCAACTCCACCTCAGAAGGCCGAACGATTTCTCCACCATAACTATGCTACAACACACCAATATGCTATATAAAAGAGGATACCAAACACTACATGCCACTTTCTCTAACCATCATATCTAACTCCTCACAACTCGTGACCCTGTTCTCCAGAGCCCAGACACAGGTGGATCCAATTGGCTGTCAGGCCCAAACAATCCACCATGATCCAACCAAGCGCTCACTCTGGGTAAACAATTCTCCAAACACATTCCACAAGAGAAAAACAAGGAGCAGAAATAGAAATTGTTTTCTCTTTCATTTCTCTCTGTGCACCTCAATAAAAAATCCTGAGAGAGAGAGAAATGTGCTTGCCACAGTTTACCAGTTCTCAAACACCCGAGAACATACCCTCCCTCATCAATCTGCCCGTGATCGAACCCCTGAACTCCCTGAGTTGCACGCTTTACGCGTAAAATGAGATTTCCCCATTCCGTTTGCTTCCCCCGCAACCGACCACTTTCCTCGTGGAAGAGTGGAACTGCGATCGTCTTGGGGCCTCTCTCACCCCGTGACAATGTCACATCTCACACACACGCTCGATCACCCCTCACTCAACCATGCGATACTTACGGTCCTTTTTCCCGCGTGGATTCTTCATGCACGTAGATTTTTATGAGTGAAAAAAATTAACCGTGGCCTCGGAGATTCTGCTCTGAGTTCCCAAGAGCTCTGGGCCCGTTTTATCCCCCTTTTTTGATAGTGGCTCTGGCTCCGAATTCAAAATCTGTTTGGTTCTACGGGACTCCCCAGTGCCCTCCGGCCGTCAAAATTGGCAGGGTGCCGCCCAGAAAAAAAAGGGTTTCCCCAGACCCCCAAATCAGATCACATCAAGGCTCACCAAGATTGTTATAAATGAATGCTCCAATTTATTAATTTTAAAAAATGTATTTATTGGACCAAATAAAAATTTAAAGAATAACAATGAAAAGCCACTATCCAAAAAAAGGCAGTGCTGAACCCGGGTATCAGCACTTCGGTGAGACACAGGTTTGACCGCTACAGCAGAGGGTCCCCTATGCTTCACGCCGACTGTCCTGCCTGAGCAATTTTTATACGGTTTTTCTTGCCCGAGGCAGAGTCCCTTTTCTTCCTTTTTGGACTGCACATATTCAGGTGGAGTTCTTTCTCTGTGGCAAGTTGAACAAAACACGTCCGGAGAGTGATGAGCACCCATGATCGCGTTCCCGGAATTCGGCATTGAGATGTATCTCCGCGATGGCTCCAGCTATCTCAATCTCAGATATTTATCGCGTATTCTTCGTCCCAGGTGTTCCTCAGACCGCCTTGATGGACGATCCATCTCTGGGCTGGCCAAGTTCATTTGATTGTAAATTAAGTTCTCCCTCCCTTGTCCAGGTGGTTTTGACATTGTGTTGCAATCTCTGTCACTGGCATGTGCGTTTTAAAACTTCTTATAAGAGTATATCTTAACAGTACATGACAATAAAATATATAACAATCTTCTTTGCACGGATTATCATATACATCTAGAACATCCTCATCTTTCCAAAATTCCTGTGCCTATTTAAGTCCAGCCTGGGATGGTGCCCCCATTTTTAGTTCAGTTCTGTAGCGATTTATCCCCAGCAATCCTGCTGACCACATCCATTTCAATGCTGCAAAAACCTAACTCTGGGCTGCAGTATGTGAATCATGCTCTGGTGTGTGAGGTGGCAGAGCACCAGAGGAGGCATTCTTCAGAAGGGACATTCGGTAGATTAGTGAAGTGACTGTCAGAACCCGGGCTCGTTCTTAGAACGCCTGCGCCACACCAGGAGTGCGGAACTGCCTCGGCAGGGGGATTTACCAGAGGCAGAACCTTTAGAGCCACTTGCTGGAAGGTGCCAGAAACAAGCCACAACAGGGACCAGGCAGAGGAGAGAGGAGGCAGCTCTCCGTCTTGAGGTTCCACAAGAAAGGGTTTATTTCAGGTGAAAAGAACAGAAACAAAGAGCCCCGGGCACTCCTGTGCAAGATACAAGTCAGGGGGCGCATACAAACAGCTAACCAACAGGGAATCCTCAAAGGAGGAGTGGGGGGATTACACCAAGTGTCTGGAGCCAGTTGGGGTAGGAGGGTGGAGAGGATGGGCCACATGGGCCAGTGGGGCTTCGAGGAATAGGGGAATTCCAAAGGGGTGTTGCAATCAGGGATTGGCCCCATGTGAAAGTGGCAGGGAAGGTTCGGGGACCAAGGGACTGGGTTGCTATGACAGGCAGGGAAAGAGCTGAACAAGAGGCGGGGAATGGCATGAGGGTCAGCTTTGAGGGAGGGTAAAACCCGGGGGTAAGCAAACTCAGGGTGAAAATTGGGGTACAACAGAACAAACCACCTAACAAGGAAACAATAAAATAAATTTGTACCGTAACAATCAAGAGTGTCTCCAGGCACACAGTCTGACCAGCAATGTCAGCAGGCAAAATAAAGGTTTTGCTGAGCAATGGCCCTTGGATGAAGCAAAACATTTACAATCAGAGCAGTCCATTTGTACAGATGGGGGTACACTCTGGGGGTACAGCCAATGCCATGAGGTCACAGCAGGCTCTGGGGTCACAGCAGGCTGAGGTCACAGCAGTCTCTGAGGTCACAGAGGTGCCAGAGCCCCGTGGCTGCACAGCACCACAAGGACCGAGCAGTCAGCCCTTGAGCACAACTGTTGCAGCAGCAGCGGCGGTGGCAGCAGTGGTGCTGACATTGGGACAGCGGTGTCAGGACAGCGGTGGCAGCAAGAGCTGCGGGACTGGCAGAGGGCGAGGCACCATGGCCCTTGCTCTACGCCTCTTCCTCCTGCTTCTCCTGGCCGTGGCCCTGCCTGCCAGGGCTGCCCAGGCTGCTCCGTTGCAAGCGCGGGGAGCAGGTGAGCCGGCAGCCTGGCTCCCCTTTCCCGGGAGAGCGCTCCCTGCTTGCCGGGAAGCGCTGGGGGATGGTTTTCCCCTGGGCTTTAGGGAGGGTTTCCGCTGTGGGAGGGAGAGAGTCCCAATGGGCCCTGGGCTGCTCCACCCTCCCTGCCAGGGATGTTGCACAGGGCCTGCAAGGAGGATGGAGAGTGACCAGGAGCCAGCACAGAGCTCCCCAGGCCCCTGTGCAGCTTTGGCCGTGTCCTTTCACATCTGGCTGCCACGGCCTTACCCAACTGCCTTGCAGTGCCCCGCTCCCAAAGACAGAAGGGGATCCCAGTACACCATGGAAATGGTTCTGATCTGTGCTCCCTTCTAGACTGGGATCATGACTTGGATTATTTGGAAGTCCTGATGAATGACGGCTTGAAGTTCTTGGAGGATGTTGGAGGCAAGTTTTCAGTGTGCCTTTCCTGAGAGAATAACCAGTGTCAATGTGACAAGAGCTCACTCATGAGCCATTTCCCTTAACATCATCTTAAGTTTGAAGGAAACTGGAAGCCTTGCCCTGCTCCGTTCTGGAGCCCAGAGCGATCCCACACGATCGCTGTCAGTGGGAGGAAGGAGCATTTGGCTGTCCATCTTCCTCCCATGTGCAATGCCAGTGTGTCCTTCCGTGTGCTCTGTGCAGCCACGGAGGAGAGCAGAGAGGGAAGGGGCCGGGCTCAGGGCTGCACCCCCGGGCTGAGCCTTGGGTGCAGCCTGAGGATCTCCTACAGCGCCACGGGAGCTGTTCTGTCCTGCCTTTCTTTGCAGCTGAACCTGTTGCTGAAGGTGATGCAGCTTCCCAACCCATACCCAGTACTGACCCTCTGGGAGATGCTGAGGGTAGGTCAAGGCCTTTCCCCCTGGGAGAGCTGCCAGCTCAGAGCCCAAAGCTCGGCCAGGGGGGCATTGCTGCAGGTGCCAGGACAGAACCATGCACGTGTGTGCCCTCGCCCTGCACCATCCCCTCAGCGCTTCTGCGGCTCAGTGCTGCTCGTGCAGATCTGCAGAGATGACAGAAGCTCCTGTGGCTGTTGAGTTACAGGTGTGTCGGCAGAGAGGACTTTCCCAGGACCTTTGGTGGAAGTTGCACACAAGCCCAGCTCCCATCACAAGGGTGAGTGGTGTGTCCCTGCTGACCCCACAGGCTGTGCACTGGTTTTGTGGCATCCAGTCCTGGGAAATGGAACTACTTTCTGTTAAGGTCCTCCGAGAGGGAAGAACAAACCTAGAGGAGAGAAGGAATCGCTTGAGTCAAACAACATCCTGAAACAAATAGTGGAGAAACTGCACAAAGAGCATGGTGAGAGCATTTCCCTCAGCCTTCCCCTGGGACTCAGCAGCTGGGGGCGTTCCTTCCACATCTGGACACGCCGTGCCTGGCACAGCGGGAAGGGATCCATGGCAGCCTGGCTGCCCCGCTGCTGCTTTCACGGCCTGCAGGGCTGTTTCCCAGCCTGGCCTGGCTGCAGCTTCTCCCCAGCCGCTGCAGGAAGGCATTTGGCAGCAGCTGACAGGGAGCCCAAACTGCACCGTGGGCCGTGCACACCCTGAGATCCCCTGCAATTTCCCAGTCTTTGGGTAGATCAGGTTTAGGGGCTGTTTGGAGAAGGGACCAGCATCCGACTGTCCCAAAATCCTGAGTGTTTTCCGATCCTTACCCATGCCTTTCACAAGTATCGCCTCCTGAAGCTGTCACTTTCCCCATTCCCAAAAGGGAATGTTTCCATCTGATCCAGCTGTCTCTTTTCCATTCTCCAGAGATGGAAGGAGAGGCTGTGCAGAAGGAAGCATTTCCCAGAGGAAGCAGTGATTCTGTGCCAGCCTCTGCTGCAGGAAGGGAGGCGATGCCAGGCACAGTCACTGGAGGTAATTGCTGTGCCTCTGGGCCTGAGCCCTGCTGAGGCTTGAGCTGCCCTCTCTGCTGCTTGGCAGTGCGGGCACAGCCCAGACAAGATCGGCACAGCCAAGAGGAATTATCCTGAGCAGGCTCAGGGCACTCGGGTACTGAGCAGTCCTGCTGGGGTCCCTCTGTGGGAGACACATCCCGAAACCTGGGAGAGACTGCACAGGGTGACCATGGTGGGGAAAGGGCAGAGGGCGAGAGCAAGGCTCCAGTGTGTCCTGAGAGGGACTGGCTATGGGCCCTCGGGCTGGGGGAGGTGTCCTAGCAGAAGGAGGGCAGGAGGGACAGAGGGAGGGAGGGAGGGAGGGAGGGAGAGAGGGAGGGAGGGAGGGAGGGAGGGAGGGAGGGAGGGAGGGAGGGAGGGAGGGAGGGAGGGAGGGAGGGAGGGAGGGAGGGAGGGAGGGAGGGAGGGAGGGAGGGAGGGAGGGAGGGAGGGAGGGAGGGAGGGAGGGAGGGAGGGAGGGAGGGAGGGAGGGAGGGACAGTTGTGGCACTGCCTGCTGCAGTCTTCCCCTGGCCTTTAGGGAGGATTTCCTCTGCATGAGAGTGAGAGACTCCCATTGGGCCGTGGGCTGCTCCAGCTGCCCTTCCAGGGATGTTGCACAGGGCAGGGAAAGAGTGTGGAGAGTGACCAGGAGCCAGCCCAGAGTTCCCCAGGCCCCTGTGCAGCTTTGGCCATGTCCATTGACATCTGGCTGCCACGGCCTTACCCAACTGCCTTGCAGTGCCCATTTCTCAGAGGCAGAAGGGGATGCCAGCACACCCTGAAAAATGTTCTCATCTGTGCTCCGTTCTAGATGAGGTTGATGGGAAGGCTCCTCCATTAGCATGGCTGAATGAAGTTCTGAAGCCCTTGGAGCCTCCTGCAGGTATGTTCCCACTGTCCCACCAAGGAATAATTGCTGACAGCCTGCCAGGACAGGTGACAGAAGCTTCTCTGGCTGTTCAATTACAGCTGTGTCTGCAGGGAGGAATTTTCCTGCCCCTTTGCTGATTGCTCCACGCAAGCCTGGCTCCCTTCGCAGGGGTGAGTAGTGTGTCCCTGCTGACCCCACAAGCTGTGCACTGGTTTTGTGGCATCCAGTCCTGAGAAATGGAACTACTTTCTGTTAAGGTCCTCTGAGAGGGAAGAACAAACCTAGAGGAGAGAAGGAATCACTTGAGTCAAACAACATCCTGAAACAAATAGTGGAGAAACTGCACAAAGAGCATGGTGAGAGCATTTCCCTCAGCCTTCCCCTGGGACTCAGCAGCCGGGGGCTTTCCCTGCACATCTGAACACGCTGTGCGCGGAACAGTGGGAAGGAACCCATGGCAGCCTTGCGGCCCCACTGTTGCTTTCACACCTTGCAGGGCTGTTTCCCAGTCCCCAGCCTCTGCATTTGGCACCAGCTGACAGGGTGGCCAAACTGCATCACGGGCCATGCACATTTTGGGATCCCCTGCAATTTCCCAGTGTCTGAGCAGATCAGGAGGCGCAGCTGATTGCAAGGGTGTGCTACTGACAAGGGAGTGCTCTGGCCCAGTGACAAGAGCTTGGGACATTTCCTGATCCATATCAATGTCTTTGACAAGCCTTGCCTCCTGAAGATGCCCCCTCCCCAGTGAGGAACAGCCCCCCTGATCCAGCTGTGCCTCTTCCTTTCTCCAGAGATGGAAGGAGAGGCTGTGCTAAAGGCTGAGTTTCCCGGAGGAACCAGTAG
Source organism: Vidua macroura (assembly GCF_024509145.1). Lineage (NCBI taxonomy): Eukaryota > Metazoa > Chordata > Aves > Passeriformes > Viduidae > Vidua > Vidua macroura. Next base: position 20,510,586 of record NC_071583.1, read on the forward strand.
CTCATTGGCAGCCTCTGCTGCAGGAAGGGAGGCGATGCCAGGCACAGTCACTGGAGGTAACTGCTGTGTCTCTGGGCCTGAGCCCTGCTGAGGATTGAGCTGCCCTCTCTGCTGCTTGGCAGTGCAGGCACAGCCCAGACAAGAGCGGCACAGCCCAGGGGAATTATCCTGAGCAGGCTCAGGGCACTCGGGTACTGAGCAGTCCTGTTGGGGTCCCTCTGTGGGAGACACATCCCGAAACCTGGGAGAGACTGCACAGGGTGACCATGGTGGGGAAAGGGCAGAGGGCAGGAGCAAGGCTCCAGTGTGTCCTGTGAGGACCTGGCTATGTCCCCGGGGCTCTGGGAAGTGTCCCAGCAGAAGGAGAGCAGGAGGGACAGAGGGAGGGAGGGACAGTTGTTGCACTGCCTGCCGCAGTCTACCCTTGGCCTTTAGGGAGGATTTCCTCTGTGGGAGGAAGAACGCCCCCAGCACCCTGGGCTGCTCCCGCTCCCCCTCCAGGGATGTTGCCAGGGCAGGGAAAGAGTGTGGAGAGGACCAGGAGCCAGCCCAGAGCTCCCCAGGCCCCTGTGCAGCTTTGGCCATATCCATTTGCATCTGGTTCCCACAGCCGTACACAACCCCCTTGCAGTACCCAGTTCCCTGAGGCAGAGGGGGACTCCAGCACACCATAGAAATGGTTCTGGTCTGTGCTCCCTTCTAGACTGGGATCATGACTTGGATTATTTGGAAGTCCTGATGAATGATGGTTTGAAGATCTTGGAGGATGTTGGAGGCAAGTTTTCAGTGTGCCTTTCCTGAGAGAATAACCTGAGTCAATGTGACAAGAGCTCACTCATGAGCCATTTCCCTTAACATCATCTTAAGTTTGAAGGAAACTGGAAGCCTTGCCCTGCTCCCTTCTGGAGCCCGGAGCGATCCCACAGGATCGCTATCAGTGGGAGGAAGGAGCATTTGGCTGTCCATCTTCCTCCCATGTGCAATGCCAGTGTGTCCTTCCGTGTGCTCTGTGCAGCCACAGAGGAGAGCAGAGAGGGAAGGGGCCGGGCTCAGGGCTGCGCCCCCGGGCTGAGCCTTGGGTGCAGCCTGAGGATCTCCTACAGCGCCACGGGAGCTGTTCTGTCCGGCCTTTCTTTGCAGCTGAACCTGTTGCTGAAGGTGGTGCAGCTTCCCAACCCATACCCAGTACTGACCCTCTGGGAGATGCTGAGGGTAGGTCAAGGCCTTTCCCCCTGGGAGAGCTGCCAGCTCAGAGCCCAAAGCTCGTCCAGGGGGGCATTGCTGCAGGTGCCAGGACAGAACCACGCATGTGTGTGCCCTCGCCCTGCACCATCCCCTCAGCGCTCCTGCGGCTCAGTGCTGCTCGTGCAGATCTGCAGAGATGACAGAAGCTCCTGTGGCTTTTGGGTTACAGGTTTGTCTGCAGGGAGGACTTCTCCAGCTCCTGGGCTGGATGCTGCGCACCAACAGACCTCCCGTCGCAGGGGTGAGTAGTGTGCCCCTGCTGACCCCACAGGCTGTGCACTGGTTTTGTGGGATCCATTCCTGGGAAATGGAACAACTCTCCCTCTTTCTCTTAAGGTCCTCCAAAAGGAAAGACCCAAGATACTGCAGCCACAAAGTCTCATGAGTCAAACGAATTCCTGAGACAATCACAGAAGGAAGCACAGGGAGGACAAGGTGGGTACATTCCCCTCAGCCTTCTCTGGGACTCAGCAGCTGGGGGATTTCCTTGCACATCTGGACACGCCGTGCCCGGCACAGCGGGAAGAGATCCATGGCAGCCTGGCTGTCCCGCTACTGCTTTCACGGCCTGCAGGGCTGTTTCCCAGCCTGGCCTGGCTGCAGCTTCTCCCCAGCCTCTGCAAGAAGGCATTTGGCAGCAGCTGACAGGGAGCCCAAACTGCACCACGAGTTATGCACACCCTGAGATCCCCTGCAATTTCCCAGTCTCTGAGCAGATGAGGAGATGCAGCTGTTTGCACAAGGGAGTTCTCTGGCCCCCACAGCCTGGGCATTCTCCTGATCTTTACCTGTGACTTTGACAAGCATTGCCTCCAGAAGATGCCACCTCTCCAATGGGGAATGTTTCCATCTGATCCAGCTGTGCCTCTTCCTTTTTCAAGTGATGGACCAAACATCCCTGCAGAAGGACGCACATCCCGGAGGAAGCAGTGGCTCAGTGGCAAGCTCTGCTGCAGGGAGGAAGGCGATGCCAGGCGCAGGCACAGGCACAGGAGGTAATTGCTGTGCCGGGCTCAGCCGGGCTCAGCCCTCAGCGGGGCTGTGTGGCAGCAGCTCTTCCCCCAGGCCCTGCCCTTGCACGGCCCGGCAGCAGCCAAAGCTGGAGGCGCCTCGGCTTCCAGGCCTCTGGAGCTCGTTCACAGCCCCGGGGAATCGGGACTCGCGCACCAACGCCCTTCCCGCTGCAGCTGCTTCCGGAGCTGGCCCTGAGTGCCCAGAGGCCCAAGGCACGGGAGCAGCCCCGAGAGGGAGCCCTGCTGCGAGCCCAGGGCCAGAGCCAGCCCTGGCTCCTGACTGGGCAGGGGCTGCACTGGCTCCTGACAGGGCCTGACTCTGTCCCCTGGGGCTGGGGGAGCTGTCCCAGGGCAGGGAGGGCCAGGGCTGGCAGGGGCTGCTCAGAGAAGGGTTTGGCCGTATGCACCGTGCTGCCAGCTCAGCAGTGCAGCACAGCGCGGGCTCACGCTCCCCGTTGCTCCCACAGATGCAGCCAGCACCACAGCACCTCTTCCAGATTCCCAGAAGGGCATCGGAAGGGGTTTCTGTCATGGAACAGGCTACTCGCTAGAGTTAATGGCAGGCATGCTTCTTTTGAAGCTTGTCTTCATGTTGTGCTGCTTTAGAATCTGGTATTCCTGGAAGAGAAAATGGTGAGTGCTTTGTTGCTTTTTCCCTCAAACAGCTTATTTTGAAGTCTCTTATAGACAGGAAAGGTTCCCAGAGAGTCTGCAGTGGAGTTGTGGCCAGTCTGTGGTTGTCCAAAAAACTCTGCTGAGGGTTCTGCTGCTGCTCAGTGCTTTCATTGGCCTCTTAATTGCTGGGCCTTGTCCTGGGGGGCCCGCTGGGGCTGCAGCCACTGCTGGCTCCCACTGAGGCTGCCTGGCCAAGAGCAGCCCCAGGGGCACAGGGCAGAGGTGAGGCAAGGTGGGGAGGAGAAAGAGCAGGGATGAGATTGCCCTTGCAAGGCAGTCGCGCTCTGGGGCCCGCTCCTGGCCAGGGAGCCTGCCCAGAGCCGTGCCCTGCTCGCCGGGGCCTTGGGGGGCAGCTGTCCAGCTGGGCCAAGGTGTGCCAGCAGCTCCAGCTGGGCTGGGGAGCCTTGCCAGCTCTGGGCCCTGCTGTGTAGGAGGGTCCCAGTGTGCCACTGGCAGGTGGTGGCCTCAGGCTCTCCTCTCTTTCCATAGTCGCAGCTCTGGACAGGAGATGAAAGCAGTGGCTTCCCCTCACACCCAGACTGCTTGTGGAGCACCTCCAGCAGTAATAAGGGCCTGGTCAGCCCTTTCTGGAGTTCTGAGAAGAGGACACCAGTAGATCTGTCTACGAGGAAATCTCCAAAGACCCTGTAGATCCCACTGCCACTTCCTCTCCCCATGGGTATCCCCAAGCTGCCTTCACCCGTTTTTGATCTCCCTCTGTCCCGTCCCAGCCCATTCCCCAGTTCTTCTAAAGACCCCGGTACCAGCCCAGCACCCTCCAGCCCCAACTGAGACCAACATGGTCCCTCCTCTGCCCCTAAGCTCCCTGGCCCTGCCCCCTAAACGCTATTGAAGGTAACCCCCCGCCCCTGCCAGGGTAGGTGATGGCCCCCACTTCGGTTGCAATAAAGAGATGGAGCTGTCACCCCCGTGTCCGGGTGGTACCACCAGCAAAGCCCAGCCAGCACCAGCACTGGCTGAGCTCCATGCCCAGGAGCAGCTGTGGATGCCCACGGTGAGGGCAGGCAGGAGCCAGGCAGGGGCTGCTGTGAGCAGCGGCGGGGCCCCGAGGGGCTGGGGGAGCCCATGCTGAGCGTCCCTGGGCTGAGGGCACATTTCCTTCTGTGGGATCATCTGGGCCTGGAGCTCCTCCAGTGGCATGCCCAGGAAAAGAGGGAAGCCATCAAAAACATCTCCAGGGACACAGCCTGACCTGCAATGCCAGCAGGCAAAACAAAGCTCCTCCCTAATTAACACACACTTGATAGGACCTAATTGATGGGCCATCAGCAATCCAGGGTGCTGCACAGGGTCTGCTCCTCTGGGCGGGGGCCAGAAGGGAAGGGAAGGGCTGTGTGGCCTCGGGGCCTGATGGGGCTGATGAACAGCCCCAGAGGCACAGCAAGCCAGCTGCAATCACACTTGATTTCCAGGTCAAAACACTTGGCCTAGCTGGCCTGGGCTTCCCCATAAGGCACGTGGGGGCTTTGGAGTCCCCCAAAGGGTGCACGAGGGACTAGGGTCCCTTGTGAGACACACAGGGATATTTTAGGTTCTCTCTGAGGCATGGAGGACTCTGGGGGTCCACTGTAAGTCATGCAAGGGATTTGGAATCCTGTGTGAGGCACGCAGGGGGCTTGGGATGTCTCCCACGGTGTGCAGGGTGCTGGGGGTCTCTGCTGAGGCCCGTGACGGGGTTTTGGGGTCTCATTTCAGATGTGGAGAGGGCTGCGGACTCTCATAAGCGTGCCGGTGCTTTGCGTCCCTCCTGCTGCAGGCAGTGGGGCTGGAGTCTCTTTTGAGGCACGCAGGGGCCGGAGCCCTCCCGGCTTCCCTGCTTGGCCCTCCCGGGCCCGTCCGGCTCGGGGCTGCCGCGGCCCAGGGGCAGCCGCCCTGCCGGGACGGCTGTGGCGAGGGGGCGAGGCGGAGCTGCCCCGCCGGGTCGCGCTGCACGGGCACGGCACGGGCGGTGCTGAGCTCCGGGCAGGCGGCACCCCGAGCCCAGGGGCCGCAGCCCCGGCCCTGCCTCCAGCGGAGCCGGGCACAGGCAGCCCCGCAGGCAGAGCGGCGGGACCGGGCACCGCTCAGCGCCCGAGGGGACGGAACCGATGCCACAGGAGCCTGGGGAGCCCTGAGCAGGGCCCTGGCGCTGCCCGCCCGGCTCTCCCGGGCCTGTGGCCATCCCGGGCACCAAGGGCTCGCTCTGTGTCGCGCTCTTCCCGCCCAGCGGGGCTCCGGCTGAGCGCCCGGCTCCTGCCACTGCCTTGGGAACGCTGAGGGGCATTCGGGGACGGAACTGAACTTGCCACGGAGAGAATTCATAGGAGACTTGTTTAGGCCTCTTGCAGACTTGTTTAGGCCCTCTTTAAGTTGACAAACAACTTAAAATCCCAGGCTGAATCGTGTGCTTTAACGTGTGGGTGTAATAAAAAGGTCTTTGTTCATCAAAACGAACATTGAAAGAAGATAAGAATTTAAACTGAATAGAGAATTTCAGACTGTGAGAAGAGAAAGAGGAGGAAAAAGGGGGGGGGCTTGATAAACAACAAGTATTCTGCTTAAGAATTGTGCAAATGCAGCTAGCACAGAAGACTGTGTAACTAACTATATACAAGCTAACTTTTAGGCCAAGGACAACCGGCAAAGAAGATAAGGAGCCTTCATCCCCATGACCACCAAGGGCAGAGAGAAAAAGGACCCCCTAGCAACCAATTGCACCGGCGCAGAGTACATCGAGAGAAAATACGTCAACCGAAAAAAAGGGGGGACTATAAAAACAAAAAGGTCAAAGGGGGAAGGTGCGCCGTGGCAGAGTGGAAACTCCCCGGCCGCCCAGCACTGTTTTTTGCTTAATACCGCTTGCTTAATAAATTCTTGTTAATTGATTTATCTATAATTAGCCTCCCCAATTGAATTTGTCCATAACATGGGGATTCCTTGAAGACGCTTTGTAACTCCCCGTGGTGCCGGGCCGGGCCGTGTCCCAGCGAGCACCAACAGCCAGGAGCTCCGATGCATGCAGCATGGCTGGCACCAGGGAAACGAGTCAACATCCCTACAGCTGCCCGCTCTGCCTGCAGGGCTGTCACGCAACAGCAATGTTCCAGCAAGAACAGGCATTTTTACATCCTCAGGACGATGTGCTCTTGTGGTCCTGGTGGTGGGTCAGAGAGAAAAGCCAAATGTGACAGACTGAACTTGACTGTAGGAGAGGGATGGCTCAGCAGAGGACCTGGGGACCTGCGGTGCCAGCCAGTGACCGGGCACTCGGACACAGCAGGAAGACCCCGACTATCCCACTTCAGCTGGGAGGGTATAAAAGCCCAGAGGTTCTTTGTTCAGGGTCCCCCAGAGGCACCAGCTCAAGCTGCCACTGTTCCAGCACGATAAAATTGTTCTAGGGATCCAGAGGTCTGACACTCTGCTATGGAGGACATTCCACATTTCCAATCTTTTGGGCATTTAGGAGCTTTTGATTTTGCTCTGCACCCAAGAAAAACAAACCCCCAAATGTGCACAAATAACTCCTTTAGCATTTCCTCCTTTTATTTTCAGCCGATTTTTACATTGCTCTCTGCTATCTTGTCCTTGCGATAAATTAATGCTCCAATTTCTTAATTAAAGAAAAAGTATTAATTGGTCCAAATAAAAATTTAGAGAATAACAATGAAAAGCCACTATCCAAAAAAAGGTCAGGGCCGAGCCCGGGTATCGGCGCTGGGTGAGACACAGGCTTGACCGCTCCAGCAGAGGGTCCCCTATGCTTCACGCCGACTGTCCTGCCTGAGCAATTTTTATACGGTTTTTCTTGCCCGAGGCAGAGTCCCTTTTCTTCCTTTTTGGACTGCACATATTCAGGTGGAGTTCTTTCTCTGTGGCAAGTTGAACAAAACACGTCCGGAGAGTGATAAGCACCCATGATCGCGTTCCCGGAATTCGGCATTGAGACGTATCTCCCCGATGGCTCCGGCTATCTCAATCTCAGATATTTATCGCGTATTCTTCGTCCCGGGTGTTCCTCAGACCGCCTTGATGGACGATCCATCTCCGGGCTGGCCACGTTCATTTGATTGTAAATTAAGTTCTCCCTCCCTTGTCCAGGTGGTTTTGACATTGTGTTGCAATCCCTGTCACTGGCATGTGCGTTTTAAAACTTCTTATAAGAGTATATCTTAACAGTACATGGCAATAAAATATACAACAATTTTATTTGCACGAATTATCATATACACATAGAACAATCCCTCCCCTTCTATATAAACATATTAATACGTGCTTTCTCTACCTTCTACACAACTACGTTTACTGGTGCTTTATATTATCATCTTATTTCTCAAATCTTAGTTACCTCAAGGTTCATTATGCCAGTCTTCCCTCGGAATTCCCTGATACAGTCTGTAGACCTCCCCTTCCCCTTTTATCTGTTCTTCAAATCTGGCCAAAGCATCTGCTGCTCTACGGTGTACGTTTTCCTCTCCCAGTTTCATTATTTTTGATACTTGATTTGTTTTTTCCCATCGCACATTCTGGGTCTGTGGGCATGGCTGCTGCTTGCGTGCCCTGTACTACGGAATGTATCAACCTAATAAAGCATGGTATCAGGCAGGGTAGGAGTATGATCCCGGCTATTGAACATAATATAAAGAGTATTACCTTCTTCCACCATGCTCCATCAAACAGATAATCCCACCAGGATGCTTGGAGTATGGAGTTCCATTTTTGTACTGGAACATGTGCTCCCCTTTTAATTTCTGTTGCCAGGCCTCTGATGCTTTCCCCATAGTCATCAATCTCTACACAACATTCCGATTCATTAAATTTTCCACAGACCCCTCCCTCTTCTGCTAATAAATAGTCGAGGGCTTATGCTGTTTTGATATACAAAGGCCCTCATCTGGGAGTGTTGTTTAGATAGCAGCTCAAGGGCGTCTGAGGTGTGGTTACAAACGACCTCCACCACTGCCTGCAGTCTTATCAGCCGGTTTAACAGATAAATCTGGGGCAAGCACATTTCTCTCTCTCTCTCAGGATTTTTCATGGGGGTACACTGAGAGAAAGAAAGAGAAAATAATTTCTGTTTCTGCTCCTTGTTTTTCTGATGTGGAATGTGCTTGGAGAATTGTTTACCTGGGGTGATTGCTTGATTGGATGCTGGTGAGGATTGTTTGGACCTGGTGGCCAATCGGATCCACCTGTGTCTGGACTCTGGCGAACAGGGTCACGAGTTGTTAGTTAGTTCGATATGGTAGTTAGAGAAAGTAGCGTGTAGTTTTTAGTAGCCTCCTTTATATAGTATATTAATGTATTATAGCATAAAGAATAAATAAAGAAATCATTCAGCCTTCTGAACTGAGTCGGACATCATCATTCTTCCCATTGGGTTCGCCTGCATTTTACAACAAAATCGGGCTCCTATACCCCCAGCTTCCATCCTGAGCCCATGTTGCAGGACCATAATATTCGATTATCCTTTCTGCGGGCCACTCCTCCTCACCCCAAGTCTGACCCCCACCAAAAACAGGGACCTTCTTTTTTACCTCCCTTCTCTTCCTGCTCAGTGTTTCGTATAAGGGGGGCCCAAGTGAGCTGCGTTCTGACCGAGGTAGGGTAAAGAAAGCAGGTCTGATTAATCCTATTATACGTGATCCTTTCCACCGCTGAGGCAACTCGCTGTATGCTTTCTTCCCACAGATCCAATACAAATCATTCGGGGCTTTCCACCTGACGTTTTTGATTTTGCGTTCGTTTGAGAACCCCCTCAACTCCTCCAAGGATTGGTAAGGGTTAGTTCCAGAGCTTTTGTTCCAGCAAAGTCCAATTTTTTCACTCCATTCACATTTGTCTCTTTTTCCTTGGCTCCAGTACCCTGTAGGGTTCTCAGGTTGCCACACTCTGCTTTTGTTAGAGGAGTTTATTGTCAGAGTGGACACACATGGAGCGTATCCTACCATTTCAATGTATTCCTTTGCCTCCCTGCTAACGCAGAACATCCCAATCACTCTTTTGCCCAAGACCCAACCCTCAGGTCTCTGAATTGTTTTTGAGGTTTTGGCATTATCCCATTTTAGGAGTTGCTCTGGGGCTAGGCTCTCACCTTTCCAAGGCCACTTTTCCGCTGATTTGAGCCCCCCGCAGATCCAGCAATTAGATAAGCCCAATTCCGTTGCGATTTCCTGCATCAGATCCACAAATAGGTTTTGATCTGAGGCAGGTAAACCCCAGCTGGTATACTGCTTTTCCAGCTGATCATACTGCTCGCTTAGGGTTCTCAGCCTTTCCTGCTCCATCCTTCTTTTCCTCATTTCTGCTTCCTGTTTTCTCAGCTCCTGTGATAGCTGTTTCATTTTGCTCCCTGGGTCCACTCCCTCTTTGTTCCTCGAAAAGCAGAACATTCGGTCATATTGCAAGCCAACTCAGTCATCCTGATCCTCTAAAAGGTCCAAGATAACCGGCTCACCTTTGAGGGACGTCTTAGTTTCATACTTTAAGTTCTTCCCCACCCAGTATGTTTTACCACCCATAACATACATTCCCAACTGGTTATTGTCATTGCATAACGGATTGGCCCGAAAGTATGCTACAAACACTGACTCCATTTTTCCCCCGGTCCATACTGTTCGGTTACATTTATCACAGATCGGGACAGGTACCTGTTCAGTATTTCTTTTATGTACCTTGCGCTCTGACCGCCCGTCCTTAGGGGTCACCTTTTGTGTATACCACCTTGTTCTTCCTTTTAGCCTGCTATTCCCCTGCTGAGTGCTGTTCCTGGGGCAGTGCCCCTTTATCTTACCCTTGCTGCAGTTCTTTGGGACTGGGGATGTCGGAGCCTCCGATTCCCCGTGTTCTTTCTGGGCAGTCTGTATGCAGTGCCCGCACCCGTTGCCGGGGCCTTGCACCTCTGTGCTGGGCAAGTTCCTCAAACGCGTACCGGTCTTGAGGCACATTACCAGATTCAGGTAGATCAGGACCCCCACGATTATTATTATTCCTCTGCCTCTGCCTGCGCCCACTGGGGTGCCACCAGTGGCGAAGTAAGCCATCTCCTCGGCAGCAAGAATAGTCTTCTGTGCTGTCATACCTGCACCGAGCTGCACACCTCCGTTTAAAGACACCCCACCTCGACAGTTTAACTGTGTCTGCACTGCAGCGTACTTTATTTAACCTTCAGCACTCGATAGCAAGAATTTGAGCCTTTGATTTCAATTTTTCCCTTATCCCGGTTTGGAACACACAAAACCAAATTTCAGAATCTACGTCGATTATCCCCAGTCTTGTGGCAAGCTCTAAGATACGGCTAGTCAGGCACAGTTCTTCTTCCAGGCACTTATCACACAAACCCCTTGGCCAATACCCCCTTCTACAGTGTATGACCCAAACCTCGTTACAGTAACTCACATTTGAAATGCACAAATGGGTAACATTCACAATCGGGCTTAGTGCACCTTATCGGCTCCCTACCAGTCATTTACTTGGTCGACGCAAAGTGAGCTTTAGGTCCCCAGGTGGAGAGGTGATTTTCCACTCTGCCGTCTCTTCCCGTGGCTCGACCTTCTTTACTCGGGATGCGTGGGTCCAACCCTTTTCTGCTGTTCGTATGGCTGTATCTGTGGTTAAGAGGACAAGAAAAGCGCCTTCCCAGTGAAGTGTTAATGGGACCTCTTCCCATGTTTTTATGAGCACCTTGTCCCCTGGTTGTATTCTGTGTATGGAGAAGCCTAAAGGGGTATTTTGTGTCAGGATTCCCTGTTTCCACAATTCCTGTAGATTTTTACTTATAGATATGAGGTGTGGTTGTATCTGTCCATCTTCTATCCTTGGATGCCCTACTGGCATACCATGTTCATATGGCATCCCATACAGCATTTCAAAAGGTGACAGCCCAGTCTCGGAGTGAGGCATGGTTCGAATATTTAATAAGGCTAAGGGGAGACACTTTAACCAAGACATTTTTGCTTCCAAAATTAATTTTGCCAGTTGAGCCTTTAATGTTTGGTTCATCCTTTCAACTTGTACAGAGCTCTGGGGATGCCAAGGGGTGTGGTATTCCCGCCGGCTCCCTAGAGAGTCAGCTAGTTGTCTAACAATTTTTGAAGTGCGTGCCTTGATCCGAATCTATGCATTTTATTAACCCATATCGGGGAATGATTTCTTCCAGTAGAAATGTTGATACTGTTTGAGCCGTTGCCCGAGAGCTCGGGAGGGCTTCTACCCAGTGAGTTAGTTTGTCTACTATTACTAAGAAGAATTTGCATCTCCCCACCTTAGGCAGATCAGTAAAATCTACCTGAATCCTTTCAAAAGGTCTGTATGCCAGTGGGCGGCTTCCCAGTGCCACCTTTCGGGTCCTTGCCTGATTAATCCTTTGACAAACCATACATCCCTGTACCTCTTGTTTGGCTAATTCATAAATCCCTTTGCACCCAAAAAATCTCAGAAATTGCTCTGCCAGGGCCTGAGCACCCCAGTGTGTTTGTTGATGCGATCTCCTCAGGATCTTTCTGGTGTAGTCCTTAGACAATAACTCCCTTCCGTCTGGCAATTTCCACTTACCTCCTTCTAGCCGGCCTCCTATCTTCTCGTACCCCTCGATTTCCTTCGGGGAGGGGTGGGGAGGATACTCCTGAACCTCCCCTTCCTCGATTCCCGGGGTACTTGCCTCCATCAAAGCCGCGCTTTTGGCCTCTTTGTCTGCAAAATTGTTCCCTCTGGTGCGGAAGTGCATTCCCGTTTGGTGCCCCTTTACATGGACTACAGCAATTGCCTCTGGCCCCCTTATAGCCTTTAAGATCCGTCTGATTATTTCCTCATGCACCAGCCCTTTTCCCCAGGTATTGAGCAGCCCCCTTTCCTCCCAATTCCTCCAAAACGTGTGTACCACCCCAAATGCCTATTTTGAATCTGTACAAATTGTTCCTTTTCTCCCTTCTAATTTCCACAAGGCCCTCAATACCGCATATAACACACAAGCCTGTGCTGACCACCCAGCATTCAGGGGCCCAGATTCCACCACGTCCCCGGTCCTTCTATCCACCACCGCATAACCCAACTTCCTTTTCCTGACTATGACCCTTGCAGACCCATCCACAAACCATTTCTCACCTTCTTCCAATTCTTCCTCTTCCAAGTCTGGTCTTATTTTAGTTTGTAGTTCCACCACTTCGGCACAGTCGTGGAAAGGCACTCCTGCTGCCTCCCCAAATAGGAATTGTGAGGGGTCTTGGGCCGAGGTAGTCCACAACTCCAAATCCTGGGAGTGGATTAATACAGTATTCTAGGAGCCTGGCATCAGTCAGCCATGTATCAGCCTTTTGCTGCAGAATGCTCCGTATACTATGTGGGGTGTCAACTACCAGTGCTGCCCTGAAGGTTACCGTCTTAGCTTCTTCTACTAATATTGCTACTACTACAACTGCTTGTAAGCAGGTGGACCACCCTCTACGTACAGGGTCTAGAAGCTTTGATACGTATCCCACTGGCTTCCTGGCCCCTGCCCAGTCCTGGGTTAGAACCCCATGGGCAGTGTGATTGCTGACGTCCACAAACAGTTGAAAAGGTTTCCTTACATCAGGAAGGCTCAACACCGGGGCAGCCACAAGAGCGTCCTTTATTTCCTTAAAACCTTCCTCATCCTGCTTTGGCCACTTGAGCTTATCCATGGTAAGCTTTTCATAAAGAAACCTTACCTTCTCGCTGTATCCCTCGATCCATTGCCGGCAGTATCCTAGAAGCCCCAGCAGCTGCCTGACCTCCCTCTTTGTCTGGGGAGGGGGGTAAGGTGATAATACCAGTTATCCTGTCCGGACCCAGCTTCTTTTTACCCTTTGTTAACCAGTGTCCTAGGTACTTGACCTCGGGCTCTGTGAACTGTAATTTGGATTTTGAGACCTTCAACCCTTTCTCCCCCAGAAAGTTTAATAGTGCTATTGTACCTGCCTGTACCTCCTCCTCCCTGGGTCCGGCTACCAACAGATCATCCACCTATTGTAATAACTTGGTCCCTTTGACTGGCACAAACTCACTTAAGAGTTTCTCAAGGACTTGCCCAAATAGGTTGGGCGAATCTACAAAGCCCTGAGGCAAGGATGTCCACCTTAATTGTTGCTTTCTAGTTGTGTCCAGGTTCTCCCATTGAAATGCGAAATAGTCCTGACTTTCCCAGGCTAGCGGACAAGTCCCAAAGGCATCCTTTAAATCTATTGCACTGTACCAGGTATCTGCCGGGGATACGTTATTCAGTAGTGCGGACGGGTTCGAGACGGTAGGAAACAAGGTTTTTGTCCTTTGATTTACCGCCCGCAAATCTTGCACCAGCCTACAACTACCATCCACCTTTTGTACTGCCAGGATAGGAGTATTATGTCTTGACATACACAGCTCTAATGTGCCCTTCTTGATTAGATCCTCTATTACAGGTTTCAGTCCCCTCCTACCTTCCATGGGAATTGGGTACTCTTTGATCCTGATCGGATCCTCTGGCCTCTCAATCTCAATGTGAATAGGCTCCATATTTAACCTCCCCGCCTCTCCCTGTGTGTGCCACACTTTAGGGTTTATTTTATTCTCATCCTCCACGGTCAGTTTGTATAAAGTTACCGTTAGCTGGGAGTCCTGTGCTATCAGGCTTAGCCCCGGGACTACCATTAAATCCCTCCCCAGCAAGTTATAATCTGCTTCTTCTACCAGCAGTAAGTTCCCCAGGCAAAACTTATTTTCCAATTCCATTTCCACATTTTTCAAAACCGGTACCTTAAATGGTTCTCCTTTGGCCCCGATGACCACCATTGAGTCCTTACTTTTAGTACATCCCGGTGGCAGTCGCTGAACTGTGGCTCTTTCTGCGCCTGAATCCGCCAAAAATACCAATTCTTGTTTCTGGGGTCCAATTTTTAACTTGTATCAAGGGCTCTCCAGGTGTTCTGGACCCCAAATTATAGAGCCCCTGACACCGCTAATCCTCCTGAAAAATTTGTTCATCCTTTATTCTTTTCTTGCACTCCCTTTTGAAGTGCCCTCTCTGTTTACAGTGAAAGCACTCAGGGCCACTTACCTGTTTGTTTGTGCCCTTCTTCTGAGGGGGGTTCAGCTTGCCCCGGGGCCGTTGCGTTGGTGCCGGCTTTCCGGGATTCTGAAGCCGCTCCTGTTTTTGCGCTTCCCGTACCGCCGCCACCAACACCCTTGCTTGAGCCTTTTGTTTGTCGTCGTCCCGCCTCATGTAAACCTTCTGTGCCTCCCTTAGCAATTCTTGGAGGCTTTTCTCTTGCCATATCTCTATTCTTTCTAGCTTTTTCCACATGTCCTCCCACGTTTTAGCAATAAATTGTGTTTTTAACAAAATAGCCCCAAGCAGAAAATTAGGGTCAGTGCCTGAATACATCTGGAGACTTTTTCTTAACCGTTCCAGCCATTTGGTAGGTGTTTCAACCCTCCCCTGGCATTCCCCCAATGCTTTACTGATGTTCTGCCCTTTGGTACCGCCCCCTCAATTCCCTGTGTTACCATGTTCCTCAGCCCTATCATTTTGAGCCGATCCTCCTCCGACTGGGCATTCCATGATGGCCTCTGTTCAGGCCACCTCTCGGCCCCGCTCCCCCCACCCGGGGATTCCTGTGTTCCCAATCCGTTATTGCAGCCTGCCCTATCATGTCCCCTTCCTCGGTGTTGAACAACGACCTCAGAATGGTGCAGATAGCATCATATGAATAGATACTGTTCCCCAAAAACTCATCCAGCCTCTCCGCCACCCCCAGAGGGTCATCCATTAATTTCCCCGTTTCCCTTCTGAAGGCTCTTACGTCTCCCATATTGATAGGCACATTTACATGCCCAATGTCTCCAGGAGCGGTTGGTACTTCCCTTAGGGGTAGAGACCGGGTCTGTCCCCTTCCCCCTCACTATCGCCATGGTTCTCCATCCGCGTCTTGCGACGCGTCCTGCTGGCTGGAGGAGAGGCAGTTTCGCCGGCAGGGAGTGTGTGCCCGGGGCCGTCCGCCTGCTGTGGCACAGGCGGGGGCTGAGAGGGACCCGGCGGGTCCGGCACCGCCAGAGCCGGGGGCTGTATATTACACGGCGGTGCCTGTGCCTGTGCGGGTTGAGGCGGGTGATCCACTGGAGCGGGCACTGGGGGCTGGACCTGGTTTAGGTATGGGGGTGGAAGGTTGTCCAAGGGCTCCCAGGTCTCACCCTGATCTATGTTAACACCCTGAGTTCGGACCGGGAATAGCCTGACACCAGCATATTCCCACAATCTGGCATAGTCCAGCTCCTCCCCTTCTGGCCCGCTTTCTTCATATATACCATCGTATAAGGCCTGACACATTCTTGTATCAAATGTGCCAAACATGGGCCAAAACTGCTATTTCCCAATTTCCATGTTCCCCCATACCTCCACACAGTAATGTATCATCTTTTCCTTAGATTTCCTCCGTCTCTGGGGGCAGTGCTCCCAATGCTCCAAAATCCACCCCAATGGGCTTCCCCTTGGGATTTCTGGCAAACAGTCCTGCTGCCCTTTACCAGGTTTCCCCTGGGATTTTCCCTGAATTTTACTCTTTTTCTGCCCCATACCTCAACAAGCCTGCTTACCTTAATTCCTTTACCAAAGTCCTTGAATCCGTCCTGGATGATACTGAGGTTTTAGCCTGTCCCGATTGAATGTTACCAGCCTATCACTCACAGCAAACCGCTCTGTGGACCAGCAACTGGTGGTGAGCTCTCTTACCTTTTCCCCGGACTTCCAAAGTCCTGGACCAAAGAGGTTTACTGTTGTAGATGTCGGCGAACCCAATGGGAAGAACGATGATGTCCAACTCCACCTCAGAAGGCCGAACGATTTCTCCACCATAACTATGCTACAACACACCAATATGCTATATAAAAGAGGATACCAAACACTACATGCCACTTTCTCTAACCATCATATCTAACTCCTCACAACTCGTGACCCTGTTCTCCAGAGCCCAGACACAGGTGGATCCAATTGGCTGTCAGGCCCAAACAATCCACCATGATCCAACCAAGCGCTCACTCTGGGTAAACAATTCTCCAAACACATTCCACAAGAGAAAAACAAGGAGCAGAAATAGAAATTGTTTTCTCTTTCATTTCTCTCTGTGCATCTCAATAAAAAATCCTGAGAGAGAGAGAAATGTGCTTGCCACATATCACCGTTTTAGTATAAATTTAAAAATAATAAAATAAAAACTGTCTCTGCAATTCTTCTGCAGGGTCCTGCAAAAGAGAACAAACACATCTCAAGAAGTCCCCTCATCAATTTGCTAGTTATCAATCAAAAGCCAAATCAAATGCTGATGTGGAATGTTCAACGAGATCCTTTACCTGCAAACCATCTATCAAATCTCTAAAACAAAACTTACAACATAAAAACCCAAACAACAATTAAAAGAATGCTCAAATTTCAAGTCCAAACAACTGATTCTCGGGAGAAGGTGTCCATTGATTGGAAACGTTGATCTTGACATCCTCAAAAGTCCTTCTCAATGCTGAAACAGAGAACTGCTGAATCCTGAAACAAAACAACTGAAGGAAGTTCAAACAACAATTAAAAACCCATAAACAAAAACCAAATGTGACATCATATAATTATCTAATACCAAAACACTGAATGTCATCCCAGAGACTGCAACAACTGATAAAACCAACTCTGGGCTGATTGTCAACCATGCAAACATACCTTTCTTGTGCAAAAACCATCACCAAATTAAAAAAAACCTGAAAAAATCTCTGAAATGCCATGGCCAAAACTCTTAAATCAACCACTTTTTTTCTTGTTTTTTTGTCTTTGCAACCACCTCGATCTAATTAATCTTAAATCTAATTTTTTTTTTTGTTTTTTTGGGTTTTTTTTTTTTTTTTTTTTTTTTTAATCTCGGAATCAGAATGCCCAGCAAGTAGCAGGCTTTAAGACCCTGCGCAGCTGGCGGCCCCGGTCCATGCGGACGGAGCCAAGATCCCAAACCCGGCCGTGGGGCGCACGGGGTCCTCCGGCCGGGGGGCTGGACCAATCGGTCCCAGCCCGACCGGCGGGGCGGGATCTTCATCTTTACAGCCCGCCCCCACCACGCGGCCAGTGTCACGGCAAGTCTTCCGGCATTGTGTTCATCCCGCACCGCGCCTGGCCGTGGCCGCAGCCACAGCCTCTCAGGACGCGGTTGGCCCCGCTCCTCAAACGAGGGCATGGCACAAGAACTGCCCCAGGGCTCAGCAGAGAAGGTGTTTTTCCCAGAGAAATGTTGATTCTCAGGACCTGCGGCACGGTTGGGCCGGCACGCAGCTCTCTGACCCCTGGCCGCAGCACCCCCACGCTCTCCGGGCACAAGACCAGCGGCAGCATTCCCAGAACTCATCCCCCCCGCCCCCCAAACGTGAGCGGGAGGGGCGAGGGGCCTCGAGCTCCGGCGAGAAGCCCCCACCCAAGCAAGAATTGGACCAAGAAAAACACTGTTCCCCAGAAAGGCACTAAACTTCATAACTTTCACTTTCGCGGCAGCTGCTAGGAGCTGCCGAGGAGCGCCAGCAGCAGAGAACAGGCTGGGAGGGGACCCCGGGCTGATTGAAGACGGCGGGGTCCGCTCCAACGCGGCCCCAGGCTGCTGCTGCTCGCTGCTGTTGCTGTTGGCAGCGCCTGGCGACCCGGCGAAAGCCGCGGGAGGCGGCGGGGCAGCCGGGACCGGCGGGGCCGGCGCGGGGGCCGCTGCGGGCGGCGAGGCGCGCATCACAGCCGATGTCGGCGGCGGAGCCGGCGCGGGGAGGTCCTCGGCCGGCGCCGCAGGCTGGGGGTCTTCTATATCATCACAGCTCGCATCGGGAACAGGCTCCGAGCCGGCGAGCGGAACCACCGGCGCGGCGGAACCGACCGCTGTGGAGGGATCGGCCGCTGGCGCAGGGGGCGCAGCCGCCGCCGCGGGAGCGATGACGGGCAGTGCCGGAGGCGGGGCTGACAACTCCGAGGCAGGGGCCGGCGCGGGAGCCGGCGCAGGCGGCGTCTCCGCCCCTGCCGAGGTGGCTTCAGGCTGGCTCTCAGCGGCGGCTGTGTCTCCCAGCTCCGAATGGGCAGGAGGAGGAGGAGGAGGAGGAGGAGGAGGCACGGCTGCAGGCGGGGAAACCGGCGGGCGCAGCGGCGTCTCCGCCTCCGCCGGGAGCGGCCCCGCACCCTCCGAAGGGACGTGGAGGCGGGGCTCACACGCTGCAGGAGGAGGAGGTGGAGGAGGCTCCCTCTGCGCAAAAGCAGAAGAAAACTTCTGAGCCACGGACAAAGGCACTGCCCCCCCCTTTTCGCGGGGGGGCACCTGCAGCAAAGACTGGATTATCGGAAAAGGGGTCCATTTCTGGACTATCGGAAGAAGCTCTAAATAAACTTTCATGTATCGAAACGCCCAGAGATCTCGCATGATGCTTTGCCTGATGAGGAAATACAGGGATCTCCAAGCCTCTGTATTCAGGGAAAAAGCCAGATCCCCGAAAAAAACCACGACTGTCTGCATATTCAAGAAACTCCAAAAAATCATCATCAGGGATAGAAATTCCATTGACCCGAGCCAAATCTCTCCAGAGGGCAAGTATAGGGCCATGTACACAAGACAAACCAATGTCGAAATCTGCAGACATCTCTTCCCAAGGTTAAAGTCCACCCCAGATCAGGGTAGTACTATTATCAGAAAATCAGTACCTTTCAAAGGAAGGCAGAGGCGTCCAGTTACGGCAAACTGCTCGGGGCTGCACCTGGTCCTATAGAAAGGGTTCCCACGGCGTCTTACCTCCCCTATCCCTCCCAGGGACGTCGGACATGCCTTTTCAAGAGGTTTCACCTCCTTTCCTGTGTTAAATCACGGCTGTGGACCGATCCAGGTCCTGGTTCTTCATCCAACGTTCGGGGTCACCACTTGTTGTAGATGTCGGCGAACCCAATGGGAAGAACGATGATGTCCAACTCCACCTCAGAAGGCCGAACGATTTCTCCACCATAACTATGCTACAACACACCAATATGCTATATAAAAGAGGATACCAAACACTACATGCCACTTTCTCTAACCATCATATCTAACTCCTCACAACTCGTGACCCTGTTCTCCAGAGCCCAGACACAGGTGGATCCGATTGGCTGTCAGGCCCAAACAATCCACCATGATCCAACCAAGCGCTCACTCTGGGTAAACAATTCTCCAAACACATTCCACAAGAGAAAAACAAGGAGCAGAAATAGAAATTGTTTTCTCTTTCATTTCTCTCTGTGCACCTCAATAAAAAATCCTGAGAGAGAGAGAAATGTGCTTGCCACAGTTTACCAGTTCTCAAACACCCGAGAACATACCCTCCCTCATCAATCTGCCCGTGATCGAACCCCTGAACTCCCTGAGTTGCACGCTTTACGCGTAAAATGAGATTTCCCCATTCCGTTTGCTTCCCCCGCAACCGACCACTTTCCTCGTGGAAGAGTGGAACTGCGATCGTCTTGGGGCCTCTCTCACCCCGTGACAATGTCACATCTCACACACACGCTCGATCACCCCTCACTCAACCATGCGATACTTACGGTCCTTTTTCCCGCGTGGATTCTTCATGCACGTAGATTTTTATGAGTGAAAAAAATTAACCGTGGCCTCGGAGATTCTGCTCTGAGTTCCCAAGAGCTCTGGGCCCGTTTTATCCCCCTTTTTTGATAGTGGCTCTGGCTCCGAATTCAAAATCTGTTTGGTTCTACGGGACTCCCCAGTGCCCTCCGGCCGTCAAAATTGGCAGGGCGCCGCCCAGAAAAAAAAGGGTTTCCCCAGACCCCCAAATCAGATCACATCAAGGCTCACCAAGATTGTTATAAATGAATGCTCCAATTTATTAATTTTAAAAAATGTATTTATTGGACCAAATAAAAATTTAGAGAATAACAATGAAAAGCCACTATCCAAAAAAAGGCAGTGCTGAACCCGGGTATCAGCACTTCGGTGAGACACAGGTTTGACCGCTACAGCAGAGGGTCCCCTATGCTTCACGCCGACTGTCCTGCCCGAGCAATTTTTATACGGTTTTTCTTGCCCGAGGCAGAGTCCCTTTTCTTCCTTTTTGGACTGCACATATTCAGGTGGAGTTCTTTCTCTGTGGCAAGTTGAACAAAACACGTCCGGAGAGTGATGAGCACCCATGATCGCATTCCCGGAATTCGGCATTGAGATGTATCTCCGCGATGGCCCCAGCTATCTCAATCTCAGATATTTATCGCGTATTCTTCGTCCCAGGTGTTCCTCAGACCGCCTTGATGGACGATCCATCTCTGGGCTGGCCAAGTTCATTTGATTGTAAATTAAGTTCTCCCTCCCTTGTCCAGGTGGTTTTGACATTGTGTTGCAATCTCTGTCACTGGCATGTGCGTTTTAAAACTTCTTATAAGAGTATATCTTAACAGTACATGACAATAAAATATACAACAATCTTCTTTGCACGGATTATCATATACATCTAGAACATCCTCATCTTTCCAAAATTCCTGTGCCTATTTAAGTCCAGCCTGGGATGGTGCCCCCATTTTTAGTTCAGTTCTGTAGCGATTTATCCCCAGCAATCCTGCTGACCACATCCATTTCAATGCTGCAAAAACCTAACTCTGGGCTGCAGTATGTGAATCATGCTCTGGTGTGTGAGGTGGCAGAGCACCAGAGGAGGCATTCTTCAGAAGGGACATTCGGTAGATTAGTGAAGTGACTGTCAGAACCCGGGCTCGTTCTTAGAACGCCTGCGCCACACCAGGAGTGCGGAACTGCCTCGGCAGGGGGATTTACCAGAGGCAGAACCTTTAGAGCCACTTGCTGGAAGGTGCCAGAAACAAGCCACAACAGGGACCAGGCAGAGGAGAGAGGAGGCAGCTCTCCGTCTTGAGGTTCCACAAGAAAGGGTTTATTTCAGGTGAAAAGAACAGAAACAAAGAGCCCCGGGCACTCCTGTGCAAGATACAAGTCAGGGGGCGCATACAAACAGCTAACCAACAGGGAATCCTCAAAGGAGGAGTGGGGGGATTACACCAAGTGTCTGGAGCCAGTTGGGGTAGGAGGGTGGAGGGGATGGGCCACATGGGCCAGTGGGGCTTCGAGGAATAGGGGAATTCCAAAGGGGTGTTGCAATCAGGGATTGGCCCCATGTGAAAGTGGCAGGGAAGGTTCGGGGACCAAGGGACTGGGTTGCTATGACAGGCAGGGAAAGAGCTGAACAAGAGGCGGGGAATGGCATGAGGGTCAGCTTTGAGGGAGGGTAAAACCCGGGGGTAAGCAAACTCAGGGTGAAAATTGGGGTACAACAGAACAAACCACCTAACAAGGAAACAATAAAATAAATTTGTACCGTAACAATCAAGAGTGTCTCCAGGCACACAGTCTGACCAGCAATGTCAGCAGGCAAAATAAAGGTTTTGCTGAGCAATGGCCCTTGGATGAAGCAAAACATTTACAATCAGAGCAGTCCATTTGTACAGATGGGGGTACACTCTGGGGGTACAGCCAATGCCATGAGGTCACAGCAGGCTCTGGGGTCACAGCAGGCTGAGGTCACAGCAGTCTCTGAGGTCACAGAGGTGCCAGAGCCCCGTGGCTGCACAGCACCACAAGGACCGAGCAGTCAGCCCTTGAGCACAACTGTTGCAGCAGCAGCGGCGGTGGCAGCAGTGGTGCTGACATTGGGACAGCGGTGTCAGGACAGCGGTGGCAGCAAGAGCTGCGGGACTGGCAGAGGGCGAGGCACCATGGCCCTTGCTCTACGCCTCTTCCTCCTGCTTCTCCTGGCCGTGGCCCTGCCTGCCAGGGCTGCCCAGGCTGCTCCGTTGCAAGCGCGGGGAGCAGGTGAGCCGGCAGCCTGGCTCCCCTTTCCCGGGAGAGCGCTCCCTGCTTGCCGGGAAGCGCTGGGGGATGGTTTTCCCCTGGGCTTTAGGGAGGGTTTCCGCTGTGGGAGGGAGAGAGTCCCAATGGGCCCTGGGCTGCTCCACCCTCCCTGCCAGGGATGTTGCACAGGGCCTGCAAGGAGGATGGAGAGTGACCAGGAGCCAGCACAGAGTTCCCCAGGCCCCTGTGCAGCTTTGGCCGTGTCCTTTCACATCTGGCTGCCACGGCCTTACCCAACTGCCTTGCAGTGCCCCGCTCCCAAAGACAGAAGGGGATCCCAGTACACCATGGAAATGGTTCTGATCTGTGCTCCCTTCTAGACTGGGATCATGACTTGGATTATTTGGAAGTCCTGATGAATGACGGCTTGAAGTTCTTGGAGGATGTTGGAGGCAAGTTTTCAGTGTGCCTTTCCTGAGAGAATAACCAGTGTCAATGTGACAAGAGCTCACTCATGAGCCATTTCCCTTAACATCATCTTAAGTTTGAAGGAAACTGGAAGCCTTGCCCTGCTCCCTTCTGGAGCCCAGAGCGATCCCACACGATCGCTGTCAGTGGGAGGAAGGAGCATTTGGCTGTCCATCTTCCTCCCATGTGCAATGCCAGTGTGTCCTTCCGTGTGCTCTGTGCAACCAGGGAGAAGAGCAGAGAGGGAAGGGGCCGGGCTCAGGGCTGCGCCCCCGGGCTGAGCCTTGGGTGCAGCCTGAGGATCTCCTACAGCGCCACGGGAGCTGTTCTGTCCTGCCTTTCTTTGCAGCTGAACCTGTTGCTGAAGGTGATGCAGCTTCCCAACCCATACCCAGTACTGACCCTCTGGGAGATGCTGAGGGTAGGTCAAGGCCTTTCCCCCTGGGAGAGCTGCCAGCTCAGAGCCCAAAGCTCGGCCAGGGGGGCATTGCTGCAGGTGCCAGGACAGAACCATGCACGTGTGTGCCCTCGCCCTGCACCATCCCCTCAGCGCTTCTGCGGCTCAGTGCTGCTCGTGCAGATCTGCAGAGATGACAGAAGCTCCTGTGGCTGTTGAGTTACAGGTGTGTCGGCAGAGAGGACTTTCCCAGGACCTTTGGTGGAAGTTGCACACAAGCCCAGCTCCCATCACAAGGGTGAGTGGTGTGTCCCTGCTGACCCCACAGGCTGTGCACTGGTTTTGTGGCATCCAGTCCTGGGAAATGGAACTACTTTCTGTTAAGGTCCTCCGAGAGGGAAGAACAAACCTAGAGGAGAGAAGGAATCGCTTGAGTCAAACAACATCCTGAAACAAATAGTGGAGAAACTGCACAAAGAGCATGGTGAGAGCATTTCCCTCAGCCTTCCCCTGGGACTCAGCAGCTGGGGGCGTTCCTTCCACATCTGGACACGCCGTGCCTGGCACAGCGGGAAGGGATCCATGGCAGCCTGGCTGCCCCGCTGCTGCTTTCACGGCCTGCAGGGCTGTTTCCCAGCCTGGCCTGGCTGCAGCTTCTCCCCAGCCGCTGCAGGAAGGCATTTGGCAGCAGCTGACAGGGAGCCCAAACTGCACCGTGGGCCGTGCACACCCTGAGATCCCCTGCAATTTCCCAGTCTTTGGGTAGATCAGGTTTAGGGGCTGTTTGGAGAAGGGACCAGCATCCGACTGTCCCAAAATCCTGAGTGTTTTCCGATCCTTACCCATGCCTTTCACAAGTATCGCCTCCTGAAGCTGTCACTTTCCCCATTCCCAAAAGGGAATGTTTCCATCTGATCCAGCTGTCTCTTTTCCATTCTCCAGAGATGGAAGGAGAGGCTGTGCAGAAGGAAGCATTTCCCAGAGGAAGCAGTGATTCTGTGCCAGCCTCTGCTGCAGGAAGGGAGGCGATGCCAGGCACAGTCACTGGAGGTAATTGCTGTGCCTCTGGGCCTGAGCCCTGCTGAGGCTTGAGCTGCCCTCTCTGCTGCTTGGCAGTGCGGGCACAGCCCGGAAAAGATCGGCACAGCCAAGAGGAATTATCCTGAGCAGGCTCAGGGCACTCGGGTACTGAGCAGTCCTGCTGGGGTCCCTCTGTGGGAGACACATCCCGAAACCTGGGAGAGACTGCACAGGGTGACCATGGTGGGGAAAGGGCAGAGGGCGAGAGCAAGGCTCCAGTGTGTCCTGAGAGGGACTGGCTATGGGCCCGTGGGCTGGGGGAGGTGTCCTAGCAGAAGGAGGGCAGGAGGGACAGAGGGAGGGAGGGAGGGAGGGAGGGAGGGAGGGAGGGAGGGAGGGAGGGAGGGAGGGAGGGAGGGAGGGAGGGAGGGAGGGAGGGAGGGAGGGAGGGAGGGAGGGAGGGAGGGAGGGAGGGAGGGACAGTTGTGGCACTGCCTGCTGCAGTCTTCCCCTGGCCTTTAGGGAGGATTTCCTCTGCATGAGAGTGAGAGACTCCCATTGGGCCGTGGGCTGCTCCAGCTGCCCTTCCAGGGATGTTGCACAGGGCAGGGAAAGAGTGTGGAGAGTGACCAGGAGCCAGCCCAGAGTTCCCCAGGCCCCTGTGCAGCTTTGGCCATGTCCATTGACATCTGGCTGCCACGGCCTTACCCAACTGCCTTGCAGTGCCCATTTCTCAGAGGCAGAAGGGGATGCCAGCACACCCTGAAAAATGTTCTCATCTGTGCTCCGTTCTAGATGAGGTTGATGGGAAGGCTCCTCCATTAGCATGGCTGAATGAAGTTCTGAAGCCCTTGGAGCCTCCTGCAGGTATGTTCCCACTGTCCCACCAAGGAATAATTGCTGACAGCCTGCCAGGACAGGTGACAGAAGCTTCTCTGGCTGTTCAATTACAGCTGTGTCTGCAGGGAGGAATTTTCCTGCCCCTTTGCTGATTGCTCCACGCAAGCCTGGCTCCCTTCGCAGGGGTGAGTAGTGTGTCCCTGCTGACCCCACAAGCTGTGCACTGGTTTTGTGGCATCCAGTCCTGAGAAATGGAACTACTTTCTGTTAAGGTCCTCTGAGAGGGAAGAACAAACCTAGAGGAGAGAAGGAATCACTTGAGTCAAACAACATCCTGAAACAAATAGTGGAGAAACTGCACAAAGAGCATGGTGAGAGCATTTCCCTCAGCCTTCCCCTGGGACTCAGCAGCTGGGGGCTTTCCCTGCACATCTGAACACGCTGTGCGCGGAACAGTGGGAAGGAACCCATGGCAGCCTTGCGGCCCCACTGTTGCTTTCACACCTTGCAGGGCTGTTTCCCAGTCCCCAGCCTCTGCATTTGGCACCAGCTGACAGGGTGGCCAAACTGCATCACGGGCCATGCACATTTTGGGATCCCCTGCAATTTCCCAGTGTCTGAGCAGATCAGGAGGCGCAGCTGATTGCAAGGGTGTGCTACTGACAAGGGAGTGCTCTGGCCCAGTGACAAGAGCTTGGGACATTTCCTGATCCATATCAATGTCTTTGACAAGCCTTGCCTCCTGAAGATGCCCCCTCCCCAGTGAGGAACAGCCCCCCTGATCCAGCTGTGCCTCTTCCTTTCTCCAGAGATGGAAGGAGAGGCTGTGCTAAAGGCTGAGTTTCCCGGAGGAACCAGTAGCTCATTGGCAGCCTCTGCTGCAGGAAGGGAGGCGATGCCAGGCACAGTCACTGGAGGTAACTGCTGTGTCTCTGGGCCTGAGCCCTGCTGAGGCTTGAGCTGCCCTCTCTGCTGCTTGGCAGTGCAGGCACAGCCCAGACAAGAGCGGCACAGCCCAGGGGAATTATCCTGAGCAGGCTCAGGGCACTCGGGTACTGAGCAGTCCTGTTGGGGTCCCTCTGTGGGAGACACATCCCGAAACCTGGGAGAGACTGCACAGGGTGACCATGGTGGGGAAAGGGCAGAGGGCAGGAGCAAGGCTCCAGTGTGTCCTGTGAGGACCTGGCTATGTCCCCGGGGCTCTGGGAAGTGTCCCAGCAGAAGGAGAGCAGGAGGGACAGAGGGAGGGAGGGACAGTTGTTGCACTGCCTGCCGCAGTCTACCCTTGGCCTTTAGGGAGGATTTCCTCTGTGGGAGGAAGAACGCCCCCAGCACCCTGGGCTGCTCCCGCTCCCCCTCCAGGGATGTTGCCAGGGCAGGGAAAGAGTGTGGAGAGGACCAGGAGCCAGCCCAGAGCTCCCCAGGCCCCTGTGCAGCTTTGGCCATATCCATTTGCATCTGGTTCCCACAGCCGTACACAACCCCCTTGCAGTACCCAGTTCCCTGAGGCAGAGGGGGACTCCAGCACACCATAGAAATGGTTCTGGTCTGTGCTCCCTTCTAGACTGGGATCATGACTTGGATTATTTGGAAGTCCTGATGAATGATGGTTTGAAGATCTTGGAGGATGTTGGAGGCAAGTTTTCAGTGTGCCTTTCCTGAGAGAATAACCAGTGTCAATGTGACAAGAGCTCACTCATGAGCCATTTCCCTTAACATCATCTTAAGTTTGAAGGAAACTGGAAGCCTTGCCCTGCTCCCTTCTGGAGCCCGGAGCGATCCCACAGGATCGCTATCAGTGGGAGGAAGGAGCATTTGGCTGTCCATCTTCCTCCCATGTGCAATGCCAGTGTGTCCTTCCGTGTGCTCTGTGCAGCCACAGAGGAGAGCAGAGAGGGAAGGGGCCGGGCTCAGGGCTGCGCCCCCGGGCTGAGCCTTGGGTGCAGCCTGAGGATCTCCTACAGCGCCACGGGAGCTGTTCTGTCCTGCCTTTCTTTGCAGCTGAACCTGTTGCTGAAGGTGGTGCAGCTTCCCAACCCATACCCAGTACTGACCCTCTGGGAGATGCTGAGGGTAGGTCAAGGCCTTTCCCCCTGGGAGAGCTGCCAGCTCAGAGCCCAAAGCTCGGCCAGGGGGGCATCGCTGCAGGTGCCAGGACAGAACCACGCACGTGTGTGCCCTCGCCCTGCACCATCCCCTCAGCGCTCCTGCGGCTCAGTGCTGCTCGTGCAGATCTGCAGAGATGACAGAAGCTCCTGTGGCTATTCAGTTACAGGTGTGTCTGCAGGGAGGACTTCTCTAGCTCCTGGGCTGGATGCTGCGCACCAACAGACCTCCCGTCGCAGGGGTGAGTAGTGTGCCCCTGCTGACCCCACAGGCTGTGCACTGGTTTTGTGGGATCCATTCCTGGGAAATGGAACAACTCTCTCTCTTTCTCTTAAGGTCCTCCAAAAGGAAAGACCCAAGATACTGCAGCCACAAAGTCTCATGAGTCAAACGAATTCCTGAGACAATCACAGAAGGAAGCACAGGGAGGACAAGGTGGGTACATTCCCCTCAGCCTTCTCTGGGACTCAGCAGCTGGGGGATTTCCTTGCACATCTGGACACGCCGTGCCCGGCACAGCGGGAAGAGATCCATGGCAGCCTGGCTGTCCCGCTACTGCTTTCACGGCCTGCAGGGCTGTTTCCCAGCCTGGCCTGGCTGCAGCTTCTCCCCAGCCTCTGCAAGAAGGCATTTGGCAGCAGCTGACAGGGAGCCCAAACTGCACCACGAGTTATGCACACCCTGAGATCCCCTGCAATTTCCCAGTCTCTGAGCAGATGAGGAGATGCAGCTGTTTGCACAAGGGAGTTCTCTGGCCCCCACAGCCTGGGCATTCTCCTGATCTTTACCTGTGACTTTGACAAGCATTGCCTCCAGAAGATGCCACCTCTCCAATGGGGAATGTTTCCATCTGATCCAGCTGTGCCTCTTCCTTTTTCAAGTGATGGACCAAACATCCCTGCAGAAGGAGGCACATCCCGGAGGAAGCAGTGGCTCAGTGGCAAGCTCTGCTGCAGGGAGGAAGGCGATGCCAGGCGCGGGCACAGGCACAGGAGGTAATTGCTGTGCCGGGCTCAGCCGGGCTCAGCCCTCAGCGGGGCTGTGTGGCAGCAGCTCTTCCCCCAGGCCCTGCCCTTGCACGGCCCGGCAGCAGCCAAAGCTGGAGGCGCCTCGGCTTCCAGGCCTCTGGAGCTCGTTCACAGCCCCGGGGAATCGGGACTCGCGCACCAACGCCCTTCCCGCTGCAGCTGCTTCCGGAGCTGGCCCTGAGTGCCCAGAGGCCCAAGGCACGGGAGCAGCCCCGAGAGGGAGCCCTGCTGCGAGCCCAGGGCCAGAGCCAGCCCTGGCTCCTGACTGGGCAGGGGCTGCACTGGCTCCTGACAGGGCCTGACTCTGTCCCCTGGGGCTGGGGGAGCTGTCCCAGGGCAGGGAGGGCCAGGGCTGGCAGGGGCTGCTCAGAGAAGGGTTTGGCCGTATGCACCGTGCTGCCAGCTCAGCAGTGCAGCACAGCGCGGGCTCACGCTCCCCGTTGCTCCCACAGATGCAGCCAGCACCACAGCACCTCTTCCAGATTCCCAGAAGGGCATCGGAAGGGGTTTCTGTCATGGAACAGGCTACTCGCTAGAGTTAATGGCAGGCATGCTTCTTTTGAAGCTTGTCTTCATGTTGTGCTGCTTTAGAATCTGGTATTCCTGGAAGAGAAAATGGTGAGTGCTTTGTTGCTTTTTCCCTCAAACAGCTTATTTTGAAGTCTCTTATAGACAGGAAAGGTTCCCAGAGAGTCTGCAGTGGAGTTGTGGCCAGTCTGTGGTTGTCCAAAAAACTCTGCTGAGGGTTCTGCTGCTGCTCAGTGCTTTCATTGGCCTCTTAATTGCTGGGCCTTGTCCTGGGGGGCCCGCTGGGGCTGCAGCCACTGCTGGCTCCCACTGAGGCTGCCTGGCCAAGAGCAGCCCCAGGGGCACAGGGCAGAGGTGAGGCAAGGTGGGGAGGAGAAAGAGCAGGGATGAGATTGCCCTTGCAAGGCAGTCGCGCTCTGGGGCCCGCTCCTGGCCAGGGAGCCTGCCCAGAGCCGTGCCCTGCTCGCCGGGGCCTTGGGGGGCAGCTGTCCAGCTGGGCCAAGGTGTGCCAGCAGCTCCAGCTGGGCTGGGGAGCCTTGCCAGCTCTGGGCCCTGCTGTGTAGGAGGGTCCCAGTGTGCCACTGGCAGCTGGTGGCCTCAGGCTCTCCTCTCTTTCCATAGTCGCAGCTCTGGACAGGAGATGAAAGCAGTGGCTTCCCCTCACACCCAGACTGCTTGTGGAGCACCTCCAGCAGTAATAAGGGCCTGGTCAGCCCTTTCTGGAGTTCTGAGAAGAGGACACCAGTAGATCTGTCTACGAGGAAATCTCCAAAGACCCTGTAGATCCCACTGCCACTTCCTCTCCCCATGGGTATCCCCAAGCTGCCTTCACCCGTTTTTGATCTCCCTCTGTCCCGTCCCAGCCCATTCCCCAGTTCTTCTAAAGACCCCGGTACCAGCCCAGCACCCTCCAGCCCCAACTGAGACCAACATGGTCCCTCCTCTGCCCCTAAGCTCCCTGGCCCTGCCCCCTAAACGCTATTGAAGGTAACCCCCCGCCCCTGCCAGGGTAGGTGATGGCCCCCACTTCGGTTGCAATAAAGAGATGGAGCTGTCACCCCCGTGTCCGGGTGGTACCACCAGCAAAGCCCAGCCAGCACCAGCACTGGCTGAGCTCCATGCCCAGGAGCAGCTGTGGATGCCCACGGTGAGGGCAGGCAGGAGCCAGGCAGGGGCTGCTGTGAGCAGCGGCGGGGCCCCGAGGGGCTGGGGGAGCCCATGCTGAGTGTCCCTGGGCTGAGGGCACATTTCCTTCTGTGGGATCATCTGGGCCTGGAGCTCCTCCAGTGGCATGCCCAGGAAAAGAGGGAAGCCATCAAGAACATCTCCAGGGACACAGCCTGACCTGCAATGCCAGCAGGCAAAACAAAGCTCCTCCCTAATTAACACACACTTGATAGGACCTAATTGATGGGCCATCAGCAATCCAGGGTGCTGCACAGGGTCTGCTCCTCTGGGCGGGGGCCAGAAGGGAAGGGAAGGGCTGTGTGGCCTCGGGGCCTGATGGGGCTGATGAACAGCCCCAGAGGCACAGCAAGCCAGCTGCAATCACACTTGATTTCCAGGTCAAAACACTTGGCCTAGCTGGCCTGGGCTTCCCCATAAGGCACGTGGGGGCTTTGGAGTCCCCCAAAGGGTGCACGAGGGACTAGGGTCCCTTGTGAGACACACAGGGATATTTTAGGTTCTCTCTGAGGCATGGAGGACTCTGGGGGTCCACTGTAAGTCATGCAAGGGATTTGGAATCCTGTGTGAGGCACGCAGGGGGCTTGGGATGTCTCCCACGGTGTGCAGGGTGCTGGGGGTCTCTGCTGAGGCCCGTGACGGGGTTTTGGGGTCTCATTTCAGATGTGGAGAGGGCTGCGGACTCTCATAAGCGTGCCGGTGCTTTGCGTCCCTCCTGCTGCAGGCAGTGGGGCTGGAGTCTCTTTTGAGGCACGCAGGGGCCGGAGCCCTCCCGGCTTCCCTGCTTGGCCCTCCCGGGCCCGTCCGGCTCGGGGCTGCCGCGGCCCAGGGGCAGCCGCCCTGCCGGGACGGCTGTGGCGAGGGGGCGAGGCGGAGCTGCCCCGCCGGGTCGCGCTGCACGGGCACGGCACGGGCGGTGCTGAGCTCCGGGCAGGCGGCACCCCGAGCCCAGGGGCCGCAGCCCCGGCCCTGCCTCCAGCGGAGCCGGGCACAGGCAGCCCCGCAGGCAGAGCGGCGGGACCGGGCACCGCTCAGCGCCCGAGGGGACGGAACCGATGCCACAGGAGCCTGGGGAGCCCTGAGCAGGGCCCTGGCGCTGCCCGCCCGGCTCTCCCGGGCCTGTGGCCATCCCGGGCACCAAGGGCTCGCTCTGTGTCGCGCTCTTCCCGCCCAGCGGGGCTCCGGCTGAGCGCCCGGCTCCTGCCACTGCCTTGGGAACGCTGAGGGGCATTCGGGGACGGAACTGAACTTGCCACGGAGAGAATTCATAGGAGACTTGTTTAGGCCTCTTGCAGACTTGTTTAGGCCCTCTTTAAGTTGACAAACAACTTAAAATCCCAGGCTGAATCGTGTGCTTTAACGTGTGGGTGTAATAAAAAGGTCTTTGTTCATCAAAACGAACTTTGAAAGAAGATAAGAATTTAAACTGAATAGAGAATTTCAGACTGTGAGAAGAGAAAGAGGAGAAAAAAGGGGGGGGGGCTTGATAAACAACAAGTATTCTGCTTAAGAATTGTGCAAATGCAGCTAGCACAGAAGACTGTGTAACTAACTATATACAAGCTAACTTTTAGGCCAAGGACAACCGGCAAAGAAGATAAGGAGCCTTCATCCCCATGACCACCAAGGGCAGAGAGAAAAAGGACCCCCTAGCAACCAATTGCACCGGCGCAGAGTACATCGAGAGAAAATACGTCAACCGAAAAAAAGGGGGGACTATAAAAACAAAAAGGTCAAAGGGGGAAGGTGCGCCGTGGCAGAGTGGAAACACCCCGGCCGCCCAGCACTGTTTTTTGCTTAATACCGCTTGCTTAATAAATTCTTGTTAATTGATTTATCTATAATTAGCCTCCCCAATTGAATTTGTCCATAACATGGGGATTCCTTGAAGACGCTTTGTAACTCCCCGTGGTGCCGGGCCGGGCCGTGTCCCAGCGAGCACCAACAGCCAGGAGCTCCGATGCATGCAGCATGGCTGGCACCAGGGAAACGAGTCAACATCCCTACAGCTGCCCGCTCTGCCTGCAGGGCTGTCACGCAACAGCAATGTTCCAGCAAGAACAGGCATTTTTACATCCTCAGGACGATGTGCTCTTGTGGTCCTGGTGGTGGGTCAGAGAGAAAAGCCAAATGTGACAGACTGAACTTGACTGTAGGAGAGGGATGGCTCAGCAGAGGACCTGGGGACCTGCGGTGCCAGCCAGTGACCGGGCACTCGGACACAGCAGGAAGACCCCGACTATCCCACTTCAGCTGGGAGGGTATAAAAGCCCAGAGGTTCTTTGTTCAGGGTCCCCCAGAGGCACCAGCTCAAGCTGCCACTGTTCCAGCACGATAAAATTGTTCTAGGGATCCAGAGGTCTGACACTCTGCTATGGAGGACATTCCACATTTCCAATCTTTTGGGCATTTAGGAGCTTTTGATTTTGCTCTGCACCCAAGAAAAACAAACCCCCAAATGTGCACAAATAACTCCTTTAGCATTTCCTCCTTTTATTTTCAGCCGATTTTTACATTGCTCTCTGCTATCTTGTCCTTGCGATAAATTAATGCTCCAATTTCTTAATTAAAGAAAAAGTATTAATTGGTCCAAATAAAAATTTAGAGAATAACAATGAAAAGCCACTATCCAAAAAAAGGTCAGGGCCGAGCCCGGGTATCGGCGCTGGGTGAGACACAGGCTTGACCGCTCCAGCAGAGGGTCCCCTATGCTTCACGCCGACTGTCCTGCCTGAGCAATTTTTATACGGTTTTTCTTGCCCGAGGCAGAGTCCCTTTTCTTCCTTTTTGGACTGCACATATTCAGGTGGAGTTCTTTCTCTGTGGCAAGTTGAACAAAACACGTCCGGAGAGTGATGAGCACCCATGATCGCGTTCCCGGAATTTGGCATTGAGACGTATCTCCGCGATGGCTCCGGCTATCTCAATCTCAGATATTTATCGCGTATTCTTCGTCCCAGGTGTTCCTCAGACCGCCTTGATGGACGATCCATCTCCGGGCTGGCCACGTTCATTTGATTGTAAATTAAGTTCTCCCTCCCTTGTCCAGGTGGTTTTGACATTGTGTTGCAATCCCTGTCACTGGCATGTGCGTTTTAAAACTTCTTATAAGAGTATATCTTAACAGTACATGGCAATAAAATATACAACAATTTTATTTGCACGAATTATCATATACACATAGAACAATCCCTCCCCTTCTATATAAACATATTAATACGTGCTTTCTCTACCTTCTACACAACTACGTTTACTGGTGCTTTATATTATCATCTTATTTCTCAAATCTTAGTTACCCCAAGGTTCCTTATGCCAGTCTTCCCTCGGAATTCCCTGATACAGTCTGTAGACCTCCCCTTCCCCTTTTATCTGTTCTTCAAATCTGGCCAAAGCATCTGCTGCTCTACGGTGTACGTTTTCCTCTCCCAGTTTCATTATTTTTGATACTTGATTTGTTTTTCCCATCGCACATTCTGGGTCTGTGGGCATGGCTGCTGCTTGCGTGCCCTGTACTACGGAATGTATCAACCTAATAAAGCATGGTATCAGGCAGGGTAGGAGTATGATCCCGGCTATTGAACATAATATAAAGAGTATTACCTTCTTCCACCATGCTCCATCAAACAGATAATCCCACCAGGATGCTTGGAGTATGGAGTTCCATTTTTGTACTGGAACATGTGCTCCCCTTTTAATTTCTGTTGCCAGGCCTCTGATGCTTTCCCCATAGTCATCAATCTCTACACAACATTCCGATTCATTAAATTTTCCACAGACCCCTCCCTCTTCTGCTAATAAATAGTCGAGGGCTTATGCTGTTTTGATATACAAAGGCCCTCATCTGGGAGTGTTGTTTAGATAGCAGCTCGAGGGCGTCTGAGGTGTGGTTACAAACGACCTCCACCACTGCCTGCAGTCTTATCAGCCGGTTTAACAGATAAATCTGGGGCAAGCACATTTCTCTCTCTCTCTCAGGATTTTTCATGGGGGTACACTGAGAGAAAGAAAGAGAAAATAATTTCTGTTTCTGCTCCTTGTTTTTCTGATGTGGAATGTGCTTGGAGAATTGTTTACCTGGGGTGATTGCTTGATTGGATGCTGGTGAGGATTGTTTGGACCTGGTGGCCAATCGGATCCACCTGTGTCTGGACTCTGGCGAACAGGGTCACGAGTTGTTAGTTAGTTCGATATGGTAGTTAGAGAAAGTAGCGTGTAGTTTTTAGTAGCCTCCTTTATATAGTATATTAATGTATTATAGCATAAAGAATAAATAAAGAAATCATTCAGCCTTCTGAACTGAGTCGGACATCATCATTCTTCCCATTGGGTTCGCCTGCATTTTACAACAAAATCGGGCTCCTATACCCCCAGCTTCCATCCTGAGCCCATGTTGCAGGACCATAATATTCGATTATCCTTTCTGCGGGCCACTCCTCCTCACCCCAAGTCTGACCCCCACCAAAAACAGGGACCTTCTTTTTTACCTCCCTTCTCTTCCTGCTCAGTGTTTCGTATAAGGGGGGCCCAAGTGAGCTGCGTTCTGACCGAGGTAGGGTAAAGAAAGCAGGTCTGATTAATCCTATTATACGTGATCCTTTCCACCACTGAGGCAACTCGCTGTATGCTTTCTTCCCACAGATCCAATACAAACCATTCGGGGCTTTCCACCTGACGTTTTTGATTTTGCGTTCGTTCGAGAACCCCCTCAACTCCTCCAAGGATTGGTAAGGGTTAGTTCCAGAGCTTTTGTTCCAGCAAAGTCCAATTTTTTCACTCCATTCACATTTGTCTCTTTTTCCTTGGCTCCAGTACCCTGTAGGGTTCTCAGGTTGCCACACTCTGCTTTTGTTAGAGGAGTTTATTGTCAGAGTGGACACACATGGAGCGTATCCTACCATTTCAATGTATTCCTTTGCCTCCCTGCTAACGCAGAACATCCCAATCACTCTTTTGCCCAAGACCCAACCCTCAGGTCTCTGAATTGTTTTTGAGGTTTTGGCATTATCCCATTTTAGGAGTTGCTCTGGGGCTAGGCTCTCACCTTTCCAAGGCCACTTTTCCGCTGATTTGAGCCCCCCGCAGATCCAGCAATTAGATAAGCCCAATTCCGTTGCGATTTCCTGCATCAGATCCACAAATAGGTTTTGATCTGAGGCAGGTAAACCCCAGCTGGTATACTGCTTTTCCAGCTGATCATACTGCTCGCTTAGGGTTCTCAGCCTTTCCTGCTCCATCCTTCTTTTCCTCATTTCTGCTTCCTGTTTTCTCAGCTCCTGTGATAGCTGTTTCATTTTGCTCCCTGGGTCCACTCCCTCTTTGTTCCTCGAAAAGCAGAACATTCGGTCATATTGCAAGCCAACTCAGTCATCCTGATCCTCTAAAAGGTCCAAGATAACCGGCTCACCTTTGAGGGACGTCTTAGTTTCATACTTTAAGTTCTTCCCCACCCAGTATGTTTTACCACCCATAACATACATTCCCAACTGGTTATTGTCATTGCATAACGGATTGGCCCGAAAGTATGCTACAAACACTGACTCCATTTTTCCCCCGGTCCATACTGTTCGGTTACATTTATCACAGATCGGGACAGGTACCTGTTCAGTATTTCTTTTATGTACCTTGCGCTCTGACCGCCCGTCCTTAGGGGTCACCTTTTGTGTATACCACCTTGTTCTTCCTTTTAGCCTGCTATTCCCCTGCTGAGTGCTGTTCCTGGGGCAGTGCCCCTTTATCTTACCCTTGCTGCGGTTCTTTGGGACTGGGGATGTCGGAGCCTCCGATTCCCCGTGTTCTTTCTGGGCAGTCTGTACGCAGTGCCCGCACCCGTTGCCGGGGCCTTGCACCTCTGTGCTGGGCAAGTTCCTCAAACGCGTACCGGTCTTGAGGCACATTACCAGATTCAGGTAGATCAGGACCCCCACGATTATTATTATTCCTCTGCCTCTGCCTGCGCCCACTGGGGTGCCACCAGTGGCGAAGTAAGCCATCTCCTCGGCAGCAAGAATAGTCTTCTGTGCTGTCATACCTGCACCGAGCTGCACACCTCCGTTTAAAGACACCCCACCTCGACAGTTTAACTGTGTCTGCACTGCAGCGTACTTTATTTAACCTTCAGCACTCGATAGCAAGAATTTGAGCCTTTGATTTCAATTTTTCCCTTATCCCGGTTTGGAACACACAAAACCAAATTTCAGAATCTACGTCGATTATCCCCAGTCTTGTGGCAAGCTCTAAGATACGGCTAGTCAGGCACAGTTCTTCTTCCAGGCACTTATCACACAAACCCCTTGGCCAATACCCCCTTCTACAGCGTATGACCCAAACCTCGTTACAGTAACTCACATTTGAAATGCACAAATGGGTAACATTCACAATCGGGCTTAGTGCACCTTATCGGCTCCCTACCAGTCATTTACTTGGTCGACGCAAAGTGAGCTTTAGGTCCCCAGGTGGAGAGGTGATTTTCCACTCTGCCGTCTCTTCCCGTGGCTCGACCTTCTTTACTCGGGATGCGTGGGTCCAACCCTTTTCTGCTGTTCGTATGGCTGTATCTGTGGTTAAGAGGACAAGAAAAGCGCCTTCCCAGTGAAGTGTTAATGGGACCTCTTCCCATGTTTTTATGAGCACCTTGTCCCCTGGTTGTATTCTGTGTATGGAGAAGCCTAAAGGGGTATTTTGTGTCAGGATTCCCTGTTTCCACAATTCCTGTAGATTTTTACTTATAGATATGAGGTGTGGTTGTATCTGTCCATCTTCTATCCTTGGATGCCCTTCTGGCATACCATGTTCATATGGCATCCCATACAGCATTTCAAAAGGTGACAGCCCAGTCTCGGAGTGAGGCATGGTTCGAATATTTAATAAGGCTAAGGGGAGACACTTTAACCAAGACATTTTTGCTTCCAAAATTAATTTTGCCAGTTGAGCCTTTAATGTTTGGTTCATCCTTTCAACTTGTCCAGAGCTCTGGGGATGCCAAGGGGTGTGGTATTCCCGCCGGCTCCCTAGAGAGTCAGCTAGTTGTCTAACAATTTTTGAAGTGCGTGCCTTGATCCGAATCTATGCATTTTATTAACCCATATCGGGGAATGATTTCTTCCAGTAGAAATGTTGATACTGTTTGAGCCGTTGCCCGAGAGCTCGGGAGGGCTTCTACCCAGTGAGTTAGTTTGTCTACTATTACTAAGAAGAATTTGCATCTCCCCACCTTAGGCAGATCAGTAAAATCTACCTGAATCCTTTCAAAAGGTCTGTATGCCAGTGGGCGGCTTCCCAGTGCCACCTTTCGGGTCCTTGCCTGATTAATCCTTTGACAAACCATACATCCCTGTACCTCTTGTTTGGCTAATTCATAAATCCCTTTGCACCCAAAAAATCTCAGGAATTGCTCTGCCAGGGCCTGAGCACCCCAGTGTGTTTGTTGATGCAATCTCCTCAGGATCTTTCTGGTGTAGTCCTTAGACAATAACTCCCTTCCGTCTGGCAATTTCCACTTACCTCCTTCTAGCCGGCCTCCTATCTTCTCGTACCCCTCGATTTCCTTCGGGGAGGGGTGGGGAGGATACTCCTGAACCTCCCCTTCCTCGATTCCCGGGGTACTTGCCTCCATCAAAGCCGCGCTTTTGGCCTCTTTGTCTGCAAAATTGTTCCCTCTGGTGCGGAAGCGCATTCCCGTTTGGTGCCCCTTTACATGGACTACAGCAATTGCCTCTGGCCCCCTTATAGCCTTTAAGATCCGTCTGATTATTTCCTCATGCACCAGCCCTTTTCCCCAGGTATTGAGCAGCCCCCTTTCCTCCCAATTCCTCCAAAACGTGTGTACCACCCCAAATGCCTATTTTGAATCTGTACAAATTGTTCCTTTTCTCCCTTCTAATTTCCACAAGGCCCTCAATACCGCATATAACACACAAGCCTGTGCTGACCACCCAGCATTCAGGGGCCCAGATTCCACCACGTCCCCGGTCCTTCTATCCACCACCGCATAACCCAACTTCCTTTTCCTGACTATGACCCTTGCAGACCCATCCACAAACCATTTCTCACCTTGTTCCAATTCTTCCTCTTCCAAGTCTGGTCTTATTTTAGTTTGTAGTTCCACCACTTCGGCACAGTCGTGGAAAGGCACTCCTGCTGCCTCCCCAAATAGGAATTGTGAGGGGTCTTGGGCCGAGGTAGTCCACAACTCCAAATCCTGGGAGTGGATTAATACAGTATTCTAGGAGCCTGGCATCAGTCAGCCATGTATCAGCCTTTTGCTGCAGAATGCTCCGTATACTATGTGGGGTGTCAACTACCAGTGCTGCCCTGAAGGTTACCGTCTTAGCTTCTTCTACTAATATTGCTACTACTACAACTGCTTGTAAGCAGGTGGACCACCCTCTACGTACAGGGTCTAGAAGCTTTGATACGTATCCCACTGGCTTCCTGGCCCCTGCCCAGTCCTGGGTTAGAACCCCATGGGCAGTGTGATTGCTGACGTCCACAAACAGTTGAAAAGGTTTCCTTACATCAGGAAGGCTCAACACCGGGGCAGCCACAAGAGCGTCCTTTATTTCCTTAAAATCTTCCTCATCCTGCTTTGGCCACTTGAGCTTATCCATGGTAAGCTTTTCATAAAGAAACCTTACCTTCTCGCTGTATCCCTCGATCCATTGCCGGCAGTATCCTAGAAGCCCCAGCAGCTGCCTGACCTCCCTCTTTGTCTGGGGAGGGGGTAAGGTGATAATACCAGTTATCCTGTCCGGACCCAGCTTCTTTTTACCCTTTGTTAACCAGTGTCCTAGGTACTTGACCTCGGGCTCTGTGAACTGTAATTTGGATTTTGAGACCTTCAACCCTTTCTCCCCCAGAAAGTTTAATAGTGCTATTGTACCTGCCTGTACCTCCTCCTCCCTGGGTCCGGCTACCAACAGATCATCCACCTATTGTAATAACTTGGTCCCTTTGACTGGCACAAACTCACTTAAGAGTTTCTCAAGGACTTGCCCAAATAGGTTGGGCGAATCTACAAAGCCCTGAGGCAAGGATGTCCACCTTAATTGTTGCTTTCTAGTTGTGTCCAGGTTCTCCCATTGAAATGCGAAATAGTCCTGACTTTCCCAGGCTAGCGGACAAGTCCCAAAGGCATCCTTTAAATCTATTGCACTGTACCAGGTATCTGCCGGGGATACGTTATTCAGTAGTGCGGACGGGTTCGAGACGGTAGGAAACAAGGTTTTTGTCCTTTGATTTACCGCCCGCAAATCTTGCACCAGCCTACAACTACCATCCACCTTTTGTACTGCCAGGATAGGAGTATTATGTCTTGACATACACAGCTCTAATGTGCCCTTCTTGATTAGATCCTCTATTACAGGTTTCAGTCCCCTCCTACCTTCCATGGGAATTGGGTACTCTTTGATCCTGATCGGATCCTCTGGCCTCTCAATCTCAATGTGAATAGGCTCCATATTTAACCTCCCCGCCTCTCCCTGTGTGTGCCACACTTTAGGGTTTATTTTATTCTCATCCTCCACGGTCAGTTTGTATAAAGTTACCGTTAGCTGGGAGTCCTGTGCTATCAGGCTTAGCCCCGGGACTACCATTAAATCCCTCCCCAGCAAGTTATAATCTGCTTCTTCTACCAGCAGTAAGTTCCCCAGGCAAAACTTATTTTCCAATTCCATTTCCACATTTTTCAAAACCGGTACCTTAAATGGTTCTCCTTTGGCCCCGATGACCACCATTGAGTCCTTACTTTTAGTACATCCCGGTGGCAGTCGCTGAACTGTGGCTCTTTCTGCGCCTGAATCCGCCAAAAATACCAATTCTTGTTTCTGGGGTCCAATTTTTAACTTGTATCAAGGGCTCTCCAGGTGTTCTGGACCCCAAATTATAGAGCCCCTGACACCGCTAATCCTCCTGAAAAATTTGTTCATCCTTTATTCTTTTCTTGCACTCCCTCTTGAAGTGCCCTCTCTGTTTACAGTGAAAGCACTCAGGGCCACTTACCTGTTTGTTTGTGCCCTTCTTCTGAGGGGGGTTCAGCTTGCCCCGGGGCCGTTGCGTTGGTGCCGGCTTTCCGGGATTCTGAAGCCGCTCCTGTTTTTGCGCTTCCCGTACCGCCGCCACCAACACCCTTGCTTGAGCCTTTTGTTTGTCGTCGTCCCGCCTCATGTAAACCTTCTGTGCCTCCCTTAGCAATTCTTGGAGGCTTTTCTCTTGCCATATCTCTATTCTTTCTAGCTTTTTCCACATGTCCTCCCACGTTTTAGCAATAAATTGTGTTTTTAACAAAATAGCCCCAAGCAGAAAATTAGGGTCAGTGCCTGAATACATCTGGAGACTTTTTCTTAACCGTTCCAGCCATTTGGTAGGTGTTTCAACCCTCCCCTGGCATTCCCCCAATGCTTTACTGATGTTCTGCCCTTTGGTACCGCCCCCTCAATTCCCTGTGTTACCATGTTCCTCAGCCCTATCATTTTGAGCCGATCCTCCTCCGACTGGGCATTCCATGATGGCCTCTGTTCAGGCCACCTCTCGGCCCCGCTCCCCCCACCCGGGGATTCCTGTGTTCCCAATCCGTTATTGCAGCCTGCCCTATCATGTCCCCTTCCTCGGTGTTGAACAACGACCTCAGAATGGTGCAGATAGCATCATATGAATAGATACTGTTCCCCAAAAACTCATCCAGCCTCTCCGCCACCCCCAGAGGGTCATCCATTAATTTCCCCGTTTCCCTTCTGAAGGCTCTTACGTCTCCCATATTGATAGGCACATTTACATGCCCAATGTCTCCAGGAGCGGTTGGTACTTCCCTTAGGGGTAGAGACCGGGTCTGTCCCCTTCCCCCTCACTATCACCATGGTTCTCCCTCCGCGTCTTGCGACGCGTCCTGCTGGCTGGAGGAGAGGCAGTTTCGCCGGCAGGGAGTGTGTGCCCGGGGCCGTCCGCCTGCTGTGGCACAGGCGGGGGCTGAGAGGGACCCGGCGGGTCCGGCACCGCCAGAGCTGGGGGCTGTATATTACACGGCGGTGCCTGTGCCTGTGCGGGTTGAGGCGGGTGATCCACTGGAGCGGGCACTGGGGGCTGGACCTGGTTTAGGTATGGGGGTGGAAGGTTGTCCAAGGGCTCCCAGGTCTCACCCTGATCTATGTTAACACCCTGAGTTCGGACCGGGAATAGCCTGACACCAGCATATTCCCACAATCTGGCATAGTCCAGCTCCTCCCCTTCTGGCCCGCTTTCTTCATATATACCATCGTATAAGGCCTGACACATTCTTGTATCAAATGTGCCAAACATGGGCCAAAACTGCTATTTCCCAATTTCCATGTTCCCCCATACCTCCACACAGTAATGTATCATCTTTTCCTTAGATTTCCTCCGTCTCTGGGGGCAGTGCTCCCAATGCTCCAAAATCCACCCCAATGGGCTTCCCCTTGGGATTTCTGGCAAACAGTCCTGCTGCCCTTTACCAGGTTTCCCCTGGGATTTTCCCTGAATTTTACTCTTTTTCTGCCCCATACCTCAACAAGCCTGCTTACCTTAATTCCTTTACCAAAGTCCTTGAATCCGTCCTGGATGATACTGAGGTTTTAGCCTGTCCCGATTGAATGTTACCAGCCTATCACTCACAGCAAACCGCTCTGTGGACCAGCAACTGGTGGTGAGCTCTCTTACCTTTTCCCCGGACTTCCAAAGTCCTGGACCAAAGAGGTTTACTGTTGTAGATGTCGGCGAACCCAATGGGAAGAACGATGATGTCCAACTCCACCTCAGAAGGCCGAACGATTTCTCCACCATAACTATGCTACAACACACCAATATGCTATATAAAAGAGGATACCAAACACTACATGCCACTTTCTCTAACCATCATATCTAACTCCTCACAACTCGTGACCCTGTTCTCCAGAGCCCAGACACAGGTGGATCCAATTGGCTGTCAGGCCCAAACAATCCACCATGATCCAACCAAGCGCTCACTCTGGGTAAACAATTCTCCAAACACATTCCACAAGAGAAAAACAAGGAGCAGAAATAGAAATTGTTTTCTCTTTCATTTCTCTCTGTGCATCTCAATAAAAAATCCTGAGAGAGAGAGAAATGTGCTTGCCACATATCACCGTTTTAGTATAAATTTAAAAATAATAAAATAAAAACTGTCTCTGCAATTCTTCTGCAGGGTCCTGCAAAAGAGAACAAACACATCTCAAGAAGTCCCCTCATCAATTTGCTAGTTATCAATCAAAAGCCAAATCAAATGCTGATGTGGAATGTTCAACGAGATCCTTTACCTGCAAACCATCTATCAAATCTCTAAAACAAAACTTACAACATAAAAACCCAAACAACAATTAAAAGAATGCTCAAATTTCAAGTCCAAACAACTGATTCTCGGGAGAAGGTGTCCATTGATTGGAAACGTTGATCTTGACATCCTCAAAAGTCCTTCTCAATGCTGAAACAGAGAACTGCTGAATCCTGAAACAAAACAACTGAAGGAAGTTCAAACAACAATTAAAAACCCATAAACAAAAACCAAATGTGACATCATATAATTATCTAATACCAAAACACTGAATGTCATCCCAGAGACTGCAACAACTGATAAAACCAACTCTGGGCTGATTGTCAACCATGCAAACATACCTTTCTTGTGCAAAAACCATCACCAAATTAAAAAAAACCTGAAAAAATCTCTGAAATGCCATGGCCAAAACTCTTAAATCAACCACTTTTTTTCTTGTTTTTTTGTCTTTGCAACCACCTCGATCTAATTAATCTTAAATCTAATTTTTTTTTTTTGTTTTTTGGGTTTTTTTTTTTTTTTTTTTTTTTAATCTCGGAATCAGAATGCCCAGCAAGTAGCAGGCTTTAAGACCCTGCGCAGCTGGCGGCCCCGGTCCATGCGGACGGAGCCAAGATCCCAAACCCGGCCGTGGGGCGCACGGGGCCCTCCGGCCGGGGGGCTGGACCAATCGGTCCCAGCCCGACCGGCGGGGCGGGATCTTCATCTTTACAGCCCGCCCCCACCACGCGGCCAGTGTCACGGCAAGTCTTCCGGCATTGTGTTCATCCCGCACCGCGCCTGGCCGTGGCCGCAGCCACAGCCTCTCAGGACGCGGTTGGCCCCGCTCCTCAAACGAGGGCATGGCACAAGAACTGCCCCAGGGCTCAGCAGAGAAGGTGTTTTTCCCAGAGAAATGTTGATTCTCAGGACCTGCGGCACGGTTGGGCCGGCACGCAGCTCTCTGACCCCTGGCCGCAGCACCCCCACGCTCTCCGGGCACAAGACCAGCGGCAGCATTCCCAGAACTCATCCCCCCCGCCCCCCAAACGTGAGCGGGAGGGGCGAGGGGCCTCGAGCTCCGGCGAGAAGCCCCCACCCAAGCAAGAATTGGACCAAGAAAAACACTGTTCCCCAGAAAGGCACTAAACTTCATAACTTTCACTTTCGCGGCAGCTGCTAGGAGCTGCCGAGGAGCGCCAGCAGCAGAGAACAGGCTGGGAGGGGACCCCGGGCTGATTGAAGACGGCGGGGTCCGCTCCAACGCGGCCCCAGGCTGCTGCTGCTCGCTGCTGTTGCTGTTGGCAGCGCCTGGCGACCCGGCGAAAGCCGCGGGAGGCGGCGGGGCAGCCGGGACCGGCGGGGCCGGCGCGGGGGCCGCTGCGGGCGGCGAGGCGCGCATCACAGCCGATGTCGGCGGCGGAGCCGGCGCGGGGAGGTCCTCGGCCGGCGCCGCAGGCTGGGGGTCTTCTATATCATCACAGCTCGCATCGGGAACAGGCTCCGAGCCGGCGAGCGGAACCACCGGCGCGGCGGAACCGACCGCTGTGGAGGGATCGGCCGCTGGCGCAGGGGGCGCAGCCGCCGCCGCGGGAGCGATGACGGGCAGTGCCGGAGGCGGGGCTGACAACTCCGAGGCAGGGGCCGGCGCGGGAGCCGGCGCAGGCGGCGTCTCCGCCCCTGCCGAGGTGGCTTCAGGCTGGCTCTCAGCGGCGGCTGTGTCTCCCAGCTCCGAATGGGCAGGAGGAGGAGGAGGAGGAGGAGGAGGCACGGCTGCAGGCGGGGAAACCGGCGGGCGCAGCGGCGTCTCCGCCTCCGCCGGGAGCGGCCCCGCACCCTCCGAAGGGACGTGGAGGCGGGGCTCACACGCTGCAGGAGGAGGAGGTGGAGGAGGCTCCCTCTGCGCAAAAGCAGAAGAAAACTTCTGAGCCACGGACAAAGGCACTGCCCCCCCCTTTTCGCGGGGGGGCACCTGCAGCAAAGACTGGATTATCGGAAAAGGGGTCCATTTCTGGACTATCGGAAGAAGC
Organism: Vidua macroura; assembly: GCF_024509145.1. NCBI lineage: Eukaryota > Metazoa > Chordata > Aves > Passeriformes > Viduidae > Vidua > Vidua macroura. The sequence continues at coordinate 20,554,219 of NC_071583.1, forward strand.
TCTAAATAAACTTTCATGTATCGAAACGCCCAGAGATCTCGCATGATGCTTTGCCTGATGAGGAAATACAGGGATCTCCAAGCCTCTGTATTCAGGGAAAAAGCCAGATCCCCGAAAAAAGCCACGACTGTCTGCATATTCAAGAAACTCCAAAAAATCATCATCAGGGATAGAAATTCCATTGACCCGAGCCAAATCTCTCCAGAGGGCAAGTATAGGGCCATGTACACAAGACAAACCAATGTCGAAATCTGCAGACATCTCTTCCCAAGGTTAAAGTCCACCCCAGATCAGGGTAGTACTATTATCAGAAAATCAGTACCTTTCAAAGGAAGGCAGAGGCGTCCAGTTACGGCAAACTGCTCGGGGCTGCATCTGGTCCTATAGAAAGGGTTCCCACGGCGTCTTACCTCCCCTATCCCTCCCAGGGACGTCGGACATGCCTTTTCAAGAGGTTTCACCTCCTTTCCTGTGTTAAATCACGGCTGTGGACCGATCCAGGTCCTGGTTCTTCATCCAACGTTCGGGGTCACCACTTGTTGTAGATGTCGGCGAACCCAATGGGAAGAACGATGATGTCCAACTCCACCTCAGAAGGCCGAACGATTTCTCCACCATAACTATGCTACAACACACCAATATGCTATATAAAAGAGGATACCAAACACTACATGCCACTTTCTCTAACCATCATATCTAACTCCTCACAACTCGTGACCCTGTTCTCCAGAGCCCAGACACAGGTGGATCCAATTGGCTGTCAGGCCCAAACAATCCACCATGATCCAACCAAGCGCTCACTCTGGGTAAACAATTCTCCAAACACATTCCACAAGAGAAAAACAAGGAGCAGAAATAGAAATTGTTTTCTCTTTCATTTCTCTCTGTGCACCTCAATAAAAAATCCTGAGAGAGAGAGAAATGTGCTTGCCACAGTTTACCAGTTCTCAAACACCCGAGAACATACCCTCCCTCATCAATCTGCCCGTGATCGAACCCCTGAACTCCCTGAGTTGCACGCTTTACGCGTAAAATGAGATTTCCCCATTCCGTTTGCTTCCCCCGCAACCGACCACTTTCCTCGTGGAAGAGTGGAACTGCGATCGTCTTGGGGCCTCTCTCACCCCGTGACAATGTCACATCTCACACACACGCTCGATCACCCCTCACTCAACCATGCGATACTTACGGTCCTTTTTCCCGCGTGGATTCTTCATGCACGTAGATTTTTATGAGTGAAAAAAATTAACCGTGGCCTCGGAGATTCTGCTCTGAGTTCCCAAGAGCTCTGGGCCCGTTTTATCCCCCTTTTTTGATAGTGGCTCTGGCTCCGAATTCAAAATCTGTTTGGTTCTACGGGACTCCCCAGTGCCCTCCGGCCGTCAAAATTGGCAGGGTGCCGCCCAGAAAAAAAAGGGTTTCCCCAGACCCCCAAATCAGATCACATCAAGGCTCACCAAGATTGTTATAAATGAATGCTCCAATTTATTAATTTTAAAAAATGTATTTATTGGACCAAATAAAAATTTAAAGAATAACAATGAAAAGCCACTATCCAAAAAAAGGCAGTGCTGAACCCGGGTATCAGCACTTCGGTGAGACACAGGTTTGACCGCTACAGCAGAGGGTCCCCTATGCTTCACGCCGACTGTCCTGCCTGAGCAATTTTTATACGGTTTTTCTTGCCCGAGGCAGAGTCCCTTTTCTTCCTTTTTGGACTGCACATATTCAGGTGGAGTTCTTTCTCTGTGGCAAGTTGAACAAAACACGTCCGGAGAGTGATGAGCACCCATGATCGCGTTCCCGGAATTCGGCATTGAGATGTATCTCCGCGATGGCTCCAGCTATCTCAATCTCAGATATTTATCGCGTATTCTTCGTCCCAGGTGTTCCTCAGACCGCCTTGATGGACGATCCATCTCTGGGCTGGCCAAGTTCATTTGATTGTAAATTAAGTTCTCCCTCCCTTGTCCAGGTGGTTTTGACATTGTGTTGCAATCTCTGTCACTGGCATGTGCGTTTTAAAACTTCTTATAAGAGTATATCTTAACAGTACATGACAATAAAATATATAACAATCTTCTTTGCACGGATTATCATATACATCTAGAACATCCTCATCTTTCCAAAATTCCTGTGCCTATTTAAGTCCAGCCTGGGATGGTGCCCCCATTTTTAGTTCAGTTCTGTAGCGATTTATCCCCAGCAATCCTGCTGACCACATCCATTTCAATGCTGCAAAAACCTAACTCTGGGCTGCAGTATGTGAATCATGCTCTGGTGTGTGAGGTGGCAGAGCACCAGAGGAGGCATTCTTCAGAAGGGACATTCGGTAGATTAGTGAAGTGACTGTCAGAACCCGGGCTCGTTCTTAGAACGCCTGCGCCACACCAGGAGTGCGGAACTGCCTCGGCAGGGGGATTTACCAGAGGCAGAACCTTTAGAGCCACTTGCTGGAAGGTGCCAGAAACAAGCCACAACAGGGACCAGGCAGAGGAGAGAGGAGGCAGCTCTCCGTCTTGAGGTTCCACAAGAAAGGGTTTATTTCAGGTGAAAAGAACAGAAACAAAGAGCCCCGGGCACTCCTGTGCAAGATACAAGTCAGGGGGCGCATACAAACAGCTAACCAACAGGGAATCCTCAAAGGAGGAGTGGGGGGATTACACCAAGTGTCTGGAGCCAGTTGGGGTAGGAGGGTGGAGAGGATGGGCCACATGGGCCAGTGGGGCTTCGAGGAATAGGGGAATTCCAAAGGGGTGTTGCAATCAGGGATTGGCCCCATGTGAAAGTGGCAGGGAAGGTTCGGGGACCAAGGGACTGGGTTGCTATGACAGGCAGGGAAAGAGCTGAACAAGAGGCGGGGAATGGCATGAGGGTCAGCTTTGAGGGAGGGTAAAACCCGGGGGTAAGCAAACTCAGGGTGAAAATTGGGGTACAACAGAACAAACCACCTAACAAGGAAACAATAAAATAAATTTGTACCGTAACAATCAAGAGTGTCTCCAGGCACACAGTCTGACCAGCAATGTCAGCAGGCAAAATAAAGGTTTTGCTGAGCAATGGCCCTTGGATGAAGCAAAACATTTACAATCAGAGCAGTCCATTTGTACAGATGGGGGTACACTCTGGGGGTACAGCCAATGCCATGAGGTCACAGCAGGCTCTGGGGTCACAGCAGGCTGAGGTCACAGCAGTCTCTGAGGTCACAGAGGTGCCAGAGCCCCGTGGCTGCACAGCACCACAAGGACCGAGCAGTCAGCCCTTGAGCACAACTGTTGCAGCAGCAGCGGCGGTGGCAGCAGTGGTGCTGACATTGGGACAGCGGTGTCAGGACAGCGGTGGCAGCAAGAGCTGCGGGACTGGCAGAGGGCGAGGCACCATGGCCCTTGCTCTACGCCTCTTCCTCCTGCTTCTCCTGGCCGTGGCCCTGCCTGCCAGGGCTGCCCAGGCTGCTCCGTTGCAAGCGCGGGGAGCAGGTGAGCCGGCAGCCTGGCTCCCCTTTCCCGGGAGAGCGCTCCCTGCTTGCCGGGAAGCGCTGGGGGATGGTTTTCCCCTGGGCTTTAGGGAGGGTTTCCGCTGTGGGAGGGAGAGAGTCCCAATGGGCCCTGGGCTGCTCCACCCTCCCTGCCAGGGATGTTGCACAGGGCCTGCAAGGAGGATGGAGAGTGACCAGGAGCCAGCACAGAGCTCCCCAGGCCCCTGTGCAGCTTTGGCCGTGTCCTTTCACATCTGGCTGCCACGGCCTTACCCAACTGCCTTGCAGTGCCCCGCTCCCAAAGACAGAAGGGGATCCCAGTACACCATGGAAATGGTTCTGATCTGTGCTCCCTTCTAGACTGGGATCATGACTTGGATTATTTGGAAGTCCTGATGAATGACGGCTTGAAGTTCTTGGAGGATGTTGGAGGCAAGTTTTCAGTGTGCCTTTCCTGAGAGAATAACCAGTGTCAATGTGACAAGAGCTCACTCATGAGCCATTTCCCTTAACATCATCTTAAGTTTGAAGGAAACTGGAAGCCTTGCCCTGCTCCGTTCTGGAGCCCAGAGCGATCCCACACGATCGCTGTCAGTGGGAGGAAGGAGCATTTGGCTGTCCATCTTCCTCCCATGTGCAATGCCAGTGTGTCCTTCCGTGTGCTCTGTGCAGCCACGGAGGAGAGCAGAGAGGGAAGGGGCCGGGCTCAGGGCTGCACCCCCGGGCTGAGCCTTGGGTGCAGCCTGAGGATCTCCTACAGCGCCACGGGAGCTGTTCTGTCCTGCCTTTCTTTGCAGCTGAACCTGTTGCTGAAGGTGATGCAGCTTCCCAACCCATACCCAGTACTGACCCTCTGGGAGATGCTGAGGGTAGGTCAAGGCCTTTCCCCCTGGGAGAGCTGCCAGCTCAGAGCCCAAAGCTCGGCCAGGGGGGCATTGCTGCAGGTGCCAGGACAGAACCATGCACGTGTGTGCCCTCGCCCTGCACCATCCCCTCAGCGCTTCTGCGGCTCAGTGCTGCTCGTGCAGATCTGCAGAGATGACAGAAGCTCCTGTGGCTGTTGAGTTACAGGTGTGTCGGCAGAGAGGACTTTCCCAGGACCTTTGGTGGAAGTTGCACACAAGCCCAGCTCCCATCACAAGGGTGAGTGGTGTGTCCCTGCTGACCCCACAGGCTGTGCACTGGTTTTGTGGCATCCAGTCCTGGGAAATGGAACTACTTTCTGTTAAGGTCCTCCGAGAGGGAAGAACAAACCTAGAGGAGAGAAGGAATCGCTTGAGTCAAACAACATCCTGAAACAAATAGTGGAGAAACTGCACAAAGAGCATGGTGAGAGCATTTCCCTCAGCCTTCCCCTGGGACTCAGCAGCTGGGGGCGTTCCTTCCACATCTGGACACGCCGTGCCTGGCACAACGGGAAGGGATCCATGGCAGCCTGGCTGCCCCGCTGCTGCTTTCACGGCCTGCAGGGCTGTTTCCCAGCCTGGCCTGGCTGCAGCTTCTCCCCAGCCGCTGCAGGAAGGCATTTGGCAGCAGCTGACAGGGAGCCCAAACTGCACCGTGGGCCGTGCACACCCTGAGATCCCCTGCAATTTCCCAGTCTTTGGGTAGATCAGGTTTAGGGGCTGTTTGGAGAAGGGACCAGCATCCGACTGTCCCAAAATCCTGAGTGTTTTCCGATCCTTACCCATGCCTTTCACAAGTATCGCCTCCTGAAGCTGTCACTTTCCCCATTCCCAAAAGGGAATGTTTCCATCTGATCCAGCTGTCTCTTTTCCATTCTCCAGAGATGGAAGGAGAGGCTGTGCAGAAGGAAGCATTTCCCAGAGGAAGCAGTGATTCTGTGCCAGCCTCTGCTGCAGGAAGGGAGGCGATGCCAGGCACAGTCACTGGAGGTAATTGCTGTGCCTCTGGGCCTGAGCCCTGCTGAGGCTTGAGCTGCCCTCTCTGCTGCTTGGCAGTGCGGGCACAGCCCAGACAAGATCGGCACAGCCAAGAGGAATTATCCTGAGCAGGCTCAGGGCACTCGGGTACTGAGCAGTCCTGCTGGGGTCCCTCTGTGGGAGACACATCCCGAAACCTGGGAGAGACTGCACAGGGTGACCATGGTGGGGAAAGGGCAGAGGGCGAGAGCAAGGCTCCAGTGTGTCCTGAGAGGGACTGGCTATGGGCCCTCGGGCTGGGGGAGGTGTCCTAGCAGAAGGAGGGCAGGAGGGACAGAGGGAGGGAGGGAGGGAGGGAGGGAGGGAGGGAGGGAGGGAGGGAGGGAGGGAGGGAGGGAGGGAGGGAGGGAGGGAGGGAGGGAGGGAGGGAGGGAGGGAGGGAGGGAGGGAGGGACAGTTGTGGCACTGCCTGCTGCAGTCTTCCCCTGGCCTTTAGGGAGGATTTCCTCTGCATGAGAGTGAGAGACTCCCATTGGGCCGTGGGCTGCTCCAGCTGCCCTTCCAGGGATGTTGCACAGGGCAGGGAAAGAGTGTGGAGAGTGACCAGGAGCCAGCCCAGAGTTCCCCAGGCCCCTGTGCAGCTTTGGCCATGTCCATTGACATCTGGCTGCCACGGCCTTACCCAACTGCCTTGCAGTGCCCATTTCTCAGAGGCAGAAGGGGATGCCAGCACACCCTGAAAAATGTTCTCATCTGTGCTCCGTTCTAGATGAGGTTGATGGGAAGGCTCCTCCATTAGCATGGCTGAATGAAGTTCTGAAGCCCTTGGAGCCTCCTGCAGGTATGTTCCCACTGTCCCACCAAGGAATAATTGCTGACAGCCTGCCAGGACAGGTGACAGAAGCTTCTCTGGCTGTTCAATTACAGCTGTGTCTGCAGGGAGGAATTTTCCTGCCCCTTTGCTGATTGCTCCACGCAAGCCTGGCTCCCTTCGCAGGGGTGAGTAGTGTGTCCCTGCTGACCCCACAAGCTGTGCACTGGTTTTGTGGCATCCAGTCCTGAGAAATGGAACTACTTTCTGTTAAGGTCCTCTGAGAGGGAAGAACAAACCTAGAGGAGAGAAGGAATCACTTGAGTCAAACAACATCCTGAAACAAATAGTGGAGAAACTGCACAAAGAGCATGGTGAGAGCATTTCCCTCAGCCTTCCCCTGGGACTCAGCAGCCGGGGGCTTTCCCTGCACATCTGAACACGCTGTGCGCGGAACAGTGGGAAGGAACCCATGGCAGCCTTGCGGCCCCACTGTTGCTTTCACACCTTTCAGGGCTGTTTCCCAGTCCCCAGCCTCTGCATTTGGCACCAGCTGACAGGGTGGCCAAACTGCATCACGGGCCATGCACATTTTGGGATCCCCTGCAATTTCCCAGTGTCTGAGCAGATCAGGAGGCGCAGCTGATTGCAAGGGTGTGCTACTGACAAGGGAGTGCTCTGGCCCAGTGACAAGAGCTTGGGACATTTCCTGATCCATATCAATGTCTTTGACAAGCCTTGCCTCCTGAAGATGCCCCCTCCCCAGTGAGGAACAGCCCCCCTGATCCAGCTGTGCCTCTTCCTTTCTCCAGAGATGGAAGGAGAGGCTGTGCTAAAGGCTGAGTTTCCCGGAGGAACCAGTAGCTCATTGGCAGCCTCTGCTGCAGGAAGGGAGGCGATGCCAGGCACAGTCACTGGAGGTAACTGCTGTGTCTCTGGGCCTGAGCCCTGCTGAGGATTGAGCTGCCCTCTCTGCTGCTTGGCAGTGCAGGCACAGCCCAGACAAGAGCGGCACAGCCCAGGGGAATTATCCTGAGCAGGCTCAGGGCACTCGGGTACTGAGCAGTCCTGTTGGGGTCCCTCTGTGGGAGACACATCCCGAAACCTGGGAGAGACTGCACAGGGTGACCATGGTGGGGAAAGGGCAGAGGGCAGGAGCAAGGCTCCAGTGTGTCCTGTGAGGACCTGGCTATGTCCCCGGGGCTCTGGGAAGTGTCCCAGCAGAAGGAGAGCAGGAGGGACAGAGGGAGGGAGGGACAGTTGTTGCACTGCCTGCCGCAGTCTACCCTTGGCCTTTAGGGAGGATTTCCTCTGTGGGAGGAAGAACGCCCCCAGCACCCTGGGCTGCTCCCGCTCCCCCTCCAGGGATGTTGCCAGGGCAGGGAAAGAGTGTGGAGAGGACCAGGAGCCAGCCCAGAGCTCCCCAGGCCCCTGTGCAGCTTTGGCCATATCCATTTGCATCTGGTTCCCACAGCCGTACACAACCCCCTTGCAGTACCCAGTTCCCTGAGGCAGAGGGGGACTCCAGCACACCATAGAAATGGTTCTGGTCTGTGCTCCCTTCTAGACTGGGATCATGACTTGGATTATTTGGAAGTCCTGATGAATGATGGTTTGAAGATCTTGGAGGATGTTGGAGGCAAGTTTTCAGTGTGCCTTTCCTGAGAGAATAACCTGAGTCAATGTGACAAGAGCTCACTCATGAGCCATTTCCCTTAACATCATCTTAAGTTTGAAGGAAACTGGAAGCCTTGCCCTGCTCCCTTCTGGAGCCCGGAGCGATCCCACAGGATCGCTATCAGTGGGAGGAAGGAGCATTTGGCTGTCCATCTTCCTCCCATGTGCAATGCCAGTGTGTCCTTCCGTGTGCTCTGTGCAGCCACAGAGGAGAGCAGAGAGGGAAGGGGCCGGGCTCAGGGCTGCGCCCCCGGGCTGAGCCTTGGGTGCAGCCTGAGGATCTCCTACAGCGCCACGGGAGCTGTTCTGTCCGGCCTTTCTTTGCAGCTGAACCTGTTGCTGAAGGTGGTGCAGCTTCCCAACCCATACCCAGTACTGACCCTCTGGGAGATGCTGAGGGTAGGTCAAGGCCTTTCCCCCTGGGAGAGCTGCCAGCTCAGAGCCCAAAGCTCGTCCAGGGGGGCATTGCTGCAGGTGCCAGGACAGAACCACGCATGTGTGTGCCCTCGCCCTGCACCATCCCCTCAGCGCTCCTGCGGCTCAGTGCTGCTCGTGCAGATCTGCAGAGATGACAGAAGCTCCTGTGGCTTTTGGGTTACAGGTTTGTCTGCAGGGAGGACTTCTCCAGCTCCTGGGCTGGATGCTGCGCACCAACAGACCTCCCGTCGCAGGGGTGAGTAGTGTGCCCCTGCTGACCCCACAGGCTGTGCACTGGTTTTGTGGGATCCATTCCTGGGAAATGGAACAACTCTCCCTCTTTCTCTTAAGGTCCTCCAAAAGGAAAGACCCAAGATACTGCAGCCACAAAGTCTCATGAGTCAAACGAATTCCTGAGACAATCACAGAAGGAAGCACAGGGAGGACAAGGTGGGTACATTCCCCTCAGCCTTCTCTGGGACTCAGCAGCTGGGGGATTTCCTTGCACATCTGGACACGCCGTGCCCGGCACAGCGGGAAGAGATCCATGGCAGCCTGGCTGTCCCGCTACTGCTTTCACGGCCTGCAGGGCTGTTTCCCAGCCTGGCCTGGCTGCAGCTTCTCCCCAGCCTCTGCAAGAAGGCATTTGGCAGCAGCTGACAGGGAGCCCAAACTGCACCACGAGTTATGCACACCCTGAGATCCCCTGCAATTTCCCAGTCTCTGAGCAGATGAGGAGATGCAGCTGTTTGCACAAGGGAGTTCTCTGGCCCCCACAGCCTGGGCATTCTCCTGATCTTTACCTGTGACTTTGACAAGCATTGCCTCCAGAAGATGCCACCTCTCCAATGGGGAATGTTTCCATCTGATCCAGCTGTGCCTCTTCCTTTTTCAAGTGATGGACCAAACATCCCTGCAGAAGGACGCACATCCCGGAGGAAGCAGTGGCTCAGTGGCAAGCTCTGCTGCAGGGAGGAAGGCGATGCCAGGCGCAGGCACAGGCACAGGAGGTAATTGCTGTGCCGGGCTCAGCCGGGCTCAGCCCTCAGCGGGGCTGTGTGGCAGCAGCTCTTCCCCCAGGCCCTGCCCTTGCACGGCCCGGCAGCAGCCAAAGCTGGAGGCGCCTCGGCTTCCAGGCCTCTGGAGCTCGTTCACAGCCCCGGGGAATCGGGACTCGCGCACCAACGCCCTTCCCGCTGCAGCTGCTTCCGGAGCTGGCCCTGAGTGCCCAGAGGCCCAAGGCACGGGAGCAGCCCCGAGAGGGAGCCCTGCTGCGAGCCCAGGGCCAGAGCCAGCCCTGGCTCCTGACTGGGCAGGGGCTGCACTGGCTCCTGACAGGGCCTGACTCTGTCCCCTGGGGCTGGGGGAGCTGTCCCAGGGCAGGGAGGGCCAGGGCTGGCAGGGGCTGCTCAGAGAAGGGTTTGGCCGTATGCACCGTGCTGCCAGCTCAGCAGTGCAGCACAGCGCGGGCTCACGCTCCCCGTTGCTCCCACAGATGCAGCCAGCACCACAGCACCTCTTCCAGATTCCCAGAAGGGCATCGGAAGGGGTTTCTGTCATGGAACAGGCTACTCGCTAGAGTTAATGGCAGGCATGCTTCTTTTGAAGCTTGTCTTCATGTTGTGCTGCTTTAGAATCTGGTATTCCTGGAAGAGAAAATGGTGAGTGCTTTGTTGCTTTTTCCCTCAAACAGCTTATTTTGAAGTCTCTTATAGACAGGAAAGGTTCCCAGAGAGTCTGCAGTGGAGTTGTGGCCAGTCTGTGGTTGTCCAAAAAACTCTGCTGAGGGTTCTGCTGCTGCTCAGTGCTTTCATTGGCCTCTTAATTGCTGGGCCTTGTCCTGGGGGGCCCGCTGGGGCTGCAGCCACTGCTGGCTCCCACTGAGGCTGCCTGGCCAAGAGCAGCCCCAGGGGCACAGGGCAGAGGTGAGGCAAGGTGGGGAGGAGAAAGAGCAGGGATGAGATTGCCCTTGCAAGGCAGTCGCGCTCTGGGGCCCGCTCCTGGCCAGGGAGCCTGCCCAGAGCCGTGCCCTGCTCGCCGGGGCCTTGGGGGGCAGCTGTCCAGCTGGGCCAAGGTGTGCCAGCAGCTCCAGCTGGGCTGGGGAGCCTTGCCAGCTCTGGGCCCTGCTGTGTAGGAGGGTCCCAGTGTGCCACTGGCAGGTGGTGGCCTCAGGCTCTCCTCTCTTTCCATAGTCGCAGCTCTGGACAGGAGATGAAAGCAGTGGCTTCCCCTCACACCCAGACTGCTTGTGGAGCACCTCCAGCAGTAATAAGGGCCTGGTCAGCCCTTTCTGGAGTTCTGAGAAGAGGACACCAGTAGATCTGTCTACGAGGAAATCTCCAAAGACCCTGTAGATCCCACTGCCACTTCCTCTCCCCATGGGTATCCCCAAGCTGCCTTCACCCGTTTTTGATCTCCCTCTGTCCCGTCCCAGCCCATTCCCCAGTTCTTCTAAAGACCCCGGTACCAGCCCAGCACCCTCCAGCCCCAACTGAGACCAACATGGTCCCTCCTCTGCCCCTAAGCTCCCTGGCCCTGCCCCCTAAACGCTATTGAAGGTAACCCCCCGCCCCTGCCAGGGTAGGTGATGGCCCCCACTTCGGTTGCAATAAAGAGATGGAGCTGTCACCCCCGTGTCCGGGTGGTACCACCAGCAAAGCCCAGCCAGCACCAGCACTGGCTGAGCTCCATGCCCAGGAGCAGCTGTGGATGCCCACGGTGAGGGCAGGCAGGAGCCAGGCAGGGGCTGCTGTGAGCAGCGGCGGGGCCCCGAGGGGCTGGGGGAGCCCATGCTGAGCGTCCCTGGGCTGAGGGCACATTTCCTTCTGTGGGATCATCTGGGCCTGGAGCTCCTCCAGTGGCATGCCCAGGAAAAGAGGGAAGCCATCAAAAACATCTCCAGGGACACAGCCTGACCTGCAATGCCAGCAGGCAAAACAAAGCTCCTCCCTAATTAACACACACTTGATAGGACCTAATTGATGGGCCATCAGCAATCCAGGGTGCTGCACAGGGTCTGCTCCTCTGGGCGGGGGCCAGAAGGGAAGGGAAGGGCTGTGTGGCCTCGGGGCCTGATGGGGCTGATGAACAGCCCCAGAGGCACAGCAAGCCAGCTGCAATCACACTTGATTTCCAGGTCAAAACACTTGGCCTAGCTGGCCTGGGCTTCCCCATAAGGCACGTGGGGGCTTTGGAGTCCCCCAAAGGGTGCACGAGGGACTAGGGTCCCTTGTGAGACACACAGGGATATTTTAGGTTCTCTCTGAGGCATGGAGGACTCTGGGGGTCCACTGTAAGTCATGCAAGGGATTTGGAATCCTGTGTGAGGCACGCAGGGGGCTTGGGATGTCTCCCACGGTGTGCAGGGTGCTGGGGGTCTCTGCTGAGGCCCGTGACGGGGTTTTGGGGTCTCATTTCAGATGTGGAGAGGGCTGCGGACTCTCATAAGCGTGCCGGTGCTTTGCGTCCCTCCTGCTGCAGGCAGTGGGGCTGGAGTCTCTTTTGAGGCACGCAGGGGCCGGAGCCCTCCCGGCTTCCCTGCTTGGCCCTCCCGGGCCCGTCCGGCTCGGGGCTGCCGCGGCCCAGGGGCAGCCGCCCTGCCGGGACGGCTGTGGCGAGGGGGCGAGGCGGAGCTGCCCCGCCGGGTCGCGCTGCACGGGCACGGCACGGGCGGTGCTGAGCTCCGGGCAGGCGGCACCCCGAGCCCAGGGGCCGCAGCCCCGGCCCTGCCTCCAGCGGAGCCGGGCACAGGCAGCCCCGCAGGCAGAGCGGCGGGACCGGGCACCGCTCAGCGCCCGAGGGGACGGAACCGATGCCACAGGAGCCTGGGGAGCCCTGAGCAGGGCCCTGGCGCTGCCCGCCCGGCTCTCCCGGGCCTGTGGCCATCCCGGGCACCAAGGGCTCGCTCTGTCTTGCGCTCTTCCCGCCCAGCGGGGCTCCGGCTGAGCGCCCGGCTCCTGCCACTGCCTTGGGAACGCTGAGGGGCATTCGGGGACGGAACTGAACTGGCCACGGAGAGAATTCATAGGAGACTTGTTTAGGCCTCTTGCAGACTTGTTTAGGCCCTCTTTAAGTTGACAAACAACTTAAAATCCCAGGCTGAATCGTGTGCTTTAACGTGTGGGTGTAATAAAAAGGTCTTTGTTCATCAAAACGAACATTGAAAGAAGATAAGAATTTAAACTGAATAGAGAATTTCAGACTGTGAGAAGAGAAAGAGGAGGAAAAAGGGGGGGGGCTTGATAAACAACAAGTATTCTGCTTAAGAATTGTGCAAATGCAGCTAGCACAGAAGACTGTGTAACTAACTATATACAAGCTAACTTTTAGGCCAAGGACAACCGGCAAAGAAGATAAGGAGCCTTCATCCCCATGACCACCAAGGGCAGAGAGAAAAAGGACCCCCTAGCAACCAATTGCACCGGCGCAGAGTACATCGAGAGAAAATACGTCAACCGAAAAAAAGGGGGGACTATAAAAACAAAAAGGTCAAAGGGGGAAGGTGCGCCGTGGCAGAGTGGAAACTCCCCGGCCGCCCAGCACTGTTTTTTGCTTAATACCGCTTGCTTAATAAATTCTTGTTAATTGATTTATCTATAATTAGCCTCCCCAATTGAATTTGTCCATAACATGGGGATTCCTTGAAGACGCTTTGTAACTCCCCGTGGTGCCGGGCCGGGCCGTGTCCCAGCGAGCACCAACAGCCAGGAGCTCCGATGCATGCAGCATGGCTGGCACCAGGGAAACGAGTCAACATCCCTACAGCTGCCCGCTCTGCCTGCAGGGCTGTCACGCAACAGCAATGTTCCAGCAAGAACAGGCATTTTTACATCCTCAGGACGATGTGCTCTTGTGGTCCTGGTGGTGGGTCAGAGAGAAAAGCCAAATGTGACAGACTGAACTTGACTGTAGGAGAGGGATGGCTCAGCAGAGGACCTGGGGACCTGCGGTGCCAGCCAGTGACCGGGCACTCGGACACAGCAGGAAGACCCCGACTATCCCACTTCAGCTGGGAGGGTATAAAAGCCCAGAGGTTCTTTGTTCAGGGTCCCCCAGAGGCACCAGCTCAAGCTGCCACTGTTCCAGCACGATAAAATTGTTCTAGGGATCCAGAGGTCTGACACTCTGCTATGGAGGACATTCCACATTTCCAATCTTTTGGGCATTTAGGAGCTTTTGATTTTGCTCTGCACCCAAGAAAAACAAACCCCCAAATGTGCACAAATAACTCCTTTAGCATTTCCTCCTTTTATTTTCAGCCGATTTTTACATTGCTCTCTGCTATCTTGTCCTTGCGATAAATTAATGCTCCAATTTCTTAATTAAAGAAAAAGTATTAATTGGTCCAAATAAAAATTTAGAGAATAACAATGAAAAGCCACTATCCAAAAAAAGGTCAGGGCCGAGCCCGGGTATCGGCGCTGGGTGAGACACAGGCTTGACCGCTCCAGCAGAGGGTCCCCTATGCTTCACGCCGACTGTCCTGCCCGAGCAATTTTTATACGGTTTTTCTTGCCCGAGGCAGAGTCCCTTTTCTTCCTTTTTGGACTGCACATATTCAGGTGGAGTTCTTTCACTGTGGCAAGTTGAACAAAACACGTCCGGAGAGTGATGAGCACCCATGATCGCGTTCCCGGAATTCGGCATTGAGACGTATCTCCGCGATGGCTCCGGCTATCTCAATCTCAGATATTTATCGCGTATTCTTCGTCCCAGGTGTTCCTCAGACCGCCTTGATGGACGATCCATCTCCGGGCTGGCCACGTTCATTTGATTGTAAATTAAGTTCTCCCTCCCTTGTCCAGGTGGTTTTGACATTGTGTTGCAATCCCTGTCACTGGCATGTGCGTTTTAAAACTTCTTATAAGAGTATATCTTAACAGTACATGGCAATAAAATATACAACAATTTTATTTGCACGAATTATCATATACACATAGAACAATCCCTCCCCTTCTATATAAACATATTAATACGTGCTTTCTCTACCTTCTACACAACTACGTTTACTGGTGCTTTATATTATCATCTTATTTCTCAAATCTTAGTTACCTCAAGGTTCATTATGCCAGTCTTCCCTCGGAATTCCCTGATACAGTCTGTAGACCTCCCCTTCCCCTTTTATCTGTTCTTCAAATCTGGCCAAAGCATCTGCTGCTCTACGGTGTACGTTTTCCTCTCCCAGTTTCATTATTTTTGATACTTGATTTGTTTTTCCCATCGCACATTCTGGGTCTGTGGGCATGGCTGCTGCTTGCGTGCCCTGTACTACGGAATGTATCAACCTAATAAAGCATGGTATCAGGCAGGGTAGGAGTATGATCCCGGCTATTGAACATAATATAAAGAGTATTACCTTCTTCCACCATGCTCCATCAAACAGATAATCCCACCAGGATGCTTGGAGTATGGAGTTCCATTTTTGTACTGGAACATGTGCTCCCCTTTTAATTTCTGTTGCCAGGCCTCTGATGCTTTCCCCATAGTCATCAATCTCTACACAACATTCCGATTCATTAAATTTTCCACAGACCCCTCCCTCTTCTGCTAATAAATAGTCGAGGGCTTATGCTGTTTTGATATACAAAGGCCCTCATCTGGGAGTGTTGTTTAGATAGCAGCTCAAGGGCGTCTGAGGTGTGGTTACAAACGACCTCCACCACTGCCTGCAGTCTTATCAGCCGGTTTAACAGATAAATCTGGGGCAAGCACATTTCTCTCTCTCTCTCAGGATTTTTCATGGGGGTACACTGAGAGAAAGAAAGAGAAAATAATTTCTGTTTCTGCTCCTTGTTTTTCTGATGTGGAATGTGCTTGGAGAATTGTTTACCTGGGGTGATTGCTTGATTGGATGCTGGTGAGGATTGTTTGGACCTGGTGGCCAATCGGATCCACCTGTGTCTGGACTCTGGCGAACAGGGTCACGAGTTGTTAGTTAGTTCGATATGGTAGTTAGAGAAAGTAGCGTGTAGTTTTTAGTAGCCTCCTTTATATAGTATATTAATGTATTATAGCATAAAGAATAAATAAAGAAATCATTCAGCCTTCTGAACTGAGTCGGACATCATCATTCTTCCCATTGGGTTCGCCTGCATTTTACAACAAAATCGGGCTCCTATACCCCCAGCTTCCATCCTGAGCCCATGTTGCAGGACCATAATATTCGATTATCCTTTCTGCGGGCCACTCCTCCTCACCCTAAGTCTGACCCCCACCGAAAACAGGGACCTTCTTTTTTACCTCCCTTCTCTTCCTGCTCAGTGTTTCGTATAAGGGGGGCCCAAGTGAGCTGCGTTCTGACCGAGGTAGGGTAAAGAAAGCAGGTCTGATTAATCCTATTATACGTGATCCTTTCCACTGCTGAGGCAACTCGCTGTATGCTTTCTTCCCACAGATCCAATACAAACCATTCGGGGCTTTCCACCTGACGTTTTTGATTTTGCGTTCGTTCGAGAACCCCCTCAACTCCTCCAAGGATTGGTAAGGGTTAGTTCCAGAGCTTTTGTTCCAGCAAAGTCCAATTTTTTCACTCCATTCACATTTGTCTCTTTTTCCTTGGCTCCAGTACCCTGTAGGGTTCTCAGGTTGCCACACTCTGCTTTCGTTAGAGGAGTTTATTGTCAGAGTGGACACACATGGAGCGTATCCTACCATTTCAATGTATTGCTTTGCCTCCCTGCTAACGCAGAACATCCCAATCACTCTTTTGCCCAAGACCCAACCCTCAGGTCTCTGAATTGTTTTTGAGGTTTTGGCATTATCCCATTTTAGGAGTTGCTCTGGGGCTAGGCTCTCACCTTTCCAAGGCCACTTTTCCGCTGATTTGAGCCCCCCGCAGATCCAGCAATTAGATAAGCCCAATTCCGTTGCGATTTCCTGCATCAGATCCACAAATAGGTTTTGATCTGAGGCAGGTAAACCCCAGCTGGTATACTGCTTTTCCAGCTGATCATACTGCTCGCTTAGGGTTCTCAGCCTTTCCTGCTCCATCCTTCTTTTCCTCATTTCTGCTTCCTGTTTTCTCAGCTCCTGTGATAGCTGTTTCATTTTGCTCCCTGGGTCCACTCCCTCTTTGTTCCTCGAAAAGCAGAACATTCGGTCATATTGCAAGCCAACTCAGTCATCCTGATCCTCTAAAAGGTCCAAGATAACCGGCTCACCTTTGAGGGACGTCTTAGTTTCATACTTTAAGTTCTTCCCCACCCAGTATGTTTTACCACCCATAACATACATTCCCAACTGGTTATTGTCATTGCATAACGGATTGGCCCGAAAGTATGCTACAAACACTGACTCCATTTTTCCCCCGGTCCATACTGTTCGGTTACATTTATCACAGATCGGGACAGGTACCTGTTCAGTATTTCTTTTATGTACCTTGCGCTCTGACCGCCCGTCCTTAGGGGTCACCTTTTGTGTATACCACCTTGTTCTTCCTTTTAGCCTGCTATTCCCCTGCTGAGTGCTGTTCCTGGGGCAGTGCCCCTTTATCTTACCCTTGCTGCAGTTCTTTGGGACTGGGGATGTCGGAGCCTCCGATTCCCCGTGTTCTTTCTGGGCAGTCTGTACGCAGTGCCCGCACCCGTTGCCGGGGCCTTGCACCTCTGTGCTGGGCAAGTTCCTCAAACGCGTACCGGTCTTGAGGCACATTACCAGATTCAGGTAGATCAGGACCCCCACGATTATTATTATTCCTCTGCCTCTGCCTGCGCCCACTGGGGTGCCACCAGTGGCGAAGTAAGCCATCTCCTCGGCAGCAAGAATAGTCTTCTGTGCTGTCATACCTGCACCGAGCTGCACACCTCCGTTTAAAGACACCCCACCTCGACAGTTTAACTGTGTCTGCACTGCAGCGTACTTTATTTAACCTTCAGCACTCGATAGCAAGAATTTGAGCCTTTGATTTCAATTTTTCCCTTATCCCGGTTTGGAACACACAAAACCAAATTTCAGAATCTACGTCGATTATCCCCAGTCTTGTGGCAAGCTCTAAGATACGGCTAGTCAGGCACAGTTCTTCTTCCAGGCACTTATCACACAAACCCCTTGGCCAATACCCCCTTCTACAGCGTATGACCCAAACCTCGTTACAGTAACTCACATTTGAAATGCACAAATGGGTAACATTCACAATCGGGCTTAGTGCACCTTATCGGCTCCCTACCAGTCATTTACTTGGTCGACGCAAAGTGAGCTTTAGGTCCCCAGGTGGAGAGGTGATTTTCCACTCTGCCGTCTCTTCCCGTGGCTCGACCTTCTTTACTCGGGATGCGTGGGTCCAACCCTTTTCTGCTGTTCGTATGGCTGTATCTGTGGTTAAGAGGACAAGAAAAGCGCCTTCCCAGTGAAGTGTTAATGGGACCTCTTCCCATGTTTTTATGAGCACCTTGTCCCCTGGTTGTATTCTGTGTATGGAGAAGCCTAAAGGGGTATTTTGTGTCAGGATTCCCTGTTTCCACAATTCCTGTAGATTTTTACTTATAGATATGAGGTGTGGTTGTATCTGTCCATCTTCTATCCTTGGATGCCCTACTGGCATACCATGTTCATATGGCATCCCATACAGCATTTCAAAAGGTGACAGCCCAGTCTCGGAGTGAGGCATGGTTCGAATATTTAATAAGGCTAAGGGGAGACACTTTAACCAAGACATTTTTGCTTCCAAAATTAATTTTGCCAGTTGAGCCTTTAATGTTTGGTTCATCCTTTCAACTTGTCCAGAGCTCTGGGGATGCCAAGGGGTGTGGTATTCCCGCCGGCTCCCTAGAGAGTCAGCTAGTTGTCTAACAATTTTTGAAGTGCGTGCCTTGATCCGAATCTATGCATTTTATTAACCCATATCGGGGAATGATTTCTTCCAGTAGAAATGTTGATACTGTTTGAGCCGTTGCCCGAGAGCTCGGGAGGGCTTCTACCCAGTGAGTTAGTTTGTCTACTATTACTAAGAAGAATTTGCATCTCCCCACCTTAGGCAGATCAGTAAAATCTACCTGAATCCTTTCAAAAGGTCTGTATGCCAGTGGGCGGCTTCCCAGTGCCACCTTTCGGGTCCTTGCCTGATTAATCCTTTGACAAACCATACATCCCTGTACCTCTTGTTTGGCTAATTCATAAATCCCTTTGCACCCAAAAAATCTCAGGAATTGCTCTGCCAGGGCCTGAGCACCCCAGTGTGTTTGTTGATGCGATCTCCTCAGGATCTTTCTGGTGTAGTCCTTAGACAATAACTCCCTTCCGTTTGGCAATTTCCACTTACCTCCTTCTAGCCGGCCTCCTAACTTCTCGTACCCCTCGATTTCCTTCGGGGAGGGGTGGGGAGGATACTCCTGAACCTCCCCTTCCTCGATTCCCGGGGTACTTGCCTCCATCAAAGCCGTGCTTTTGGCCTCTTTGTCTGCAAAATTGTTCCCTCTGGTGCGGAAGCGCATTCCCGTTTGGTGCCCCTTTACATGGACTACAGCAATTGCCTCTGGCCCCCTTATAGCCTTTAAGATCCGTCTGATTATTTCCTCATGCACCAGCCCTTTTCCCCAGGTATTGAGCAGCCCCCTTTCCTCCCAATTCCTCCAAAACGTGTGTACCACCCCAAATGCCTATTTTGAATCTGTACAAATTGTTCCTTTTCTCCCTTCTAATTTCCACAAGGCCCTCAATACCGCATATAACACACAAGCCTGTGCTGACCACCCAGCATTCAGGGGCCCAGATTCCACCACGTCCCCGGTCCTTCTATCCACCACCGCATAACCCAACTTCCTTTTCCTGACTATGACCCTTGCAGACCCATCCACAAACCATTTCTCACCTTCTTCCAATTCTTCCTCTTCCAAGTCTGGTCTTATTTTAGTTTGTAGTTCCACCACTTCGGCACAGTCGTGGAAAGGCACTCCTGCTGCCTCCCCAAATAGGAATTGTGAGGGGTCTTGGGCCGAGGTAGTCCACAACTCCAAATCCTGGGAGTGGATTAATATAGTATTCTAGGAGCCTGGCATCAGTCAGCCATGTATCAGCCTTTTGCTGCAGAATGCTCCGTATACTATGTGGGGTGTCAACTACCAGTGCTGCCCTGAAGGTTACCGTCTTAGCTTCTTCTACTAATATTGCTACTACTACAACTGCTTGTAAGCAGGTGGACCACCCTCTACGTACAGGGTCTAGAAGCTTTGATACGTATCCCACTGGCTTCCTGGCCCCTGCCCAGTCCTGGGTTAGAACCCCATGGGCAGTGTGATTGCTGACGTCCACAAACAGTTGAAAAGGTTTCCTTACATCAGGAAGGCTCAACACCGGGGCAGCCACAAGAGTGTCCTTTATTTCCTTAAAACCTTCCTCATCCTGCTTTGTTCACTTGAGCTTATCCATGGTAAGCTTTTCGTAAAGAAACCTTACCTTCTCGCTGTATCCCTCGATCCATTGCCGGCAGTATCCTAGAAGCCCCAGCAGCTGCCTGACCTCCCTCTTTGTCTGGGGAGGGGGTAAGGTGATAATACCAGTTATCCTGTCCGGACCCAGCTTCTTTTTACCCTTTGTTAACCAGTGTCCTAGGTACTTGACCTCGGGCTCTGTGAACTGTAATTTGGATTTTGAGACCTTCAACCCTTTCTCCCCCAGAAAGTTTAATAGTGCTATTGTACCTGCCTGTACCTCCTCCTCCCTGGGTCCGGCTACCAACAGATCATCCACCTATTGTAATAACTTGGTCCCTTTGACTGGCACAAACTCACTTAAGAGTTTCTCAAGGGCTTGCCCAAATAGGTTGGGCGAATCTACAAAGCCCTGAGGCAAGGATGTCCACCTTAATTGTTGCTTTCTATTTGTGTCCGGGTTCTCCCATTGAAATGCGAAATAGTCCTGACTTTCCCAGGCTAGCGGACAAGTCCCAAAGGCATCCTTTAAATCTATTGCACTGTACCAGGTATCTGCCGGGGATACGTTATTCAGTAGTGTGGACGGGTTCGAGACGGTAGGAAACAAGGTTTTTGTCCTTTGATTTACCGCCCGCAAATCTTGCACCAGCCTACAACTACCATCCACCTTTTGTACTGCCAGGATAGGAGTATTATGTCTTGACATACACAGCTCTAATGTGCCCTTCTTGATTAGATCCTCTATTACAGGTTTCAGTCCCCTCCTACCTTCCATGGGAATTGGGTACTCTTTGATCCTGATCGGATCCTCTGGCCTCTCAATCTCAATGTGAATAGGCTCCATATTTAACCTCCCCGCCTCTCCCTGTGTGTGCCACACTTTAGGGTTTATTTTATTCTCATCCTCCACGGTCAGTTTGTATAAAGTTACCGTTAGCTGGGAGTCCTGTGCTATCAGGCTTAGCCCCGGGACTACCATTAAATCCCTCCCCAGCAAGTTATAATCTGCTTCTTCTACCAGCAGTAAGTTCCCCAGGCAAAACTTATTTTCCAATTCCATTTCCACATTTTTCAAAACCGGTACCTTAAATGGTTCTCCTTTGGCCCCGATGACCACCATTGAGTCCTTACTTTTAGTACATCCCGGTGGCAGTCGCTGAACTGTGGTTCTTTCTGCGCCTGAATCCGCCAAAAATACCAATTCTTGTTTCTGGGGTCCAATTTTTAACTTGTATCAAGGGCTCTCCAGGTGTTCTGGACCCCAAATTATAGAGCCCCTGACACCGCTAATCCTCCTGAAAAATTTGTTCATCCTTTATTCTTTTCTTGCACTCCCTCTTGAAGTGCCCTCTCTGTTTACAGTGAAAGCACTCAGGGCCACTTACCTGTTTGTTTGTGCCCTTCTTTTGAGGGGGGTTCAGCTTGCCCCGGGGCCGTTGCGTTGGTGCCGGCTTTCCGGGATTCTGAAGCCGCTCCTGTTTTTGCGCTTCCCGTACCGCCGCCACCAACACCCTTGCTTGAGCCTTTTGTTTTTCGTCGTCCCGCCTCATGTAAACCTTCTGTGCCTCCCTTAGCAATTCTTGGAGGCTTTTCTCTTGCCATATCTCTATTCTTTCTAGCTTTTTCCACATGTCCTCCCACGTTTTAGCAATAAATTGTGTTTTTAACAAAATAGCCCCAAGCAGAAAATTAGGGTCAGTGCCTGAATACATCTGGAGACTTTTTCTTAACCGTTCCAGCCATTTGGTAGGTGTTTCAACCCTCCCCTGGCATTCCCCCAATGCTTTACTGATGTTCTGCCCCTTTGGTACCGCCCCCTCAATTCCCTGTATTACCATGTTCCTCAGCCCTATCATTTTGAGCCGATCCTCCTCTGACTGGGCATTCCATGATGGCCTCTGTTCAGGCCACCTCTCGGCCCCGCTCCCCCCGCCCGGGGATTCCTGTGTTCCCAATCCGTTATTGCAGCCTGCCGTATCATGTCCCCTTCCTCGGTGTCGAACAACGACCTCAGAATGGTGCAGATAGCATCATATGAATAGATACTGTTCCCCAAAAACTCATCCAGCCTCTCCGCTACCCCCAGAGGGTCATCCATTAATTTCCCCGTTTCCCTTCTGAAGGCTCTTACGTCTCCCATATTGATAGGCACATTTACATGCCCAATGTCTCCGGGAGCGGTTGGTACTTCCCTTAGGGGTAGAGACCGGGTCTGTCCCCTTCCCCCTCACTATCGCCATGGTTCTCCATCCGCATCTTGCGACGCATCCTGCTGGCTGGAGGAGAGGCAGTTTCGCCGGCAGGGAGTGTGTGCCCGGGGCCGTCCGCCTGCTGTGGCACAGGCGGGGGCTGAGAGGGACCCGGCGGGTCCGGCACCGCCAGAGCCGGGGGCTGTATATTACACGGCGGTGCCTGTGCCTGTGCGGGTTGAGGCGGGTGATCCACTGGAGCGGGCACTGGGGGCTGGACCTGGTTTAGGTATGGGGGTGGAAGGTTGTCCAAGGGCTCCCAGGTCTCACCCTGATCTATGTTAACACCCTGAGTTCGGACCGGGAATAGCCTGACACCAGCATATTCCCACAATCTGGCATAGTCCAGCTCCTCCCCTTCTGGCCCGCTTTCTTCATATATACCATCGTATAAGGCCTGACACATTCTTGTATCAAATGTGCCAAACATGGGCCAAAACTGCTATTTCCCAATTTCCATGTTCCCCCATACCTCCACACAGTAATGTATCATCTTTTCCTTAGATTTCCTCCGTCTCTGGGGGCAGTGCTCCCAATGCTCCAAAATCCACCCCAATGGGCTTCCCCTTGGGATTTCTGGCAAACAGTCCTGCTGCCCTTTACCAGGTATCCCCTGGGATTTTCCCTGAATTTTACTCTTTTTCTGCCCCATACCTCAACAAGCCTGCTTACCTCAATTCCTTTACCAAAGTCCTTGAATCCGTCCTGGATGATACTGAGGTTTTAGCCTGTCCCGATTGAATGTTACCAGCCTATCACTC